>NW_026848144.1:688075-1184949 GCF_030411735.1 Phialemonium atrogriseum
ATAATAAAACCACTTTTTTTTATTTTTAAAAAAATTGTTATATTTTTTTTTATTAAAAAAACGCCTCGTTGTCCCCCCTGAATCTCCCCGCTCTGCCCACCCCAACCCCCCCCCCCCCCCCCCAAAAAAAAAAAAAAGCACTCAAACAACCAGGTCTATCTCCAATCAGAAGCGCAGCTTCGGCAAGACAAACACGACGACCAGCAGCACGACCATGAGGCCGTAGACCCAAGCGTACAGCAGCATGCGGCCCCACCAGCCTTTCCCCTCGGTGATCCTGCGCAGGGCGCCGAGGCGGCGGGCCGCGGCCTCGAGCCCGCGGCCGCTCCGGTCCAGCGACTCGCCCGCCAGGCCCAGCGCGTCGCGGTCCTCCTCCAGCGACCGCGAGAAGGCCTGCGACGACGTCTTGAGGTCGCCCGCCATCCGCAGTATCGACTCCGAGAGCAAGTCCTGCTCCGCGCGCTGGTGGTCCAGGATCGCCTCCGTCGTTGCCGTCACCGACTTTGTTGTTGTCGTTGTTGTTGCTGTTGTCGTCGTCTGCGACGGCGCGGCGGTCCGCCCCCCGAGGAGGGATGAGCCCGTCGCCCGTGCCTCGGCGTCCTTCTCTTCCGGCGCTGTGGTTGTGGTGGGGGGTTTCCCGCGCGATCGCACCGTCTGCGATGTGGCTGTTTCCGTCTTTTCGGATATCTTCGGCCCCTTTTCTTCAATGGCCGCCTTCTGCTCCTCGGGGTGCGGCTCCGGCGTCGGCTTTAGTTTCCTCGGAGGCTCCTCCTCCTGCAAATCCGGTACCGGCTCCGACCCCTCCTCCGCATCCCCTCCACCACCTTCCAGCGCCACGCCGCTCGTCGACCTGGAGTCCATGCTCTCGCTCGGCGTCGCAATGATCTCGCCCAGGATATCCTCTCCGTCTGAGGTGTCGTCGTCGTCGTCGTACCCGGCCACGTTCGCAATCTCCTCCAGGTCGCCCATGCGCTCCGTGAGCTGGTCGATCACCTCCCGCTTCCGGTTCAGGTCCGTCAGCAGGTCCTGTCTCCGGGAGTGCACCTTGACCGCGAGGGCCTCCTGCTCTAGTCTCGTGAGGAGCGTCCGGGCGTGGTTTATGTTCTTATTCGTGGGGCGCGGACACCGGTTAGTCAGCTGCTGGGATGGCAGTCAGGTTGGGCCGTGGGAGGGCGTCTCACAGTATCGACCCTCCTCCTCTCGTACTCGCTCGCCCGGAGCCTGCGTTCCCGCTCTGCGTCCGCCCGGAGGACTGTCTGTTGCAGCCTGCCAAGGAGGCGGGTTAAATCTGTCAAAGGGTCGGCAGCCCGCCCGCCTGGGGCTAGAGCCGCCGGACCATGTGATAGGCGTGCCATCTTGTTTCGTCTGGACTTCCGGGAGCAGTTCTCGGTTGCATGTGTGGAAGAAGAAAGCTTGAGGTTGTCGGTAGGAAAAGGGTGGAAGTGGACAGCAAGTAACAGATGTGGCGCGAGCTTCAATGTGGCTGATTATCCAACCCTAACCCTGGACTTGATAATGGTAGCTCTAAACTGCAAGCGGCATGGAATGGAATTGAATATATCTTGGGGGTATCTATTTAAGGTGTATCTCTTTTTAAGGTAGTTTCTAGCAATGCGCATCTCCTTCCAGTCTCTCCCAGCCAGTCTAATCCTCCTTCTCAAATGCATCATTCAAGTAACCGACGAACCTCTCCCGCAACCTCACTGCCCGCCCCACGTCGTCCACAGTGTCCAACCCAATACCGCCTCGACTGAGCGCTACAAAGGCCCTTCGGTATCTCTGCAACTGTGGCAAGCCGACCTTCTTGCCGGGGAGCTCGACGACCAGCTCATCCCCGACGTCCAGCGCGCTTCTCGGTAGGACGACCCTGCCCCCACCTTCGTCCCCCTGTAGCTCCAGTATCCTCTTCACGATTTCCTGCGTCTCCCTCTCCAGTATGTAGAGATAGTCCCCGCCAAAGTCCTTGTTTTTATCCACCGTGACCTGGTTGGCGCGGACGACCTTCGTCCACTTGCCGGCGATGGTTTCCCACAGGTCGTCAAAGACCTCCTTCGTCCTCGCCTCGTCGTCCTCCCATATCAGCGTGAACAGCGGGCTGTCCCACTTCATCATCGCGTTCGGCTCCTCGTACCGGAACACCAGGTTCTCCCAGTTGTCAGGCTCGTACGGCTCCTCGTCGTCCTCGGCGCCCTCTCCCGCCTCCTCCCCGCGCTCCCTCCTCGCCCTCCTCTCCAGCCTCTCCTCATTCACCCTCCTCGCTCTCTGAAGCCCGCACCCAACCTGCAGCACGCAGCTCCCCGTCCCCGCATTCTTGGCCTCGCAGAACAGCTGGTACCGCCACCCCTTGATGTAGTTGAGCCCGTCGAGGAGCACGATGTCCGCCGTCCCGGGCCCCAGCGCCCTCTTGACGGCCGCATACGTCGCCGCCCGCGCGTCCTTCTCCGTAGCGTTGGCCGACCGCGTGTGCGCCGGCTGCGCCCTCGCCGACAGGTCGTACGCCGACCGCGGGATCGACTGCGTCTGGTCCGATATCACGTGCAGCCGGTGCTGCTGCTGGCGCGCCGGGGACGCCGCGGCGGCGGCGGCTATGCGCTCCCGGAGGTAAGCCTCGAGCTGTCGCGCGCGGGTGGTCTTGCCCGAGGTGGGGAGGCCGGTTATGACGATGAGCTTGGTTTGGGGTGGTGGGGGTTAGCGGGGCTCTCTTGTGAGTTTGATGGGGGGGAGGGAGGAGGGGGGTTTACTCACTGGCATTGTATTGTGTGTTGTCTGTGAAGCGCGGTAGGTCTGTATCTGGTCCGCTTGTTGAACCTGCCGTGAAGGCTTTCTGTGAGAGCTCTTGAGGTACTCCGATGACGAAGCTTTTATAAGAGTTGGAAGGTCGAAAAAACGTGAAAACTTAGAAAGGCACTCGGCATACCCCGCCAAATACCTCTTAGTGGGGAACAGCCTCCAGGAGTCATGATAAACTCCTGTGAAACCTAGCATTGGCTGTGACTTGGAATTAATCGCTTCATATTAAGATTATTACGGCAAGTATAACATGATGAATCGTACACACAAAACCAACGGCAGGCCTGCTCTCAAAAACCAGCTCGCAAAGTCCGAGGGGCGCCATCACCCTCACCCAGGCGACAACTCCGGCCCTAGCAGGTTTGCAGCACCCATCTTGTCAGAAATGTGTCTCCTTCGTGCACGTTTGCGCCCAAGCTCGGCACGGCTCATGAGAGCACTGGGCTCCCCGAATCCCTTTGAACTCCCCATCTCCTTGTGCTCCATGCAAAGCGACTGTGTGGAAAGCCATCTTTCTCCGGCCTTCCGATCCCCCATCTATACCAGTGTACGCCAGCGGTATTCGCGATACATGCTGCCGTATAAGCGAATGTTCTATGATACATGACACCCCCGCACCAAAAGCAAGGCAGAGAAAACGCCGAGGGCACCGCTCATGGGGGGAAAAAATAACATGCAGAATCTGGTGTTAGGGAGAGAGCCCAACTTCCAAGTATGTAAACCCCCTTTTTTTTCGCCATCGAATGGTCGGGTGTCAACTTCGTCTTACACCCGGGCCGACCCATCATGCCATCTCGAGTCGACCCGCACACGCCGGGGGTAATATAGACAGAACTGAATAGAACATGCATACCGAACAGAGCAGTCAGCCCTCCCAGCTCGGCAACCATCTTGTTGGACACGCCAAGGTCATTCCGCAAGTAAGAGCGGAGCCGGTTACCTCGCACCTTTCTGAGCCGCTGAGCCGTTCCTGCCAGGCCTCGCCTTTCCATTGGCGGCGACGGCGCCGCCGTTCAGAAGGGGGGCCTTCGCGGCCTCGCCGTTCAGGAGCGGCTTCTGCTCCTCGGTCTGCTCAGTCTCGGCCTCCGACTCCTCGTTCTCGCTCCTGTCGTCCTCAGCGACGCGGTGGACGACGAAGCGGTAGGCGATCCGGACGATGAAGAAGAGCCAGAACAGGTTCAGGGCCTGCAGGGCGGATAGTAGGCCTAGCGTGATGACGTTGGCCAACGGGCTCTTGAACTGCTCGCCCGCCCAGTCCAGCTCGTACGGTCCGATCGTCTTGTACTCGGTGAAGAGACTGAAGATGATGCGGAGGTTGAGGTAGTGCCGCATGTATATCCACACACACATGAACAGGAAGAAATAAGGTCCAGTCAATGCGTGATCGATATAGTTAAGTGTCTTAGAAGTCTATGGGGGACGGTGCAAGGTCAGCATCGGTCTCGGGAAAGGGGCAGCGAATAAAATAACCCGAGGATAGGGGGTGGGTTAAAGAGAAAAAGGAACAACTCACAGCCAAGAAAAAGTCACTAATGTCATGCGTTACGTAGACGGCCAGGCCGATATACGTAAAATGGAACCGGTAGCTGAGCGCAATAAGGGTCAAGGAGACGATATGATGGCCGACCAACTCCTTGAAGTCCTTCCTCGGCTTCTCCATACCCAGGAGCAACACGATCGCCTGCTGAGCCCAGTAGGCGGCCTGGAACAGGTAGTAGAACTTGACGACCGCCTCGTGGGTCTTGTGCGGAGAGTCCACGTACATGCCCTCGGTGTTGAAGTACCACACCGGCGTACGGCTCATGACGTACATGCCCGCCGGCCCCAGGAGGCCGAAGTACAGCGCCGTGTACATCTGCTCCATGAAGCGGGCCTGCTTGTTGCGCGACTTGAGGCCCGCGTACCGGGCGAGCGGGCGCAGGAGCTCCTGCATGATGAATTCGCGCGTGAAGGAGAGAACCACAGTGTAGAAGGTCACGAAGGCAATGTCCCACGGGCCCTTCCCGTACTGCAGCGCGGTGGAATCAGGTGTCTCGGAAGCGGGTATGGGGTAGCTTAGGAAGACGAAGTGGTGGACAGGATTGGACTCGGTCGGGTTCGTAAGGTAAAGTGAGAGGAAAATCGCCAGTATCACGAGCGGGATGACCCAGGGGTGTCGCGCGGTGAAGTGCTTCGCGCGCCGCAGGAGACTGCGGGCCTTCCGCCTCTTAGAAAAGCGCTTACCGCCATTGGAGGCGGCGTGTGTGTCCTGGGCAGAGGATTAGCGGGTGTTCTGTGAAAACATCGAAGCGCATGCAGCTTAGACAAATCGGAACCATATTACCTTTCCATGCGGATGGGTAAAGCTGGCGGCCAGGCCAGGGGCGCCAGTATCGCCGGCCCGTATCTCAGTTCCCAGTCCGGTGGATTTCCGTCTCCGGCGCGCAGTGTTCATGTCGTTAAGTTCCGTATGCAGTTGATCTGCAGATGTGTTGAGAAGGGGGAACGGCTCAGGCACGGCCATGTCGATTTTCGAGGTGCGGGACTCGTGTGAGACAAACCCCAGGATTAGGGAGGGAGATTAGATAGGATCGGAAAGCTTTTTGGTAGGTACGGAGTAGGTAGGAGCAGGTAGGTGCAATCTGTTACTGAGGAATGGAACAAAGGTCAAATTTCGGCGTCAATCATGCAAAGGAGTGTGTTTTAGGTCTCGGCCGGCGCAGTATTGGTATTAGGATATCTTCATCACTGTCGAAGTCGAAGTGTCAGATGAAGAAAATGGTTCGGCTCGCTCATAGATGCAATTTCCCAATTTCATTTACACCTTCCGACCCACCCGACTTTAACTCAAAGTAATAAGGTTGCTTGGCAGCTGTCGTCAGCCGCAAATGTTGCTGCAATGGCGAATTTGAAGGACTCGAGCCATTCCTCAGCTGCAAAAAGGGGTCCTGGTGCGGAGAACAGGAGAGACCCTGCCTGCCTCTATGGCTGTTCAAAACTTCAACCCGCTTTCCGTTGAACCCGATCAGAGCACAGCTCCCCACTAATAAAGGTTTATTTTGATGGAGAACCTCACATCCTCACACCACATGCGCGCCCAACGGGTCTTGGTAATATGTATATTTACCCCTGAAAAGCTGCTAGTCGCATGGCGTTTTGGGAGGATCTGGCCAAGAGTAAAGAAATAAAGGCAAGAATCTCTTAGCAGAGTATAAGCTCGCCAAGTTGTGAGCTTAACTTGTTAGGCCCATTTGATGCAGATAATAAATATATGGATAAGATATCTATCCAGCGAGTGTCCTGCCTATGCAACCCATTCTCCCATTCGCAGTGTGTATTTACAACGCCAGCTCTACATTTCTGGGTATGCAAAGCCTCTGAACCAGATATAACTCCCGCATATTGGGAGCTACCGGCCCAACTTTGCCAAAATACGCCGCCTCCATTCCTTCGACCGAGATAAAATGACATCAGCTCGTTCCGGTCGTGATAGATAAACGTACAACAAAAAGTCCCACAAGGATGCATGCACCGGATCACCGTGCGGACGTGTAAGCCAACCCTCGCTGAGCCCCTTTTGATAACCGTATGCCCCAATAAAAAGATGTAAGATGTTGCAGAACTCCGCTGGTGTCCTGATTTTGCCCATGCCATTTCCCAACCCGTTACCAGTCATCGTGCGCAAGCAACCGCCGAGACACCAACCATTCACTCCCTGGCATCCCCTTCCGTTACTTGCCTCCCAAGCGCGGCCTGAGATGGCCCACTTGGGGACGGCACCGGGCTCGGGGTCGGTATCGGTATGACCGATGCCGGGGGCGGACTTCGGGTACTCCTCCTAGCAGAGTCATGGGACACTGATCGTCCCGCACGAGCTCTCGCAGCCGAAGGAGCGCCGGTGTTGGTCCGATGGAGATAGGATGATGAAATCTCATGCTCGGCTGGATAGGCTCTCGGCATATTACTGTTACTCTGGAACGCTCTAGGGGAACGAGGCTCCGGTGTCTGCACATCGGCTTGCCGAGAGCCAGGCTCTTCTTCCTCGAGTAACTGGGCGAGCGCGGCGCCCCTCCGCGGCGGCGCAGGAACGACCGTGACAGGTAGGCTATCAGTGTCCAGTGTTGGTCGGATTTTCTCGCGCAGCCTCTCTGCCTGCGTCGCCGCAAACTCTTCCAGGCGCGCTCGGATGTCCCAGCGGCTGCTCTCCTCGCGCTGTACATGCTCTTGGTCATGCACGCGCGACTCCTCTTGGGCGGCGTTGCGGCCCACCCGCGGGAAAGGTATTCCTTGTGCCAAGGCTCGCCAGCGGCTGTCTGACGGACCCTGCTGCGTCGGGCCCACGGTAGGTGGCTCTGCGGCACCTGTGCCATTGTCGTCACTACGGTGTGTCGACGCTGGGCTACTGCTCCGGGATAGGGGTCGTCGCCCCTGTGGCGGTGGGGTGGATCGGGAAGTTGTTTCTGTCAGCGGGTGATACCTGACGGCATACACTGTACTGGCTGCGCTAGCAGTATCTGTCCGGCTGACCGGGGTAACAGCCGGCGCAGGACGTGCCGGCCATAGTGGCGGTTGTAAGAAGCGTATCCTGTCGCGGTTCGAGGACTCTGTGGTTTTTGGCTCTCCAGGTTGATCGCCGTTTCTGCTCCTCGAACGCGACCGATATTTTGTCGCAATCGAAGAAACAGTTGGCCAAACGTTCCCTCTTCCAGTCGATGAAACCTCCGTTCGTGATGATCTTCCACCCTCTCCACTATCATCATCGTCACCTCTGCCCTCCTTCTTTCTCCTGCGCGGCCAGGTGGAATCTGACTGTGCTATCTCCAACATCTCATCTCCGTCAAAGATTTCTCGCCCCAGGATCCCGTCCTTCTTCTCTTCCCGCTCCAACGCTTCTATCCGCTCCACCCATTCCCACACGATGACGCTAGCGGCTGCTGCTCCCACCCATCTCACGTAGTCCCCCCACCCGGTGAACAGTGGTTTGGAGATATCCAGGATGAAGAACACGACGGGGACAAGGATTGCCAGCAGCGACAGGGCAGAAACGAGAAGCATATTCTTCATCTGTGGATGATAGAAGGCGTATCGCTTCTTCATGAGCGAGTAATAAATCACCCACGCCGCGTACAAAACTCCGAGCGAGAGCTGGAATAGATAGCTGAGGGCGGGTACGGCGTCGGTGAAGCTTCTGGGCCGAGCGTTGCCCTGATTTGTGTACTGGAAGCTGTTCAAGCACTGGAAAATTAGGTCCAGGGTAATCAAAGCAAATGCGGTATACTTGATGATCACTTTCTCCCGTTGTCGAGGGAAAAGCCGAATGAGCGTCTGGGCCTGTGCAAGCCATAGGAATGTGTCGGAGATGATGCGAATGACCTTCAGCTCGGTGCCGCCTAGGACCTCGGACTGGAGGTTCTGCGCATTCTGACGACCCGTGGCGTATTGGTCCTCGGCAACCCGGAAGGTATTCGACGTGGCGATGGTCAGGGATATGGCGACGGTGAGGGCGGCGACCTTCTGGAGCCAGGGCCGACCGCCAATGTTCGTTCCACCGGTCCCTCCGTTTGTGAATCCTCTCCGGCCCAATACGACCACTCCACCCTGCAAGAACGATCGCGGCGTGATGAAGAGCATGATGACCAGGGTGTAGGCGACGACAGTCGTGGCAGCCAGAGCGTAGCATTGCGGGAAAGTCGAGGCATAAAATGGGTCCTGGGTCGGCAGGTCCACCAGGGAATTCGTAGTGTCTGCGGCTTCGTCAAGGGCGATGTTTCCGCCTCCATTTGCGATGATGGCCGGCCGTGTGACGGGAGTGCATATCGGCTTGAAAGCAGCCGGCTCGGTGAGGGTCACGGTATCTCCATTGGGGAGTGAAAGAACGCCGCCGATAGGCAGAGCGAAGACGGAACAGCTCTCGGCCTGGGCAGTGACGAGCGGCGTCGGCGACGGCCGCGCCGTCAAGCCGGCAAAGAGTTGACGTCCCTCCATGGTGGCTGATCGAGCCTCGATAAGCGGCCAGCCACTGGCATCGATGTTGGGGCGATGCTTTCACACCACCGCTATTATGTATCAAGCGCCATGGAAAAGCTGAAGCAGGGGCATCGGCGCGCACAATTCGACTTCTTTTGCCCGAATTGACTCGAGGTTGTTGTGAAGGGACTCGGTGACTCGGTAGCAGCGATCGAGACCTGTGGACCCCTCCTATCCCTCCTCTTCACGGTGTATCGAAATCGGGCGACACACGAGCAGGCGATGACAAGCCGGGGGCGATCGATCGAACAGTTGATTGTGTGGTGGAAAGGTCAACGTGGGGGATGTCCATGAAGGCTGGGCGCCGAGAAATGCTTGGTAGGGACTTGAGGTTGGGGAAACTCGGGACTGGGAAAGGGGCGCGTGCTTCTGTGGCAAAAGGTTCCTTTTTTTTCGGTCGTCTTGGGTGCGGACGGTGCGGACTGTCTCTAAAGTGTTTTGAACTTTGCCGGGGCGAGAGCCAGGCCAATTTCCTGATGATCGAAGCGGGGACACTGTGCATTCCTGGACGAGTGGACACGGTAATACTGTTTATCAGATCAATTGACCACTGGATAGCGCAGACCATGACCAATCAGTCACCGACGAACCCCTCCCTCTTTCTGCCGCTCGTCCAATACGGAGCGAAGTCAAAATGGGTGTGAGGCTGTGAACTGTGAGGGAGACCTGGTCTTATTCCGGAGCGGAGAAGTTGCAACGCAATCAATTCCCGCCATCACAATTAGCATTCCCGGGACATGACAGAGCGGAGGGCCGTAGCATCGGCTCCGATGATATTTTACGGGCGATGACAGCTACGGAAATAGTGTCTAAGGCACCTTATTTGTAGAAATCAACAATCATGACCGGCCATCACTGCCGTATGGTACATACCCAAGGTACCACGCTAGCATGACGAGTGGGCTGCATGGAGCTGAGTGGTGCGCACTGTGTTAAGAGCGGGGATTGGGATTTGGGCTGTCAGAAATCGGGTGGGTGGAACCTGTACCTGGACGAAGGTTATGTATCTTGCTGCGTGGTTCGATCTTGACCTTACCTATCCGTACCTAAGCACGTAATGCAGCAATGTGTACAATCGAAGAATGGAATTTCAGCTGTGCAAGAAGTCCCCATGATCGGAAAGATATCGATGCCACTTCAGTGCGGGATCAATATCCCAGACGCCGTCTTATAGATTTGTTATAAAAGCCTAAATGTTGAGACGGCATATCGAATATTATAGAAAACTCCCGCCGGCGCCTATGGTACCTAACTACACAGTAATTAACAGCCCGATTACCTGCCGTACCACGTGGAAAGGTACAGTTCAAATGTGGAGGGCTCGTTGAACAGTTGGAACGAGACGAGCTTCCGCCTTCGCTCTGTGCAAATTCACTTTCAAGAATCGATCTTCTATACTGTGGTAATTCCCCAGAAGAAGGGTCCGCCAAGCTTCTCGGGCTGATCTGCCCAGCAGGTCCAGACCTCCTTGGGTCTCGGAGCTTGGCGAAGCTTGTTCTGTCCCGCTCCACGACCTTGGCATCTCAGGTTCTTCCCGACCCTGAGCCGCAATGCGGGTGACGATTGGCGCCGTGCTGACAACAGGCGGCGGTGATGTCACGCCGTAATTATATTGCCGCTGGGGCTGGCGGCTGGCGGCGAGGCGGGCGGCCGCATCTTAGTCACCTTCCGGACCTCGAGTGAGCCGGCTCCGGATGTGAAGGGGAACAGAACGGATCGTGGCCCCGACTAGTCCGAAGCTGTTCGGGAATGGGACTGACACCTGAGTTCACATGTCGGACAGGAGCAGAGACAGTGAAAATGTATTGTGATCCGTTCCGGATCAATAGATTTAGTGAGCTGCCAAGTTCCCGGGTTCCTCCCTTCGTTGAATGGTATTCCTGACGACACAAAGTTGCAAAAAAAAAACCGAGAACTCGAATCAGAAGGGGAAACACGATGATGGAGGATCAGAGACGCAACCCGCAAATAAAAGGAAACCCCACCAAATGACTTGTCCAGAGGCATCAAGGAAATAAGGAATACAGCCGACAATATCCTCCGGCAGGGCTTGTAGCCCAGTCTAGCAGACTCGAGCCTTCTTAAGATGCTTCTTTGGTCGTCTCAGACACACTCTTTCCCACCTCCTTCTCCCTCTCTTCCCTCTCCTCTGTCTCGACCTTCAGTGAGAGCGCCACGGCGGCAAAACGTTTGCCATTCTCGAACCAAACGCATATGTCATACCGATCGCATTCCACGCGCTCCCGAAGTTTGTAGAACTGGCTCAAGCTGATGTCGCAGATGCGGACCTTTTGAGATTCCAAGTTCTCATCGTACTCATCACTGTATGGGTTTGTCTTGGTCGTCTCCATGACCTCAGGAACTGAGGGTAGATCGGCCAGCTCCTGCAGCTTTTCAGGCGTAGGAATCGGGGTGCTGGCGTCGATGAGGATCGGCATGCGTCCCTCTGGCTTCGTCCAACCGGAATTGTAGGCAGCCATGGCCTCCGCCCATACTCCGTGCCAGGGAAAGTCGGATTTCTGCTTGTTTTCGACAGTGGACTTCCCCAGCTTGACTCTCAGATTATCGGACATGATGTGATGTGAGCGGTCGCTGATGACACAGGCGACGATGGATTAGGGCCCAGACGGAAGATGGTTCGCTGGTGATTTTGGGTATTACTGCTGCTTCTGCTGATGAGAACAGAAAGAGTTTGGCGCAGGCCCGAGGTAGGACCTCTCTACACAACTACTCCGAACCCAGGGAATAATATGACTGACGAACTGGCAAGACTTGTTACCCGCTTGCTTTCGAGGTTGCAGAGAGGCGTGCCAAATTCGTTATTGGTCCTAGCCGCCCGAGAACCCCGCCAGCCAGTTTTGATTGGGCAAAAATCCGACCGCCTCCCGCGCGACTAGAGTGTCGCGGCCGACCAGTACCCAGACACCCAGACTAAACAGGCACCTACCTACACGGCTCACCTCGTCAAGCCCAAAAGTTGACCATGAGACTCAGATCGGGTGCCAAACGCCTGGCGAGCAAGTATGCAGTAATGCATAGCCTCCCTGCAGTGGTACCTCAAATTCGATATCCCACATCGTCATTGGGGGGATTGACAGGGCCTTAGCGCCCGTTCTGCAACCCGGGCTGATCGAGAAACAACTGAGCAGGGAAGAGTCTGAGATATCACCAACACAGCTTCGTCAAAGTAGCCCAATATTGGCATGATTGGAAATTAGAGACTCGCAAGAAGACTAGGATGGAACCAGGCAGAGTGGCGCGCGCTACACGAAACAAGGTCATCTACGACCGAATCAGGAAGGAACCATCAAGTCAGGCACGACTGCTATCACTCTACTTTAGAAGAGTGTCTCAATGTCGCTGCCATTGCCAATTAAAAGTAAGGTACATCGCAAACAACGAGGCGCCATGTAGCTCTATCTGAAAATAGAAGCATCGATCGTCCGTGACAACAACTAATCTCCTCACAATTATGTATATATTGGTCTAGTCTCGACGAGGAACAGGAATCATTGACTCGGAATAACTAACAGCTCACACGAATTTTCTCGAAGCTAACCCTGCAATCCCATCCAGCCAACCCCCTTTATTACCATCGTTGAACTCATCCACCAACACTCGCCATGGCCTCGTCTTCAGTTGTCCGGCCAGTCTGGCCTTCGGAATGGAGATAGAACTCCTCGTCAGGCCCAAGAGCATCCTAATGTCTTTACTGACTGCCCGTGGCTGGAGCCAAGAGATTACATTCGCAACGAACAACAAGCAGCGCAAGCAAGACAACCGTGATGCTCTTCGGGCGGCAATCGCCCAGGCACTGACAACCCAAGGCCTCAGAACTGGCGTGCGGGTAGAGGAATATAAAAACTGGACTGTCACCGACGAACCGAGTCTTGATGAAGTTCCAGGATTCTGTATGTGAAAATTCCGGAGCAGAAGACGCTTTGGTCCAGTCTAACACTGCAACAGGGAGGATCGAGCTCGTTTCACGAGCTATGACGACAGCTGAGAATTGGCAAAGAGAAGTTGCCGATATCTTCGAGGCTATGTACAAATACTGCGACATAACCCTCACCAAGGGTTGCTCGATGCACGTCCACGTCTCGCCTTCCCTCGTGGCAACCAACCAGACCATGTACACGATGGACGATGTGAGGAAGGTGCTCAAGGCCGTGGCATACTTCGACGATCCCATGACTAGGATGATGCCAGCCGACCGGAAAGCCAACGAATGGGCCAAATCTAATATACATAGCGATACAACCCCAAGCAATGTCAAGCAGACATACCTGAAGGTGCGCCAAAACACCTGGAAGCCCCTATTCAGGATCTACGACAACATCAAGAACAAGCACCACTTGCTGCTCGAGTTCAGCAAGGATAAATTCCTGTCGTGGAATTTTAGGCATTTGGTGGACGAGTGTGGCACCATCGAGTTCCGACGTCCTCCGGGTGTCCGAACGGCGGCAGCTGCAAACCATTGGGTCTCCTTCACTCTGGGCTTCGCTTCTGAGGCCCTGAGGGTGGATTGGAGGTCAGTGGAAGATACCACGGGCTACCCGAGCGTTGAAAACCTCGCCACCTTTGTGAAAAGCGGGATCGTCAGGCTGGAACAGACATCTCGGGACGCAATTCTTGATGCCCTGCTAGTCGAGGACATCTCGCCATCAACGGTTTATTCTGCTGCCGAGCTTGAGATAATCAAGCGCAAGAAGGCCGAGAAGGCAAAAGCACCGAGCCCATTTGCCGAAAAGGTACGTTGTCTGTGGAGTTTTGGTGCTGAAGCTTGCTCACATATTCTAGGCCAATTCACGCCCGAACACCCCGGCGTCAAGGACCAGCAGTCCTGGGGCGCAGTCGACTTCCTCGCGCGGGAAGAAGTAATTTCGGGCATGCGATCTTATCTTGTATCATGGACCTTGTACTGTACGTGACAAATTGGAAATGCGCATGTTTTTGGTTACCTCATAGGTATTTGGCTTCGTCTGGCTTCCTTCGTATCAGAATCCGGGTTTCATGTTGTTTGTCTACTTAGGTAGATGGTTAACTATATCACTTTTCCCACCATGTCCTTATTAGCAGAATGGCAATACGCGCTTTGCATCTGTCTTTGGATCCTAAGAGCTGGGATACCTCTCCAGTCCCCCCTTCCTCATGCAAGTAACGGGTAACAATTGCAGTTCAATTTGAACTTCCAACGTTCCTGTCTCATGTAAGCTTAGGGCCTATGTCTGTAGATATTGAGCAATGCACATACTGAGGATTTGGCGAAATAATGTAGCCTATGACGAGCTGGGCACCGACATGGACAGAGTTGACAAGAATGAATTGATTGCCAATAAAGGTTCGAAGCAAGCCACCTCGACTGCCTAGTCGAAATACCAAGCCGATCAACGCCGATTGGCCTCGCTGGCTTACCTTATAGATGCAGAGTCATCGAATCCAGGGAACTCAAACTGCTCTGCAGTGACTGCTTCAGTTTGGAAAAGGGGCTGGGTGTATTCATCACATCGAAATATTGCATCAAAGGTATCCACATTGGCCGGGACTCGGGGATGGTGTGCGAGTGCTACGTCGTCGAAATTATGGAATTCAACAATGACGTGTGTCCTGGCCAAAATCCTTTGGCAGATCTTCTGGCTGTGGTCCGAGGTGAATGGTTCCTTCGGTTGACCCCAGATGACCCTGAACCATAGTGATCGGCGCTCGTGGTGTCCAACATGAAACTGGACAAAGTCGTAAAGCTCCCCCATGCGCAAGCCAACGAATGGTTGCAGTGACTTGGGTTCCCATAATGCCATCCATACCGTCTGCGATTCCTCCGATCCGTGACCCAGATACATCCACGAGTAGCCCAGTTTCGGTGGCGGCGGCTGTGAGACAAGCATTCGCCGCCAGCTCGCACCACGGCGAGTGAACGGCCGGCGGGCAGCCTCTTCGTTTCGAGCAATTAGGGCACTCATTTTGACTGGTTCCCCCGCGCTCTCTGCCTCTTTGGGGAATCTCTTTGTCCAAGGGAGCTTGTAAAAAGAGCTCGAGCGACGATGGTAGCCGTACGTGGAGCCGAAGTCGAAGAAGCAGGGCCCGAATTTCTTCACCAGAAGTGGGTTGAGAATCGGCAAGGCCACATCAGCTGCATCAGGCTCGGAATCCCAGTGCGGTAATTTAGAGCCATCCAGACTGCACTCCGATGCCTGACATGCTTCTCTGGATATTGGTCTAAAGTACAGAGCCCGCTGGATCGCTGGGGATGTGGCGATGACATTGTTCCACGTCTTGCTCACTCGTGATGCAGTGACAAGTAGCGTGGTCATATCAAGATGGAGCAGAATCGCCTCAAGTATCTCTGTTGTCGTAAATACTGACTGCATTGCAACATGTGATAGATATGAAGCTATTCTGTTTTTATCCCAACGTTTAGCGGAGGCACAACAGGAGAATTACGGTGGATCGGTAAGGAGGTACTACCTTTATTAGGTACGTAGAGTAATATAGGGAAAAGATCTGACGTTCACGCGCGTATAATAACCACAGTATCCCTTTCAGCCCACCTGGGCAGCTCGAGAAGGCTGATTACCTCCTTGGACTGCATTACATAGGAGAAAGGGGGGGAGGTTAAGATGACGTCTGAGGCAGTTTTTAGTTGCTGGGAAGGCGTGGGTGGACCTTCACTATTTGCATAGCAACAAGTGTGTTTTCTTCAGCAGAATGCCTAAAGCATCTTATGAGACTATCGGGGCAGCAGCCCTTACAGGAATATTGGATTTCACACAATAAAGGCGTCAGCGGAGTTCTGGCTTGGCAGCATGCCTTACGACGTAGTAACTGAGGACGCCCGCGGCCATCATCCTCTCCATCTATCTAGGTGGATATCGAGACCCAGTGTAACTCTGACCTTGCGCGGGAGCACGATGGGGGGTCTCAGAGGATTGAGTTTGGTGGCAGCGTCGAACCACCGTCATCGATTCCTTCCATAGGACTGCAAACAGGTCATCCTCTGATAGGTAGTTTTGAAGGCGGTTTTGTCAAGAAATGGCCACTGATTTACGATGAGGTGCCAAAATTGGAACATGTGGGCGTCCAGATAGCATCCACTTATGCTCATGTACACATGTCGAGCTGACTTGTGACAATGCAGAGGGACAGCCGGTCAGTTTTGGTACGGTAATCATCGCTTCGCCCTGAACGATATGTCTGTATATTCGGCCAGGGCATGTCGACAAGCTGGGTGAGCGATAATGGCGCACACATTTCGAGGGTTAGGATTCAGCCCAAAGTACCTCGCCACGTTGATGCTTGCACCGCACTGGGAGTCGCAATAAGTGCAAGGGACTTCAATTGATGGCTTGCAGGCGGCTGCGTCTTGTGACCCTGCTGGTCCGCCTGGGAGCAGACCTGGGTCGGATATGCCGTCAAGGGCGAGAGGGGAAGAGGGCGGGTATGGGAAGCATCATATTAGGTATTCATGCAGTTTGAGCCCGTTGGATGGACGGTATCCATACTTTGGTTCAAGCAATATATATGATTGACAACCTTATGCGGCTTTGGCAATCGATCGGGTCACGGGTAGGGAGTAACAGTACGTATTAGGTAAGGTACCCCCTCCTCCGGGGCAGGGGAAATGACCAGGAACCTGCGCTCCGGATTGGGCAGCGTCAAGTCTGGTCAGGGGAGAACCAACCAACGAAAAAGTCCCAGCAGGGGAGCCCCCTGCTGCACTTTTGTTTCATGTTTCCTGCCCTCCTAGCAGGCAAAGTGGTGTCCCTGCAAACAAGAAATTTCCAGCAGTGCGAGAACATCATCGATTCTGCAGCGTCCAGTAATTACACCTGGGGTGATGTGATGAGCCGCTGGATCTGCTCTCGACGAGACCACACGTGCCAATTCGCAACCAAGTACGGAGGGATTTAACCACCTTACTATATCGCTTGCTTACCCATATTTCTCATCAGTTGGACCATCCCCTTTCTTCTCCAAACTTCGAGTCGCTGGTCTTGTTCTCCCAATTGCAGGCTGGGACCACTGCGCGTGCAAATCACCGAGCCATACAGCTGCAGTATCTGGTTGGAGGTACCTGATCTGCTTGTGGCATTGAAAATCGTTTCACCCTTGTCACTCCCTTTCCTATTCCCCCCTTCAGCCCTTGGCTATGACACTCTTTTGACATTTTGCGACCCGACGGCAAAAACGAGGGAGAAACTGCGTCTTGGAAGACAGACAGCACTCCGAATTTGAATTGATTATTATTATTATTTTGAAAATAAAAAGAGGGAGGAGCAACAAATTTAAACCCAAAACCCGCTAACACCCTCCCCCGGCCGGGACGCCTTTCGCTCCGTAACACGGCTGAGAGGGTGATACCCACCCCAAGCTTCCATCGCCGTCAAAGGGTTCTGGCGCACAAGCAGTCTAGCAATCCGAATCCGTGGGGAAATTTTATGCTACTTTCACCATGACGAGGCCCGAGTTTATTCGCGCTGGTAAGTCGCCCACCTGCACAACCTTGTTGGCTCTGCCTTACCCTGGTTCCACTTGTGTCTCGAGTGCCCTTGTGGCTGGGGAGGGTTTTCTTCATTTCGCATTTTTGCCCTCGGCGGCGCCATGTACCTCCCTTTCCTGCGGCTTTACTGACTGCTGTCCGTGTCTCCCATTTACCCAGACTCCATTGATCTCCAAGATCGCGAGGCGCCCTCAGCCCAGGACCACCCGCGCCCCAATAAGTCGACTTCCAACGGACCTCACGCTCCCCATCAGGCTGAGACGCTTCGCGAGGTCGCCGCGGAGACGGCCGAGGAGAATCTACGCAGCCCCCGCGTGTCGTGGGTTGGCGGCGAGGTCGGCGATCTGCAGCAATACGCGGAGGATTTAGCGGCAGGAGTCACCAATTCCCTGAACAGCCAGCCTACTCTCGAGAACCACGGTCCGAATAACATGGCAGCGGGCCAGAAGCAGGATGCTCTGGCTATCGCCCAGAATGGGGGCATGTCCGGCCAAGAGGCCGACGATGGTGACCTAGACGCGGACGCCGATGACGGCATGGACGACGACATGATGGACAAAATTTCGAGCTCGCCCTCGATTGAAGATGGTGGGTCTATCTGCACCCTTCCGCCCCTTTCTTTGCGCAAGGTTGGCAGTTCCTGTCCATCGTCGACCCTCTGCAGTCTTGCTACTTCTCCAACACCCAGCGATGCGAGGTCCTTTTCTCCATACCTCGATCATCCTAAACACTTGCCTCTCAGCATGTCAGATCAGAAAGCAGAGAAGGCGACCTTTGAGTTGCCAAGTCGCCATCATCATCTTCAGTACGGTGAGTTCTCCACGCAGGATCGGCCGATACCCCTCGACGAATCGACCCCGAGCAACCATGACCGCTACCGGAGAAACAATTGGCCCGCCAAGTCGGAAACGACAACATCAGTACTGACGGAAATCATGGCGGAGATGGAGAGGTTGGAACAGGAAGCCACTGCCGGAGACGACGTTTTGGATGATGACTGTTGGGATGATGAGATGGAGGACGCGGTTCTACACCGGGCGGCAGAGCAGAAACTGGAAGACGTGGACGAGGCAATCGGCGATATCGAGCAAGACGATCTCACCGTACCATACGAAAGCTCTGACAAAGATGATGATGGCGACTTTTCTGACATACAAGACACCAGGTTTCTTGACTCCGGTTGGGGCGGCGATTGCTTACAAGACACAGAGGATATCGACTTCGAGTTCGTCTATGCTCTCCATACCTTCGTTGCGACTGTTGAAGGTCAGGCGAATGCGACTAAGGGGGACACCATGGTCCTCCTCGATGATAGCAACAGCTACTGGTGGCTAGTGCGAGTGGTGAAGGATAGCAGCATTGGTGCGTTCCCCCCGACTCTCGCGTGGCTTCATATGGCTTCATAGTGTTTTGCTGATCTATGTGTGTGTGTTTTCAGGCTACCTGCCCGCCGAGCACATCGAGACACCGACGGAGAGGTTAGCCCGGTTAAACAAACACCGGAACATTGACGTATGTCTTTGATACAATGGATGGGATGGGACACTAACCATGGCTCAGTTGTCGGCGACGATGCTTTGCGACCAAGCGGAGAAGCCCAGAAATCCCATCAAGACTGCAATAAAGCGGAGGAAAACAAAGACGGTTACCTTCTCGTCGCCTACATACGTAGACTATTCCGACTTCGACTACTCGACAGATGAGGAAGATATTGAGGCCGAGTACTTTGATCAGCAAGAGCAACAAGCACAGCAATCCGCTACGAAGCAAGCGAATGCTGAACCCGAAGTCGAGGATGAGACGGCAAAGGTGGAGCCTCTTAAACCGCGTGCCCAGCAGAGCGAGGCGGCCAAGACAGAGCCTCGGAAGCAGGAGGCCAATAGCGATGCAACGGCATCTGCAACGGCAGCAACGAGGACCAGCGAAGAGATATTCGAAACCAAGTCGGGAGATGGACCCAAGAAGGCAAGCGACGGTACTGTCAGAGACTCATTCTTCAAGGACGATACGGTCGAGACCAAAAAGATCACCTTGACTCCTAACCTGTTGCGCGACGACAATGCGCCAAGGGCATCGACCGAGTCCAAGGAGGTGAAGCAAAGGCCAAGCTTAGATAAGCTTGACAAGGACAGCCTGCTGGGCAAGGACGACAAGAAGAAGAAGGACAAGAAGGAGAAGGAGAAGAAGCCAAGCGTGATCCGGAACTTCTTCTCGCGGAAGGGCAAGAAGGATGCTGACGGGGCCGACGACGACTCTCTGGGGAAGCGATCGATGGATGCCGGCGGCGGAGGCGGCGGCGGCGACGACGGGCAAGAAAATGAAGTGGCGGAGGAGGAAGAAGCCCAGACGTCACCCGAAAAGTCGATGGCTCCACAACGTCACCCGAGCAAATTACAGAAACAGCAACCTCGGACAGAACCGTCACCGACGAGAAGGTCGAACGTGCCGCTGCAGAAGGAATCTGGTATGGATCTTGCCACCTTCTTATCTGAAGGAAGAGTGAATAACGTTGCAAACGTGCCTCCAGCTTCGATGCGCATTGTCGATCCGGATTTGCAAGAATCCCCCGAGAGCAGCCCCCGGAAAACAACATCACGAGACAGGTCTCCAAAGAACGAGAAGTCGAACGTGGCCAAGATTATCGCATCGCGAGCACAGAGTGGCGAATCTCGGCCGCAAAGGGTCACCAACGCCAAATCGCGTACGGGGCTTGACGATTTCGACTCCTCCGATGAGGAAGCCATCATGGAATCAACACGGCAAGCGCCCACCTTTGAGGAGGGTCAGAAGCCACAGCAGAGACCGACCCTTCCCGGCACTTACCCAGACAGCTATGACACCAAGCAGTCCTCGTCGTCCGACCAGACCGAGAAGGGAACTCCTGCAACCACGATCCAACCCCAGCGGCAACAAGATCGACTGTCCGAGTCGCCAGTCCAGGTGTCGCCGGTCAATTCGAACAATCCTCCGCCGCTGATGGTCGATACGTCAAGTCAGGAGGAGGATCACTCGTCATCCAGGTCGACGCCGGAGCTGATAGAGCGCGAGGATGGAGAGATGCATGGGAAGCAGGATTCTATCACGACGTCGACGTCGACCACGACGACGTCAACTTGGAACGATGCAAGTTTGCGAGCCTTCTTCGACTCTGGGTCCGACATTAGAGACCTTCTTGTTGTCGTCTATGACAAGTCTGATGTTGCACCGGCCGGTCCAGACCATCCTGTTGCAGGATCGCTCTTCAGGGAGCAGAACGCCAAGTTGGCCGAGATAACCACGGTAAGATAGCCGGTGATAGAGGCGTGAAAGCGCAATTGGAAATACTGACATGCAAACCAGCAACTCGACAACATGCTTGGCGACTGGCTGGCTCGGAAGCAGCGGTTACGGGGTACCATCTAGATGTCGCTAGATGTCTTCCCACCTCCTATTGGGAGCCATTGCATGCATCTCCCAGGGGAGAAGGGCATGTATATATAACACCAACACCGTTCATCCTTAGCACTACTTTTCTGCGTCGGAATGGCTGTACCTATCAGGCACAGGGTACAATTTAGGTATATCTGTCTTGCCAGGCGTCCTGGATTGGACAGGAAAACCTGAGGGAGGAGATTGGACGGATATGGGAATAGTCCACTTTCTGTGGCTCCTTTTGACAGGCACATCGCTCCCGCATGGCATGGCGTTTTTGGGGGGACTTGTTGAAGATTATTAGGCGTTTTTGACTAGGAATAACATGGGATGAAAGGATGGATGATTGGTGCGATGCGATTACTTGTGTTGAGCAAGAGAATGGAAACAGATGACGAACTGAGACACTTGTGGGAGAGCATTGTTTCCCCAGATACCGCTAGCCCAATAATTATCTGCTGTCATGAAGATGTCTATAGGACTCAATGTTGGACGTCTTCAAACTCCGCTATATATAATTAAGCTATGAGTGGTCCCAGAATAGGCGAGCTCAGAGACTGTGAAATAAAGTAATCGCTGTTCTTCAGGAGTTTGGACCTCGTCATCTTGGAGGAGGTTTTTGGGGTCACCTTGGCGCATCGCCTTCCCATCCCCCCCCCTCGGACCCAGAATTCCATGGAGACATCAGACGTACGTCCCACCCACTGTAAACCCTTGTAGGTAGCAGGACCGTACTCTCCTTCGAGAATGACATCTGCTGCATCAACCTTGGTCGCATCCAAAGGAATCCCAAGTTCTTCCGGATCTTGGTCGGGTGACACTGGGCAGCGATTCGTCGAGTTTCGACGAAGTTGACGAGCACGACCATGGAAATTTCGTCAGGCCTGCCTTCTAGCCAGAGCCGTGCATCATCTAACAGGTGGTCATATGACTCCGAAAATCCGGCTTCCAGAACCCATCTCAGCACGAGCGCTCCTTTCGAATTGGTTACGGATATGCCAAGGTCGGGCCTTTTCCCAGAATCTCGCCAGCGTCCACCACCGACTTGATCTTCACCAACTACCAGCTCCATCGCTTCACTGAGGCTGGGAGGAAGGCTAAGCATGTACGTAGCCAAAGTCACTGTCACAACACCGCAAATAGAGTCATGGGTAGGCAAGGGTATGCATTGGATGGTCAATTTCGACGTCGCCGAGTTATACGAAAGTCGTGGATATCTAAAAACATATGAAAATTAAGTTAGCAAAAGGACTTGGATGATCCAGCGGAGACACCAAAAAAAGAGAACAAGAAAAAAGTTCATACTTCTCGTCACTCTCTTCGTCCAAGTGTAGTTCCCGGGACACCTTGCCCCAGTCCGACAAGGACATCTCGATGACATGAGGTCTCTCGTATTCTTCTTGGAAACGGGGTGGGCAAGACCCAGAAGGCGAATCCCATGCTCTGTAAGCTTGCATTATTGCAAGGGCTTGATCGTATGGAGATGCGAACTGCTTCGCAACCGCGCGTTCATCTCCAGCATGGATCTCCGTTGTTGTTTTCAATATCTTTGCTCTTGGGTCGCGGCGATGAACTCTGGGAGAAACCCGGTGGGCGCTAAGTGTAACTCTGGTGAGTACGAGTACCGTATAGTGTACAGGGAAACGAAGTTCAGTCCAATCTTGTATTTATTAGACTATCTCGGTAGACTCAAAGCCCGCATGCTCTTGCGTCGAGGACGTTTTCTAAAACGGCAACTACGTCTAATACTTTGCAATCATATAAAAGTAAGTCTCTTGTGGCAAAACAACATCTAATTAAGGAAAGCTCAGCAGTCCCAGCTCCCCAACTCGCACCGTTGGGCAGCAACGGCCTATCTTAGCGACGGCAAGCGTAGTAGACAGTGACAGCAAGAGCCATAGATAGCCACGGCAATAACGATAGATAGCGAAGGCAATAGCAATAGATAGCGATAGCAATAGCGACAATAATAGCAATACCACCTGTAATGCACTAACTGCCTGCCTGTAGAGCAAATAGCGCATGTCCCTGGAGAAATTCCCTTTTGGTCAATGATACAGCACAGCACACAGCACCGACATGGGAAGCACGACTGGGAGTCCTAGCCGGTGTGGAGGTGTTGGTTAGCAAGCGGTGGCCAGCCTGGGACGACAGACGGGCACCTTCTCGTGGTGTCCTGGCAGAGTTAGATGATCGACATGAACTCGACTCAAGTGGACATGCAGGGGAGGAGTACTCCTAGTCTCCAAGTGCGACGTCCATGCTGAAATCTTGGTATGGGAGCTGAAACTATTGCGTATGGGTACTAGGAGGGCGAGAAGACCTGATGCGGAGAGGCTAGAAGTGCGAGCGAGGGCATATAAGTACGGCAGGCGCACAGTTTGCCACCGTCGCACTTGCCCTTCATGGTATGAACCTTCTCGATGTTGACGGCATGTTCGTTGCGGCGCGGAAGCATCGAAGTGGCTTAAAACGAGACAATGATGCGACCTAGTGTCAAAGTAACATCAGGGACTTTACCTTGATATGGCGCTGCGGGAAAAAAGGAAAAAACCTTTTTTTTTAATAAAAAAAAAAATGCCGACTAGCAGTTGACGTTGTTGGATTGTTGAGCCTCCAGCTGGTTTAACGGAAGTCGAGTCTTCAGGGGCAGGGGCTAGGGTTGCTGCCAAGACGCCTAGATACTACGTACATCCTTGCAGCCATGACAGCCTCGGCAATCAGCTGCTTGTTGAGTGTTGACGATGTCCACTCATACCTTGTTGACATACGTATATATGTTGGGGAACTGATCTCTTGAGACCCAGCATCTTCGCTCCCCTATATCGCTCTTTGCTTCCGCCGCCGCGTCCTGCGTTCCGTTCCTTCTATACGATCTCTAAGATTGACGAGTTTGGGTTACTCAAATACCAATTGGCCAGGTACCGCATAAATAAGACCGAAGACTCAACACAGTGGAAGCCATGTTTGATCTCACAAAGTGCAATCTGTCATACTACTCTGTAAGACAGACACGCTTACCCACCCCTCACCGTTCCCAATCTGACACGGGCTGACACGGGCTGATACCGCCGAGCACAGGTCCCGGCAGCCTTTGTGCTACTCGTTCTTCCGCACGCGTACGCCGTCAGAGCGGCGGGCCGGAACTATGACCTCGCCCAGCCGCGGCGGACGGACGAGAACCTGGCCAAGGATGAGAGCTTGGACAAAGTGGTAGGTGGCACTGCTTGTCGTTAAGGCTTCTTTCTCTTTTTCTTTTTCTCCTGTATATCTAGTCAATGGATGATGGAACAAAACGACCGAACCAGCTAACACGGCCCTGCTCGCTCTCTCTAGACCGTCCGGCGCATTCAACGTGCCAGGGCCGCGGCCGCCAACGGCCTGGAGACGATCGGCCTGTACGCTGCCGCCATCGTGGCCGCCAACACCCAGGGCGTGCCGACCCGGAAGCTGAACTTGCTCTCGCTAGGCTAGTAAGTACATGCTTTGCTTTGCTTTGCTTTGCACCTTGTGTGCTGCCCCCTGCCCCTGCTCTTCTCCTTCTCCTCTCCTTCTCCTTCTCCTTCTCCTTCTCCTTCTCCTTCTCCTTCTCCCTTGGCACAGTGTTTGGATCAGAACGACAATTTCGGCGGCGAAACTGACTGACCCGCGTCGGGAATACAGCCTCGCCTCTCGTGTGGTCTACAACTTTGTGTACGTCGTCGTGCAGGACAACCGGAAGACGGCTGCCGCGCGCCCGCTGACGTGGGGGGCGGGCATTGCCGTCATCATGTCGCTGTTCCTCTCGGCTGCGCGGAACAGTAATTAAAGGACGGGAGTTGAGATGTGAATATGGTGGAAATTGGGGTGTTTAGTGTGGGTTTGGGAGGAGTACGGGGGTGTGATTGTGAACCGTCGTTAAAAAGGGTTTCACTCGTCGGTGGTTCTGCGTCGGAGCCCCCTCTAGCGGCAGGGAGGTGTGGCCGAGAATACACAACCTTAGGTGTCTAGACGTGTAGGATTCTGTGTACTCTAAATTGCGTGGTACGCTCGCTCTAGCTCTTCTCTTCGCTCCTCCAAGGATCGTAACAAGGAGGCTGCGTTACAACACCGTCCTTCAACCCAACTCAGTAATGAAAGTCACTATTCGCAGTAGTTGACACTCAGCTCTGACTCGTTGTATATAAAATATCACATCGTAGAAATCTGCCATCGAGAAGTAAAAAGCCCCTGCTTGACGACCGACCACGAGCTCGAGACTCGCCTCCTCGGGGTATACAGGGCGTATTCTCGGAGAGAATAGGTTGTTTGTGCCTTGCTACTGCATTTGCATGTTATATTTTCCCGGGGCGAAAAGTCGAGCTAGTATGACAAGTGTTGCTGTGTCAAGAAGGAAAATCACGCCCTGGACCGCCGAGTCTATGTAAGAGACTGTATCGTAACTGGAACAGTAGCAATTGAGGCATAAGTTGATCTGCCCTGCAATCTTATAACTAGGAGGCTATCCTTTCATCATTACATCTATTCCCGGTCCACGAAGAACCTCCACCCCTTGCCCCTTTTTGACAAACCCCCCCATGCCAGCCCAGCATGGCTGACAAACCATCACCATCCCCCCCACCACTCCTCTCGGGCCTCCTCCTCCTCCTACTCCTCCTCTCCACCACTACCCAAGCAGCCGTCCTCCCCGTCCTCCCAGACCCGACCCCTCAACCAACAACAACAGCCACCAGAACCACAACAAGGCCTCTACTCTTCCCCCCGCCCCCGCCCCCGCCCCCGCCCCCGACCCCCGGCCCGACCACGACCACGGCCTCGCCGCCGCAGCCGTCGTGCGACGTCCGATACTGCGCCGACGGCACGCAGTTCTGCGCCTACTGGGCCGGCGTCACGGCGTGGGAGCCGGGGAGGGGCCCCGTGCCGGGGGAGACGGTTACTGCACTGGGGGCGTGTGACGGGGGTGGTGGGGGGTGAGGGTTTACGAACGGGGGCTGGTTTCCCTGGGGATTTCTTTATATATACAAGAAAGAGAGAGAGAGAGAGAGAGAGAGAAAGAGGAAAAGAGCGCTTCAAGGGGGGATGAGGGATGGATGGATGGTCACGGGGTTGCTGGGATTTGAGGTCAGGGATAGTGGGCCAGGAGAAATGTAAGTAAGGTTTGGCGTGCTCTCTCTCGCTATGGAGGTGGACGAGATCTTTTGGACTGATGATGGCCGTAGATTCGTCGTTGAATCCAACTTCACCACGAGTAAGGGGGGTTATGGGGCTGTATTTGGAGGGCGATTTATACAGCTCAGGTTCACCAATTCCGCTAATTCAAGTGGCTCCGGTCGGTTCAGAGTAACCTCGATATGGATTTCATTATTCGTAGCAGAATCGCCCAAATGCCGACCCGGAGACGCTCGCCTCGTCTCCCTCCTGGCTCCCCTTCTCACACCCATCCCAGACACTACTCTATTCAAGCTACAAACATCAAACTGTCAGCAAGGGGCATAAAAAACATATACATTGTGTATATATGCATGACAAAGATGGGATAACATACCAGGTCCGCTAACAGCAGTGGTAATGGAACCGGACTCGATGTAGACGCCCGAGAAGTAAAAGTCCTCGTTGCTATCGCTCTGGCCGTCGCGGGGGAGCTCGAGGACGCCCAAATGCCAGTCCGCGCCGTTGGATGAGGTCGAAGCCGAGACCGGGGCCACGACCTGCGTGAGCGGGTCGCCGCCCTCGGAGTGCCAGAAGCCGACCTTGTTGCCGGAGAAGTCCTATTGTGGGAAAAGTCAGCCATGACTGCTATATATATGACTCTCTCTCCCCCCCTCTACTCCAACTCTTCGACACATAAGAGGAATGGTTGGGGGAACGACTCACAATCTCGTAGGCAACATTGTGCCAGACGTCGGGCTTCCACTCGACCTTCCAGTGGCTCTGCTGGCTCGTCATCCACTGCAGGTTCGGGTTGCTGGTGCCCTGCTCGCCGCTGATCCAGCCGTACTTGAGCTCCGTGAAGTGGGACTCGAAGAAGCAGATCTGGTGCTCCCTGTTCTGGCTTGGGGCGTTGGTGTCCTTGCGCATGATGGAGAAGTGGTAGAACACCTTGCCGGACGCGATCGCCGCCGTGGTCTGGGGGATCAGCTCGGTGCGGCGCATGTTCTGCCCGTTCCAGAACGCCGTGCTGTCGAGCGTGAACTTGGCCCCCTGCTTCGACCCCGTGTCGCTGGGGTTCTTGAAGTCTGCCGACAGGCTGATGTACTTTCCGACGTCGCCCGACCCGTGGATGTAGTACTGGTACGGCCCGACCTGGTTGCTCCACGACCACGTGTTGAGGTCCGCTGCGGATTTCAGGTCGTTGAAGCGTCCGTCCCAGAGGATGGCGCCGTTGGCCGCGGCCGCAAGGGCGGAAAGGAGGGTGGCTGTCTTCATCTTCAAGGGGGAAAAAAGGGGGTGGAAGCAAACAGGTATGTGCAACACAAGAAGATCAAAGAGGACAGTCCCGCTTGTGAGGAAGCAGGCACTGGGAAGTATATAAATCACTCTCGACTACCCGGCTCGTAGTCTAGGTACGTGTGTACTGCACCTTATAATATATACAGGGGGCCCGTAGCCTCAAATACCTCACCACCGCCGCACCCGACATGTTGCTCCAGACGGGTCCATGGTAATCTAGAGGAGGCAGAGCGGACCGCCAATTTGAGAAGCCGCCGACAGAGCACGGAATCTCAATTTGCGGACGACAATCTCCGACCTTATAAAAGAGGGAGGAGGCATATTGATTAATGGCGACACGCCAGTGCGGAGTTTAGCCTGTATCTTGGGCGAGAAAAGTAGCAATGGCATCAACCTCGAACCCCACAATGCCGCTGCGGGCTATCATAAGGATGGAGAAGATGGGGGTATGACCTGGGCACGCACTTCTCAAACCAGGAATTGCGGCTTCTGCGCGGGTGGGTAGGGGATAATATCCCCATCCTCTGAAAGCTGCGGTCAAGGATGGGATGGTAGATGCCGAGAACTCGGAGGTGATGGGGCCGCGGCACTTGTCCCGTCCGTAGCTCAGCGCAACCTAATAAACGCCTCGGCAGGGCTGTCGCGGAAGTGCCCACCTGATCTGTCCCCGGGTACGAGAAGGTGAGATGAAGGTACGGAAATCGTAAAAAAGGGGGACCAATCAATCAAGTTAGCGTAGCTGTTTCCCCTGGTTTGTCTATTTTGGTCTCGATGCCAACCTAACCGCCATGTGTAAACTGTTGCTGGAGCTGGGGGGTTCATTAGAAGCACTGCCAAAAAGCGAGGCTAACTATTGGGAACATCGATGAATTGAATTATTGACATAGCCGGACATGGGCATGTCCTATGACGGGGTTCTAGGTAGACGATCTGAACAACCAATCTATGCCGATACACATGCGACCAACATGACTGCCTGAATATGCAAAAATCAGCAACTCCTATATCACAAAGGACTGACGCCTGAGACCGTTGACCAATTCCACCTTCGACATAAACATATAAACAGCTGCTACTGAACATAATGAACCAATGCTACGGCCACGCAAAGAGGCGCCTAGTACTCGGCACCACCAAAGCTGGTGTTTCTCACCAGATTCGCGCGCTCCAAGCTGGCGCGGGGCAGCTGCTCATAGCTGCGACTGCGGCTATGGCTGCGAGACCTGCTCGATCTGTCCGCCGGTTCGGCCTCCTCGACAGAAACCATGTCGTCCGAGGAGACGACAGGCTCGTCCCGGATGCAGTGGATGAACCACGCCGAGACCAGCACCGCGACGCCGCCGAGCGCCATGACGATGGCGATGCTGTGATCCCCCGGGGTGCCTCGGGGCTTCTGGAAGATGCGGAAGAGTATGCTCGACGCCACAGTCGCGATGATCTGTGGCGCGGCAATTGCCATGTTGTGGATGCCAAGAATGACACCTGCCTGGTCGGTCTCCTCCGCATCATCCTGAGAGTCAATGTCCCGATCATGGTCCGAGTAACCGTCCAGGGATGGCGCGTTGCCAACTGCCCCGCGATTCGGCGATAAGCTGAGCTGCCTCTGGGAGCGGAGGAGGGCATCGCGATGGGAGATCTCGGCACTGATAATAGCCCATGGCGCCCAGAGAGTCAGGGCCCAGGTGATGCCCACGAGACCGATGAGAACGGTTGCGACCTCGACCGAGCGCACGAAGACGGTGCAGATCATGGCGCCGAAGAAGAGAATCTGGGAGTACATCCAGGCACGACGAAGAGTGAAGCCAGGGATGACCAGACGTTCTAACCATGACTTCGGACCATCGTAATCGTTGAAAGACGCCGTATCCTCGCCCGACCCTGCGGCTTCTGCCACCGGCTGGCTGTCGTATGTCGGGGCGATGAAGAAGGGGAGAAAGACATTCGTCGCCAAGCTGGTGATTGCGAAGATGAGCAGCGCAAAGGTACCAATCCGAGTTGCCTCCTCATAAAGATCGTGGAGCTGCTCGGGTGTCATGTTCGGATTTTCTTCCAGAAACGGCTCAGCGTAGATCTCGCCAATGTACGACGACGTGTAGAAGAGCATGGGGAAGAAGCCTATCCAGGCGCAGAACTGGACTTCGCAGACCTTCTTGGTCTGAGGAGGAAGCCTCTTGATTGAAGTGAAGATCTTGCGGAAGAAGGACAGGACGCCGGCTTTGTCTTTGGCGGGGGGGCCTTCGAGCCGGGGATCTCTCTCTCGAATGACCAGGCAGCTGAGAACCACGGTGCCAAAGAGGGCAAAGCTGGCAATGGCGCAGAGGCCTTTGAACTGGGTATTTCCAAGCCACCAGAATAGCCCGGGGAGATCCGCGTAACCGGCGACATAACCGATGATGTTGCCAACACCAACGATTCTACTTGCCATGGCATTGGCAGCCTCTATAATATGCTCAGCTCAGCCTCCCTCCTCGGTAGATACAACGAGTTTAATTCACTGACCTTGCTGGTGTGGTGGAGCACAGTCGAGGATGAAGGCGCGGATGGCGGCTTGGACTGTGCCAAATCTGTCAATTGATGTTTTTCTGGAAGAGCATGCGTCCAAAGCTGGGACCTACCGGTGTTGATGGCAAAGTCCAAGATATACACCCAGAGCACGGCGACAACAATTACGCAGACCTTGACACCTTCAGACGCGGGGTCGGCGCCAAAGATGCCCAGAAATCCACTGACAATCTCCTTCGTCCAGGCAAGAAACATGAGCGAGACAATGGTGGCGGCCGCACCGCCGAGCATGAATGGTTTCCGCTTGCCCCATGGGACACGGCAGTTGTCGCTCAGCATGCCCACGTACGGCTGCACCAAGGTGCCCGAGAGCGGCCCGGCAATCCAGACGAGAGCCATCAACGACTTGCTCAGGCCGAGGGACAGCAAGTACGGGGAGCCATTTGAAAGCTCTACGGACCAGGCGATCTGCAGACCTCCGATACTTATCGTCAGGAGGATGAGGTACCACACGCTCTTTGTGGTCTGGTACTCGTCGACCTGTTCCCGTACCGTGTGCCCGTTTATGAAGCCATCCCCTTCCCGTGCAGGGGAGAGGAGAGGCGACTGCTCCGTGTCTCGTTCTGGCCCATGCCCATGTCCACTCTCGCGCTCTTGCTCTATCGACGCATTTCGAGAGAGGTTGCCTGCCTTGGAGGCAGGCTTACTTTCTTCGCCCGAGGGACGTTCGCATCCTGGAGACTCGGCAGATGACGACGTCATGCGTAGAGGACGCTGTCCAGCGCCACTCACGGCTTTCGAGGGGCGTTTGCGGAGCGAGGACGGTGGTCGGGCGGTGACAAGGAGAGGTCGAGGTTGGGGATTGTCGTTGGAGCTAAATCCAAGGGCGCGCCTCAATTTACGTCCATGCCAGGAGAAATAAGATGGCTAGGTCTTCGATGTACGAGAGCAATCCGCAGTTCGCTGTGGGAATTGTTGGCAAGGCTTAAACAGCTATTGACGTGGTCAACCAGGGGATGCCACGGGTTCGATGCAGGGCACAGCGATTCGCTCGTGACAATACCTATACCTACTGTGGATGGAGGAAGTGATGTCCTGGGTCAGGCGAGCGATGGGTTGCGATCGGATAGCTCGTGATACAGCCCTGTAACCAATAAGAATGGGGCACTCGGATCCCTATCCGTACCTCTACATCATTACCTCATCCTCGTCATCGCCAAGCTCTACCTTAGGTACTGTACTAGGCCAGATAAAGAGAAAAACGCGTTATCATGTTCACAGCTGTGGTAAACGACGGGATGAGCCAAGGGACCTATGTACGCTAGGAATTAATAGGTCTGAAAGACGTATGTTGGTGTACTATGCTGGCAGTTGCTCGAGGCCACCGCGGTTTGTACAGTGTATACGTACCTACCTACGCAAACAACCTACAGTGTAGGTACACTATCGAGGTAATGCGGCACCGAGAATTAGGTTCCAGGTTATTATCAGGGCGAGGCTGAGCAACACGGCGATTACGCTGTAGCTTGCGATAAGGTTGCTACTACCGACAAAGAGGACAGGAAAGCTGGCGACTTTCCACACCACTAGAACCTACTTGGTAACCTCCAAATCCATCTCTGCATCGCCCTCATTTCCATGTTTACTGGCTCTCCTTCCATTCTGCTCGATCTTAATCGAGCCGCGCGCCTCTCAAAGCCAAGACAATTGACCAAGACGTCGCTGTTTGCCAAGCATGCTGGCGGATATTGCCGGCTCCGTCGTAGAGCTCACTAGTACGCCGCCTTCACGATGTCCGAGCAAAGTCAACTGCTTCTCTGCTCACTGCACAGCTTGCTAATTGACCTCCCCTTGCAGGACGGGCTTCTGAGGGATCGGATCCTGAGGGTATGTCACTGCCACCTTTCCACCTTCCCACCTTCCTTGGCGCGAGCGAGAAACTCCGACTCTAGCCATCTAACAATCTCTCTGTACAGGTCACGACTCCTCAGAGCAGGAGGTCTTGTCATCATGGGCTCTCTTCATCCTGATCATGCTACTCATAGTGGCCTTCTTTACGAGCTATATTCTCCAGCAGAGGAAGGTCACCGCGGTGCATGAGACCGTCATCTCCATCTTCGCAGGTACGCCACGCAAAGCAATGCACTCCCCGTCCGTATATATATCATCAGTCTGATCTGATGCTGTTTGCAGGAATGACCGTTGGCCTGATTCTTCGGGTGACCGACGATTCGATCCGAGACATTGTCAGCTTTGACTACCAGATCTTCTTCAACCTCCTCCTCCCACCCATCATCCTCTCCTCGGGCTACGAGCTCCACCAAGCGAACTTCTTCCGAAACATCGGGACGATCTTAACCTTCGCCTTCGCCGGTACCTTCCTGTCTGCAGTCGTCATCGGCCTCATCCTATGGCTCTACACTCGTATCCCGCTGGAAGGGCTGAGCATGAACTGGATTGACGCCATCTCCGTGGGCGCGACTCTCTCCGCGACGGATCCCGTCACGATCATGGCCATCTTCAACTCGTACAAGGTTGATCCGAAGCTCTACACCATCATCTTTGGCGAGTCGATCCTCAACGACGCCGTCGCCATCGTCATATTCGAGTCCGCGCAGAAGGCGAAGGCAGGGGGTGGTCATACTCTCGGGTTTTTGGGCCTCCTCTGGGCTATCTGGATCTTCTTGAGGGACTTCTTCGGCAGCTTGATCATCGGAGCTGGCGTGGGGATCTTGACCGCTCTAGTGTTGAAACACACATACGTCCGTCGCTATCCCAAGATCGAGACCTGTCTGATCATTCTCGTCGCCTACGCGACCTACTTTTTCTCTCAGGCCATTCACATGTCTGGTAGGCGAACGGCCCTCTTTGTAGCATCTCGAGCTTCTCCGCTGATGGCATAATTTAGGAATCGTGTCACTGCTATTCTGCGGTATCACGCTCAAGCATTACGCATACTTCAACATGTCGAGGCGCACGCAGCTGACGACCAAGTATTTGTTCCAAGTCCTCGCCCAGCTCTCCGAGAACTTCATCTTCATCTACCTGGGTCTCTCCCTCTTCACCGATGACAACCTCCAGTACCAGCCGCTCCTCATCATGGTGACCGTAGTCGCCGTCTGCGCGGCGAGGTGGGTTGCCGTGTTCCCCCTCTCGCGGGCGATCAACTGGTTCATCCGCTACCGCGCCCGCCGCCGCGGGAGGGAACCGACCGGCGAGCTGCCCTACAACTACCAGGCGATGCTGTTCTGGGCCGGCCTGCGCGGGGCCGTCGGTGTCGCCCTCGCGGCCCTGCTGACGGGAGACGACATCAGGGCCCTCAAGGCGACGGTGCTCGTCGTGGTCGTGCTGACGGTGATCATCTTCGGCGGCACCACGGCGCGCATGCTCGAGATCCTCGAGATCCGCACTGGCGTTGTCGACGAGATCGACTCGGACGACGAGTTCGACATCGAGGCCATCGGCGGCGGCAGCTACTACAAGCGCACCGGCGGCGGCACCGCCATCGGCTTCGGCCCCCGCCCGACCCGCGGATCCGCCCTCTCGCTGGGCAGCATCCCCGCCCCCGCCGCCACGGGCCCCAGCCCCAACGGGAGGCGGCCGGGCGGCAGCCGCGACAGGCGCGCCGATCCCAGCGGCTGGGCGTCGGGCCACCGGTCGCCCAACACGGCCGGGCGCCCCGTGAGCCTCGGCAAGAAGGGGTCGTTGGCGAGGGTCGCGACCGGAGACGACCTGGAGAGGTCGGAGCTGCTCGGGCCGTCGTCGGGCAACACGACCGACTCGGACTTTGGCAGCGATATCGACATCGACACCTCAGACCTGCCGCCGCCGGCCCCGCGCCGGCGGTCCACCACCCCACTGTCGCGCAGTGGTGTTGGTGGTGGTGTTGGTGGCGATGACGTCGCCGACGTCAACGCCAGCAGTCCCCTCTCGGGAGGCGACGGGCAGCCCATCACGGCCACGGCGGCCATCCGCCAGCTGTTCCGCACCGAGGACCCGTCTGCGCTGTTCAGGCAGCTGGACGAGGACTATATCAAGCCGAAGCTTCTGCTTGAGGGGAGGAACGGGAACGGGAACGGCGGGGAGGGTCCGAGTTGATTTTTTCTTCCCTTTCCTTTCCGTCTCTGTTGGGCTTGTAGAGATCGCTGTATTAGATCTTTTTTTTCCCCCTCTTCTCTTTTCCATCTTGGCCTCGAAATGTTCCTGCGGCGTGAGAACTAATCCAGCCTGTTCTCTGCTTGGCTCCCCGCGGTTTATGCTGTGTACGTCATCAGGGGCTCGGAAAAGGTACCTAGGGGTCATAAGCGGCGTTTTCCCCTTTAATGACGGGTCGAGATACTGGGGATGAGCGACGTATGTATGTATATATATATATATACGGGTTATATATATTTTCTCATCATTTGTAGGCAGACAGATAGACAGGCGCTTGAGACCAGCGTAGATTTCCATCTGCTACTTACCCCCTGAATCATGCCAAGGACGGCACTATCTAGACTGTTTACAGTGTTCTACATTCACTGTTAGGGTATGACATGATTATCCGTGGAGAGACCGGATATTGCCACCCTGATGGACACGACACAAGCTTGAGGTGTCTCTGCTGCCCCTTGAGCCCACCCATCTGATGCTTACGTGCCATACACTACCAGTACAAGCTCAAACCTTCCCAATGTCAACAACCACCCGCCATGTTTCCGGGAGATTGCACCTTGGCACCCCTGGATACGACTCACTTCTGGCGATTCACAGGCGGAAAGACCGAGTTCTTAGGTGTCATCAACGTGATCTGTCGTCGTTCGTATTTCGGCAGGCAGTTTGGGCAATGCATGTCCATGCCGTAGGCCTACTATCTTGAAGCAAAGTGCCAGCCCAATGCTTGATCCTTCCTTCCCCCCCGCCTCCCTTCCATTCGTACCGTCGCCCCCCCAAAAAGCCCAAAGGACCTCAGTTTTCTGCAAACATTTGCCTCGCTGATGTAGCGTCGTCTTCCTGTATTAACGCAACTGTAGCGACCCCCAAATATCTTCCGGAGTCTATCAGCGCACCTGATCAAGGAAACGAAAATGTGAACCAACCCAAAAGAAGAAAATAGAAACGGAAAGGATATGAAAAGGAAAAAAGAAAAACACCCTCGCCTGTAAAATGCTCAACTTCCAAAATGCACCGCAAACCAACCAGTTTGAGCCAGCCAGGACTCCCTCAAGCAGCCCCTCTTTAGCTAAAGACAACCCACACAGCAACCTGTGGAGCTTTTTAAGCTGACCGCACAGGTCCTGTGCGGGACCAAGAACGCCGCGCCCATGCAATTGGGGGGGGGGGTTGGGTATTTCATCTCTCATCAAGCAACATTAATGCCAGGGCGAATTAGATTAGTATATAAAACAATGAATTGAAGCCGATGGTGTGCTCGTCGTGTTAGGGTTGAGGTGGAAGTGTGTTGGATATCGTGTCGTGGGACCCTGTTTAAAAGCAGGCCGTTCAAAAATCAGGGTATCGCCCAATTCAAGGCTTCGAAACCTTTCAATCGTGGTGAAGGAGGACGAGATGGGTATTATGGGGATTGTCGTCGTGCACAAAGAACCGCATCTAACCACGGGAAAAAAGGTGGATAAGATACCGAAGATGTCGTCGTGGTCGCTAAATGGTATAGGGACTAATCGTGCCCGCCCCCACTTATACGGTTCGCTTATGTGGGGTGAGCCGAAGGGGAGGCCCCGAAACGAACCATATAAGTGGGAGCGTGCAGGGTTAGGGCATTGCCAGAATGTCATGGTGGAGTCTGGGAGCCGCCGTGTCGAGGCCGCCCATTGTGCCGTGTTTCTGTTTGGTTACATGCCCCGTTTGACGCGCGGTCCGATGCCCCGAGTAATGTTTCGTACGGCGACCCATGGCTGGACCCGTCATTTGGCAGCTCTTCATCGAAGGGCGACGAGGCTGCGAGGGATGCGTCGTCTCGCTGGGACCCAGAGGTCGCACCGTCAGGCGAGTTAAGACCGGTCTGCAGCATGGTTGACGAGGCCATGCTTGCATACCCGTCGGAGGGGTCATCTGCTTGACCTTCTCCGGAGTTCGAGATGTTGGCTTGGGCCAGAAGTTTATTAGCCTTCGTGGTGGCAACCCGAGCTGCGTGCACCGCTCTCTCAGCACGGCAGTGCTTCTCCCACATGGTGGCATATTTCCCGCGAAGAGCTAACAACTCTTCGTGAGTGCCTTTCTCGACAATCGTGCCGGAATGCAGGACGACAATCTGGTCGGCGTGGGTGATTGTTGACAAACGGTGGCTGTCACGTTTGGTGGCCAATGGTTAGCTAAATTCTTTTCCTGCAATCGCTCTTTAACCTCGCCCTCTTTTTGGACTTACGCAATAATCAGCAACGTGCGGCCCTGGCCAAAGTTGCCGCTAATCAACTTTGACTGGATCTTCTGTTCCGTTTCACCGTCCAGAGCAGACGTCGCCTCGTCGAGCATGATGATCTTTGGCTTCTTCAGGATCGTCCGCGCGATCGCCACCCGTTGCTTCTCCCCTCCGCTCAGTCGAAGCCCTCGCTCTCCAACCCTGGTATCGTAGCCGTCGGGGAAGCCCATGATCCGGTCATGAATTGCAGCGGCACGGCAGGCGTCGAACACGTCCTCGTCAGTGGCATCCTGGTTGGCGTACTTAAGATTGTACATCAGAGTCTCGTTGAAGAGGATGGTGTCCTGCGGGACAACGCCGATGAACCGTCGAACAGAGTCGATCGTCACATCCTTGACATCCCGGCCATCAATCTCGATGCTGCCCTCTTGGCAGTTGTAGTAGCGGAACATGAGCCGGAAGACTGTCGATTTCCCTCCTCCAGATTCCCCGACGAACGCCGTCGTTGTCCCTGGGGCGCATTCAAAGCTGAGATCTCGAAGTGCCGGCCTTCGCCGGTCGTAGGAAAACTTGACTTGGTTCCAGCGGATGTTGCCCTCGCACTCCTTAAGCTCCTCCGCGTGCGGAGCATCAAAAACGTTCGGCTGGATCTTGAATAACTCCAGGAGCCTCTCGCCAGAGATCATCGCCTGTTGGATGGTGCGGTAGAAGGAGCCGAAAAAGTTGAGCGGGCCCTGCAGCTGGTTGAGGTAGGTTATGAGCAGGACAAAATCGCCGACATCCCGGGTACCATGGGTGACTTCAAACCCGCAGATCATCAGGGTGACAAATATGCCGAACATGAAGACAGAGGCTTGAGCCATGTTCATATGCTGAATGCCCATTGTGACCTGTGCTTCTGCTACCTGAAACGCCTTTATCGCTTCTCGGTAGCGGTTGAACTCGAAGGCTTCGGCATTGAAGTACTTGACGGTCTCGTACGAGGTGATGGAGTCGTTTTTGACGGCCTCCTCTTCTCGGTCGGCGTTGACCATGTCCCTGCGCTGGTCCACACGCGTCTGGGCCATCTGGACCGACACGTAGAGGTAATAGAACGTGATGACCGAGACGCAGAGCGAGTACAGCGGCCCAAAGGCGATGTAGAAGAAGATGATGGCCACGAAGAGATCGACTACCATGGGAAGGACGAAGAAGGTGACCTGTTCTAGAAAGGTGTTGATGGCTGCGCCCTTGTTAAGCGCCGAAAGCACCTCTCCGGTCCGTTTCCCCAGGTGGAAGTCCAGCGATAGCGAGTGTACGTGTTCGAACGCAGCTGTGGTCAGCGCCCTGTACGTGTGCTGCGAGACGGGGATCCATAGTATTGACCGGATGGAGCCGATCAATCCAGACTGGCCTTGCAATAACTTATATAGAATCAAGAGGCACAGCTGGACCCAAGGCATGTGATGGCTGCCCTCATACTCCTTCTTCAGTTGATTGGTGACGACCCCGAGCTGATATGGGACCATGACGTTCACCGCGCGTTGAAACATGACCAATACGACGCAGATGAGGACGACACCCCTGAGTTTGGCGGATCTGCTCGGCCACAGGTAAGGAAAGAAGACGGAGTAGCCGCGACAGTACTCGAACCAGGTCTTGTGCGGCAGTTTATCTGGGCGGTAGAAAGCGGCCTCTTCCTCCTGGTGGCCAGCGTCGGCAGTGCCATTAGGATTGCCATGGCTGGAGTCGCTCCGGGAATGTCGATGGCCCCGCTGGCTGTCGTTTTGGGTGTGGTACCCTGGCTGGTGGTGGCCGTTTAAGAGTGGTGTCTCCTCGTCCGACTCGGAATGGTTAGCTTCGTCGACCAGGATCCGGCGCTGCTTCCGGTATCGCTGTGCCGCGACGGCGGTGTATAGGAACAAGAGACCAATGAGCAGGGAGACTCGGGTTGTAGCGAGAATGAGATCGGCAAGGTCCCATCTGTCGGGTCCATAGACCATATTGACGTGCCAGATCTGGACGTCCCTTATCACACAATGCCAGCCAGAGACTCGGACGATCGACGCGAGGAGTATTATGATTTCGCCCACCAGCGCTAGCGTCCAGACGACGCAGTGGACGAGATTTGGGACGTCGTGCCATTGAACGAGGGATATTAGGAAGTAGACGTAGAAGAAGAATGAGCCCGCAATGTAAACCTAAAATAAGAAAAAACCTTGTAAGCAGGGACCAGGCCGGGCCGGGCCACCCCATGTGCAGGCGGACAGGCGGCAGGTGGGCAGGCGAAACTTACAATCCTCTCCTCGCCGCACCACCAGCCAGAGGCCGTGCCGCTCTTGTCCGGGTGAAAAACGTGGACTATAACAGTAACGAAGTCTGCCAAGAAGGTGAGGACAACGGCAGCAGAAAGATACTGGAACACGCGACGGGCGGCGGTCCCAATATGCGCTTCCACGACCAGGCGGCGGATATCCTCCCTCTTGCGCTTCGTGACGGGCAGGGGCTTCCCATCGGGGCCCGTGGCGGTGGGCTCGACGAGCTCCTCTTCGCTTCTCGAGGTCAAGATGCTGTAAGTGGCGGCCGACGAGATGAAGGCCAGGAGGAGGACCGCCGGGTACCAAAGTTCGGCGTTGAGCAGAACCGTCTCGGCCGGCGAGCATGGCGCCGTCTGGTTGACGACGGCATGCAGGTGTAACGCATCCATCCTTTGCCTGGGGAAGGAAGAGGAGTTAGGGGAAGGCGGGTAGGTAGAAGAAGAAGGTCGGAAGGGCCTGTGGGAGCTTGCACCCACAGAGTTATTGACGAGAACTGATCCCGTTCATTGCCTTGCCGTGTGATCAAACAAGCGGCAGACGGGGGGCAATTTCGAGGTCGAATTGAACGACGAGAAGATATGGCGTCCACGGCCAAGGCGATCGATCGAGGTGGGGCTGGGTTTGAGCAGCTGACGGGTGTCTGTGGCAAAAGCGATCAATGGTGGGTCGGTCTTATTCGAGATGGCTCCAGAAGCAGCCTTGGCCCAGCAGCGATGCTACTGTGGAAAGCGGGAGAGAGGGAGAGAGAAGAGGCGAGAGATTGGTTTGCAGAACTCCCAAGTTTGGCCCAAGCCGAAGAAAGAGAGCGGTGTTTGAAAACGAGCGTACACTTTTAGGGAGGATGTCGAGGAGGGAAGAAATTGGGGTCCCCAGATTGGCGGCACGTCCACAAAAAGTCGAGTACTCCGGTACGGGTGCGGTACCCTGCTTTGGTACAGAGTAGGTAGTGCATGCAAAGTACTATGTAGTTCGTTCACTGCATCGTGGCACAATGCCCCTCCCCAGAAGGCGCGCGGGCAGGGGTCCATGTGCTGGCAGCCAACCAGAGCTACAAGACAGGCAGCGTCTTCAATTGGAAGCGTTCTAAGAGGGCCCAGACCTGCGGCTTCTCTCTACTGCATAGTACATAGTACATTAGATGCATATTCGCTTGGCATGATTGGGGCCGGCTGGTGTCACGGGGAAGTTGCGGGACTCGGGCGCGAAGGCCTTGCCGGCTCGACAGCTCGACAGCCCCTCCCCGCCGCCGCCGGGCCATGTCGTGTAGCCGTGTGCGACGACACGTAGTGTGGTAGTGTTGCATCGGTAGCGCAGGTAGTCACTGAAGCGTACGCTACACTCGCTCCATGTGCTAGACCTTGAGTTGAGAGGTGCAAATTGTGAGGCCGGGGTTTGGCAGCCCTAGTCTGGTTTTGGAGGTGCCAGATCTTGCCAGAGTGCAGCCAAAACACTGCCACGAGCTAGCGTGCCATGCCTGCCGGAAGCTGGAACAGCCAAACGGCTCGAACCCAGCACTCCCTCACCGCCTTGCACTTCAGACGTGTGCAGCAGGCTGCATGCATACAACATATCCTAGGTAAGGTGTAGGCAGGTATTATATAAAAGTGTGTGGGTGTCTGTACGCATGTATTGTACACCTAGATATACACATTTACATTTGGGTTAGTCGGCAGAGGTAAGGTACCTTAGGTAGGTATGGACTACATGTATCCGTACTGCGACACCTTATGTAATTAGGTATGTACATCCGTACAGTACCCCGTACAGTACAACAAGCGCCTAGGTTCCTCTGGGAGGTGGGGGTAGGCTCCCCGAGTTCCCTTCCATGGTTCCATGCACTAAGAGGTGCCGTGGATGTCACGCTTGGCCGCGGCGGCAGGGCTTGCTGCACTGTATACACCACTAATACTTGGGACACTCCCGGCCCGTCCGCAAAATTGGATGGAGTGGGTGGGGTGGGGTGGGGACATGGAACCCGGCGGGAACAAGCGGTGCCGCAACCTTCCTCCGAGCTTTAACTACACGTACCTACCTTGTCTCAAGTGCGCTCCCGGGACAGGCTCTGTGTGCCTTGTGAACCATGACAGGATCCCGCTTTTTCCATGGTTGGGTTTTGGGAAAGTGAGATGTGATATCGCATCTGGTGTCTCCCCTCTGTTCTCCGTCTCACTTGTCACTCGGCGATTCAATCGCTTCCCACCGCTGGGCCTGGCAATGGCGCTGGGCCTCTGTGATCTGCCATCATCGACTTGCCCTTCCTGGCAGGTTTAGATTTTGCCAGATCTGGTTGATGGCAAAAGTCCAGCCCTTTCTCTCGGCTATGTGGCCGAGTCTGGACATCCCACACAGGATTCCACACACACACACACACACACACACACACACACACACACACACACACCCGCCTTGGGAAACCTTGCAAGAGCTGACGCCTCATCCGTCATGTCAGTTGGCCTGGAATAGCTAACTAACACGCAGACCTCGTGTCCTTTGCGGCCGCTGCGTCCGGGATCCGTCCATCGGGGATTGTTGGCGTGGCTGCCAAGGAAACTGCCATGGGTGCCACGACACCCCCGATGCCCGCCGATGATTTCCTTTTCTCCCATTGCCATCTATTGCCGTCCCACCGGACAAGGCAGATCAAGCATCATGATGCACACCTAAGGCACCGGTCTGGGAGTGGATCCGGAATCCTCCAAATCAGATTTTGCGTACCAATCTTGATGCCATCCAACGCTGGCTTATGGTCGGCACGCAAGAGGACCCAGCGACAGCAAGAAAGTTGTATTTCCCACAGTTCGCCGGTGCTCCTTGCATCTCGAGCCGCGCAACGTGTCATGCATGGAGCGTGGCGCCGCGGGCTACGCTACGGGCTACGGGCTGCACCGCACAGTTTCCCTTGACCGTCTTGCCTACTATGTACAAGATCCCAGCAGGGTAGGGTAGCAACGGGAGCAGGGAAGGGAGGAGAATTGTTCCGCAATCCTGACCGCCCTGTTACTGCGTATTCGATACCGTTACCCGTCTTTGGGGTTATGATGCAGCCAAGCCTAACCGGCCTCTACCGAGCTCTGGCCTGCGACACGGGATGTGTCCGTCCGCTGTCGGAACATGATGAGAGCTGGCCGGAGCAATTTCCCTAGCCGAATCCTTCTCGTTCCGCCAATGGGTAACTCCCTGGCACCGACTCGCCTTGGTCGGCGATGGCCAAACTTTCTCTCCGGGAAAACACCATGGGAGTTTTGTCATTTCCTTCAAACCGTAGACAGCAACAGGGAACTGGAGCATCAGTTTCACAAGGCTGAGATGTCGACTCTCTACACAGCATATGCAGAGGTAGGTAAGATATACCTTAAAGGAGATCCGGGGAAGTGTGGGGAAGGCAATCCGCAGTGGGCCTTGGCGCCTCCGTCGATGGGATCCGGCGATGAACCCCACCGTACTTGTGGGCGGTGGGCGGTGAGCGGTGTGTGAAAACCTCAACTTATACGCTTTAGAAGTTGAATGGCAACTACCTTCGCTAAAGCCCGAAACGATAGAGCCTTGGGTTGGCTTGAGGCGGATTTCGACTAATCCCCGCAACTTCCCCCTGCAATTCCTTTTTCCGACTTGATGCCGAGTCGTTGGCATGGCAGGTTGTTCAAACAGATGTCGTCTGTGGTTCCTAGTTTCTCTTTCCAGCATCGGAATCTCTGCGAGTGCGCCTGCTTGTAGACTTCGGCTAGCCAACGCGGACTGCCCTTCGCCTTGAAGCACTCGCCTCTATCCCCTGTCAAGTGTCAGTAGAAATGGATATCGGAGATGGCAACCACCTCTTCATGTGGGCCTAACGGCCGAAGTCCGAAGTCCGACCCCAGCCGTTCGGACCGACATATTGACATGACTACATTCCCCGACATTCTTGTCTTCCTCCCGGACGAGGCCGATCGGGCTATATCCCGGCCTGGACCGTTTGGTAAGTGCGGGACGGATCCTGCTTCGAGAGGCACTCCAGTGGTGTGCTTTGTTTTGATGATTAGGCGGTGTGACAGTGGATGCCTATTAGTTCTTGTCCTTCCTATTATAAGTCCACGCCTTCGGGAAATCATGATTGCGATGAGGTTGGCTTCGGCCACAGTATTGCCGACTACCGGGGTGACGAGAGCTTAGACATGCAGGCGACGAGACATGCATGTTTAAGAGCTTCGTTGGCGTGCTAGAACGGAGGCCGGTTGGGGATCTTATACAAGCCCAAGTCGATATCCTCCTACCATCTACGGATTGCGAGTTTGTCAGAGCTCCTCTTTAGGCAAACTCGTCTGGTTGCTGGGTTCCCCATTGTCATGATCCTACGATTGTTACACCGGCGGGCTCTAATATGAGACTGACTGGGCAGAGAGGTGTGCTTTCCTCGGGATACGAGATGTACATACCTTGGTGCTCCTTGGGCTCCTTGATGCCCCCAGATGCTTCCGTCCCTGATCTCGGCATTTCCGACCGGGATATTCCTGGTAATCGGCCACGCAGCGTTGTTGTCGTCGGCTGTGCTACCTTGACGGGAGCCGCTTCATTGGGAAGGCGGAAACTGCCACTAGCCTAACTGCCCTGTTTTGTCTCGTCAGGTGCAAGTAGGTAACACAGTTGAGACCTCAGGTGGACAAACGAGGCTCTGATATTGGTCACTGGGTGAGAGAGCATGATCCAGATGCCAGCACACCATCCATCATGTTGGACCTCGACCGGGGAAGCCCGTTTCGACAGAAGAAGGGACATGGACTCCATCTCTGGCCCCTGTCCTGCTGAAATAATTCTAAGCTCAGCCTTGTTTGCGAAGATCAGATCGGACCGTGAGTTTAAACCCGGCAGATCCGATCAGTGGTATCCCCAGGTAGGCATGATCAACATCGTTGGCCACAATCTCCTTGTGAGTTCTCACTTTTGCTTCTACTGCGGGGCCATCTTTCCGTGCCAGCCCGTATGCCCACGTTCAATCTAGGCCACTCGCATTGTCAGCTGGCGGCTGACAGATCCGTGAGAATCCTGCAGCTATTAGTGATCCATCAGATTTGCTGTTCGCCCGTTGCAAGTACCTTCAGGTATAGAGCTCTCATGCGCCACCTTCATCAAGATGGCTCGAGAAAGAAACAAGTGGAAACAACTTTCCCCATCTATGACAATATTGAATACGAAAATGTATAGCTATTGCCTACTATCGCCTACCAAGTTCCTGGTTGGGTATATTGGTCGCCCCTCCAATTCCAAATCGAGCACGCTGCATCTGCAGCCAGATTCGCTTCTTGACTCGTCACAGCGCCAACATCCAATCCCCCAACACCACCAACCACACCTGATCTAGATTACCGGCCGACAATCCTAGACTTCCGAACCAACGAGAAGGACGGATCGACGGGCCTACCTGCTGTTGCCGAGCAGGGGTATCGCTCGCATCCAAGATGACATGCATCCGATGGCCATCTCGCGAGGCCCGCCGGTGGGCCCCCCACACCTCCCAGATGTCAATGTTTGTACAAATCTCTGCGAGATCTGCCACCTGGGGCAGTGGTTGGCGGGCTGGACGCCCCACGGACGGGTAGCAGACAGTCCGAGATGGGGCCAGCCGTGAGACTTGCCTGGCATACCTGAGCCAACTGAACGAAGTCAATCTATTGACGATGAAAGCACGCAACGTGCGTCTGAAGCATCATCTTGGCACCTGAAAGCCAGCCGGATTATACGGTGCGGGACTCCAAGCTGCTGCTGCTGGTTCTCAGCTGCGTGGGTAATGTAGAGAGAGCTTGGCACATTGCGATCCTACTGACTGCTGGGCCCAAGTCGGCATGGTCGGACGGTTGGTCTAGACGTGGGATACTGCATGCTGCAAGCTTTTCCATCCGGGAAGACAGCAGTAGACAGCAGTTGTGTGACCTGACAAGGAACCATGGAAGAAGCCGCGAGGTTTGCAACGTGTGTGGCGGAGTCGTCCAACATGCAGAAGACTGATATCTCCTGACTTGTGCTTGCATTAAACAACCTCGCCCTGATTGGATGTGTCTCACAGCCAGTGCAAGGCATATCCCGGAGGCTCTTCCATCTCATATGGTTGTTTCCAGAGTGCCAAGATCTGTCCGTTTGCTAATATAAGAACCTGCAGCTCTTGGTTTCACCAACGGGAAAGAGCCGACCAAGCTCAGTACCTGTAATACTCGCAGTCCTTGCTCGCTTCGAACATCGACAGGTACTTGTGTGACTTCCTTGCTTTTAGATTTATTTGAAACCCTTGCTCTCGTTATCCCACCCTTTTCTACTGCGAACTCCCTGTCCTTCTTAATAAGACCTACTTGAAGCCTCTGCCCGGATGTCCTGTTGGGCGAGCTCAGTTGGATCATTATCCTCGGGATTATCGGGGTGCAACTGAGTCACGAGGGCTTGGAAATTGTTGTACACGTTGGGTTGGCTAGAGTTTCGCAGTCGTGTTCGATATAAGAGATCGGCTACACCATCACGGAATGATAAGTATAAACTCCCGCGTGTACAACGCTATGAGAAGACTGTGGCGTGTCGGGATAACACGCCTATCTATCTCACTGGCACCAATCCCAAGAGTTGACACCCTGACAAACGGATCCTAGTCAGAAACAAACGTTTGACCGTCAGTTCTATTACGATGATAAGGCCGTCGATATGTATTAGAGGCAGTATAAACAATAATGGAGTGAGCATCACTCAACTAGAGCCGCTCCACATTACCTGTTAGCCTTGTAACTATAATCATTATCTTAGATCTAGAGCTGTAATTTGGTAATATCTTGACCTGAATTCATACTTGGTTGGAATATGGTATCCAGGTAGCTTTGCCGGGGAAGTCAATTATTAGGTCGTGCTAGAACGCAACAGAACAGCAAGTGCCTGGATGTGAGAGGGTCCAAAAAAATTCGACTCCCAGGGACAGCGCACGTGCCACTGACCCTTCCCCTGTCCAACCACACAACCCCTGCGTCAATCTCGAACAACCTCAGCCTTGCGGCCATCGTCACAGGTCCCCAGGTCTCAGCCTTGTCAGCAATCTTCCCCAATTGTCAATCCCAATTCCGATAGCCACGATCAGTCCACGTCCATCTCGTGAAGGATTGGCCTCCCAACTCTCCAACCAGAGCAGATAAGCCACCTCGCGAAACTAGCCGGCCGTAGCAGTTCGTCAAATACCCGGCCAGCGATTCTCGCGGCGCTTCCACAAACAGACTGACAGTCGGCTAAGGCCGACCTTTGAAAGAGAGAACTGGTGTAAAGCGCCCCTGGCGAACTCGAAGAGTTGGTTTTGCAATAATAACCCATTACCACAGCTGGCAAGGAGCAGAAGTTGTACGGCATCCGAATATACTCCCTTAGGGGCCGCAAGACGCTCCTCGGTCCATCACATTCACAGCCATCATGACGAGCGGCAGCCCATCAACACCGGCCAAGGTGGCCGCGTCGGCGACAAGCTACACACCCGCCACGCTTGATCCAGACCTTAGATCACAGATTAACTCTCTATTAATACGGGACGGACATGTCACCAAGTGAGTACCCCACCGCCGGACGAGAGAGAGGTGCAAGTCTCAGCCTCACAGCCTTCCTCACACCCCCCTTTTCACCACCACCCCAGCAGCGAAGCGAACACACCAGCTAACTACCCCACCCAGAATCCAAGACCACCTCCTCCACTCCCTCCACGCCCACCCAACCAACTGGCCCACAGCAATCCAGACCCACGCCCTCACCCTCCTCCGCTCAGGCGAGGTGACAACCTTCCCCGCCCTCCTCCGCCGCGTCATGGACGACGTGCGCCAGGACACCGCCCTCGCTTCCGGCGGCGGTGCAGGCGACGTGGATCTCAACGGCAGCAGCAGCAGCAACGGCAACAACAACAACAAGGTCAACGGCTCGGCCGCCGCCGGGGAGGATGAGGATAAGAACAAGAAGAATAAGAAGTCGACGGCGGCGGCGACGACCATTCATGGCTTGGCCGTGCCGCAGGCCGTCGTCGAGGAGGCGCTCAAGGTGACGCGCGAGAGCCTGGAGACGATCTGCGAGATTGAGGGGGATGGCGCCACGTGAGTGTCCGTCTTGCAGGGGGGCGGGGGCGGGTGGGTAATCAAGGAAAGGGGCTTTAGTTGCCCCGGTGAGAAGGAGGATGGACGGCAAATATATTTACAAATGAACACGGAGGAAGCGGATAGGTGGCCAGGAAGGGGTTGCATTTGGATAGGGGAGGGGGGATGCCAGGGGCAAATTGGGAGAGTCGGCTGCAAGACGGGAGCTTTGGGCTCGACTCCATGGATTGGGACTCTTTCTCCTGGCCCCGTGCCCTCTGGACGGGTCCCATGAAACGACATGTTATGATGACTTACTTATAAGGCGGAGGAGGTGGCGGCATTCGTGGCCAGGGTTCTCGAAAAATAGAATCTGTACAAAATATCAATTGGAATAGTAGGCTTTGAACCATTCTCGGCCTATATTATGTTTCGAAACGCAACATTCATTTCACACTTCTCAGACACAGGACACTTATGTAAAGGAAATCAAATTCCGAAATCTATCGTAACCGGTGTACTAAAGACGATGGGTTCCAATGTAGACTCAAAAGCCAATCGAGGTGTTCCGGACTCTTGATGCCACCTCTACCGGACTCCTTCCTCCCCTTCCCTCTTAACCAGCCTCTTTAAGCGAGAAGCGCAGCACTACCTCGCAAGGAATCGCATGACGTGTTACATGTGCTTTCGATCTTCAGCCAGGTAGTAAATCTAGCTTCTAAAGAACTGCCTCTGCTCTAATCTCCACCCGTCTTATGAAGGCGGCGGGAAACGCAGGATAGGGAGAAATGAGAACTAAAATACACTGGACTCGTCCGAGCCCAGGCCTAGCAGATGCTGAGCTTAGTCGTAGAGGCCATCATCGTTGCCGGCATCGCCGAACGAGTTGCCAGAACCATCCGCATTGGCGCTAGCCTCGGCGCCAGCCTCGGGGAACTTGAAGAAGGCACCGGGGCCGGCGTTCTTCATCTGCTGGGCAAAGGCCTCGTAACGGCGGATCTCGACGTCGGTGACGGACCGACGGGCCATTTGCATGGCCTCCTCGAAGTGCCGCTTGGTCAGCTCGGGAACAGGGTCCTCGCCCTCATCTTCCATGTCGACATCTTCGCCGGCAGCCTCGCGCTCCTTGGTCCGCTGGATGTCGATAGAGATGGACTCCTTGATGGCGATCTTCACAGCACGCTGGGTGATGAAGCCCAAATCAGCACCGGAGAAGCCGTGAGTCTTGGAGGCGATGTACGTGAGGTCGACGTCGCCAGCCATAGGCGTCTTGCGCAGCTGGGCCTTCAGGATGCCGAGGCGGCCCTGCTCGTCGGGAAGAGGCACATAGATAAGCGAGTCGAGACGGCCCGGACGGCACAGGGCAGGGTCAAGCTGCTCTGGCCTGTTGGTGGCGCCAATCACGAAGACATTCTTCTTGGAGGTCATGCCGTCCATTTCTGTCACAAGGTTAGCGGTGGTCAGTCAATTGAGTAGTGGGGTTACCGGGTCTGGATGGGGTATGCCTTACCGGTCAGAAGCTGGTTGACAACTCGGTCCGAAGCACCACCGGCATCACCGACGGATCCGCCACGGGCTTTCGCGATGGAATCCAACTCATCGAGGAAGACGATGCAAGGGGCCGCGGCACGGGCTTTGTCGAAGATGTCTCGGATATTGCTCTCCGACTCTCCGAACCACATCGACAGGAGCTCGGGACCCTTGACGGAGATGAAGTTGCTTGCGCACTCGTTGGCAACAGCCTTGGCCAACATTGTCTTACCAGTACCAGGAGGACCGTAAAACAGGACACCACGGGAAGGCGAAAGTCCAAACTTGAGGAACTTCTCGGGATGGTCGACGGGGTACTGGACCTGCTCCCTGAGCTCCTGCTTGACAGTCTCGAGACCACCAATATCTTCCCAGCGAACGTTGGGGACCTCGACAACGGCAACCTCGCGAAGGGCAGACGGGTTGGAGACGCCAAGGGCAAAGCGGAAATTGTCCATGGTGACGCCAAGGGAGTCGAGGACCTCGGCATCGATGGTGTCCTCATCAAGATCAATCAGATCCATCTTCTCACGAATCTGCTGCATGGCAGCCTCAGAGCAGAGCGCGGCAACATCGGAGCCGACATAGCCGTGGGTCTCTGAAGCGATCTGCTCGAGGTCGACATCGTCACCGAGCTTCATATTCTTGGTGTGGATCTGAAGGATCTCAAGACGACCGGTCGGGTCGGGGATGCCGATATCAACCTCACGGTCGAAGCGTCCGAAACGCCGCAGGGCAGGATCAATCGAGTTCGGTCGGTTGGTCGCGGCCATGACAACGACGTTGGACCGAGCCTTCATGCCGTCCATGAGAGTCAGGAGCTGGGAAACAACCCGACGCTCGACCTCGCCGTTGGTCTTGTCCCGCTTCGGGGCGATCGAGTCGATCTCGTCGATGAAAATAATAGCCGGCGAATTCTTCTCGGCTTCCTCGAAAGCCTTCCTCAGATTGGACTCGGATTCGCCGGCCATCTTAGACATGATCTCGGGGCCGTTGATAAGAAAGAAGAATGCACCAGTCTCGTTCGCAACCGCGCGAGCCATGAGGGTCTTTCCAGTACCCGGAGGACCGTAGAGAAGGACACCCCGCGGAGGCTTGATACCGATGGATTTGAAGAGCTGAGGATGCCGCAACGGAAGCTCGACCATCTCTCGGATTTGGGCCATCTGCTTCCGGCAGCCACCGATGTCGTCGTAGCCGACCTCGTTCAGGTTATTCTCCTCCTCGTCACGCTCGATGGGCTCGCCCTCGCAGTGGATAACGGTATCCTGAGCGACGATGCCGTACTCTGGGGGTTCGACTTCGACGACCTTGAACTCGACCTGTCTCATACCACCACGCACAATGAACAAATCACCTTGCCGGACGGGCCGGTAAGCCTCTCTGAAGTATGGGGCAAGGAAGACGTCAAAGAGGGAGCCGGTGATGCCCTCGACAGTATCGGCGATAGGGAGAACAGCGATGCGCTTGGCCTATTAAAATGCTCCGTTAATATTTGCCCACCGTTGAGCCCACGTTGGCAAAATACTCACATATTTGATGTCCGGGCATGGGTGGATGGTGATGATATCGCCATGCTTGACGCGGAGGTTGTGACGGACGACTCGGTTGAGACGAGCGCTGCCATCGTCGAGATCATCATCCGCCAACACAATCAGGACAGTGTCCTTCCTCTTCTTGCCCCGAACCAAGACGGTGTCGCCACGGAAAAGCTGGAGAGTCTCCATGGTGTTGTTTGACAGGGCAATGATCGAGTTGTCATCGTTGACGGCATCGGTAACCCTGAGGACAGGTTAGCAGGATGCGTGGCTGGCCTGGATGGTATCAAACCTACATCAACTGGTTGGGCTTCTTCTTCTTCTTTAGAATGGCAGTGGCGGTGTCATCCTCCTGTTTGCAAAAGTTAGTCTCGGAGCTGGTGATGTGGCAATTTGTGGAAAGTACGAACATCCTTGCGTTCGGAGCCAGAGACATCGCTAGAAGGGAGGTCAGCTTTTCAGTTTCCTTCAAACGGCAAATGAAGGAGAGGGCATCTCCATCGGAGAGAAAACATACGTCAGGTTGACCTTCTTCTTGTGCTCAACATGATCAGGATCCGGTTGGGGAGCCATCTTGCTTCGGTTGGCCGGTCTCGGGCAGAGGTAAACAAATGATACTGTTCCTTCGGTGGGAGAAGAGATGGGGTGAAAGAAAAGTGGTTGATATTGGGAGAGATCGCCTGCCCTCTAGGAAGAATGGGGAAGGAGATTTTATGGCACAGGTGAAAAACCAGGTTGAGGTTGATGGAGGTTGTTGGAGGAAAGTTCCTTGGGTTGACGAGCTGTGGTACTTCCACAAGGTCACGTATTAGAGTTTGGAACTCACCCAGGCCAGGCGACTGCTGGATGACGACTGGTTGGCCTTAAGACCGTGCGCCAGGCATGGCCGGCTATCGAGGTACCCACTGTGCCCACCTAACAGCTTTACATAAGCCAAAAAGGCCCAAGCTTTGTGGCCATTCAAAGATTGGAAGTTTCCAACACCTTCCACAGAGCTGACTGAGTTTGAATCAAGCTGGCCTTTCCAGCTTCAACCTCCAATGAGGCTGCTGCCTTGTAAAAGTCAGTGCCTCATAATACTCGCCACCTTCACCCACCTTTGGTTCTCTTATTCCTTCTCTTTCCATTCTTGCTTGCCTGTTGGATGAGAGGAATCCATTAGCATTCCAGGCCAAGCAGTTGCAAGATGTTGATGTGATATGAAAAACAAACCCCTGACCAGGAACGGCAAATGCGACACCTTCACGACCAACGGTCTCCAAGACCCAAGGTTCTTTGGACCTGGCATAACCCCGAGTGGAACATATGAGGGTGAATAAGTTGGAGAAGCTCCCTAGGCCACCTAGTCTGTCACCAGGTACCTCCCTCAACTGCTAGGCAACAAGAAGGTATACGCCGAAGTCAATAATATCACAAACTGTAGACTGGAACAAGGTCTGCCATGGCGCGCTTGCTTCCCATCTGAGCCAGACGGGGGTATATAGTACGACACGTCTAACCAGGCGAACCATCCTCCCAGCCGCAACCTCAGGTGACTCTATGAGTTTGGCCAGACCGCTTGGTCTGACCCCATGCAGTGAGGGGTTCCAGCTCGTCCTCAACCGGCAAAAGATTGATTGTCATGTCCTGGCGGAATGGGCTGCAGCGTCCGTTTGCACGCCTGTTTCGATCGGGAACTGCGGGTTCAGGAACCTTTGGGATAGTAGATGTTTTGTTTCGTCAATTTCGTCAAGGTTCCGTGCCAACACACAGAGTATACAGTAGGCTTTATTATTACAGTGAGGGTGCTGTTTTATAACCAGTATGCCCCATCGAGGCAGGAAGTAACGTTGGTCATTCTCATGAATCGTCGTTTCCCAAGCACCAAAACCTAGCAAACTGCAGGTAAGAGAAGGTAAGAGACCGCTTAAAATACAATCATCATAGCTCCGTGCCGTCCGTCGATCTCGTAAAAAAACATAGGTATAATGCCGACAAAACTCCACTAAAAGACCGCGCCCATATGCATCTCGACGGTTGAGGGTCATGATGGCTGGCTGGCGTCCAAACGCCATCGCTAACCGGGTATTTGCCAAAACAATGGTCATCATAAATAAATGAGAAGGAGAAAATGAAGGGGCCGAGGCCATCCAAAGCATAACATAACAGTCATCAGGCAGGTGCAGAAGCGGCGGCCGCTTTGGCCTCAAGCTCCCGCCTCTTTGCTAGCAAGCTCTTGAAAGCTCCTAGACACTGAACCAGGGATTCTTCGTCGTGGGCGCAGAATCGGTAACTCTTCTCCTCGGTGATGATCTGCAGACAGTGGGTCTTCGTCCTGCTGATGGGATCCATGTCGACGACGTTCAGGATCGAGGACAAGTAGACGATGAACAGGACCGAGTATTCCGACTCGTCCTTGTAGAGTATCAGGTTCCTTGGCCGGAGGACGGCCCACGAATTCTTCCACTGTCGGACTCCCCCTTTGCTGCGAAGGAACCACAGCCATCCCTGCCAGATGACGCGGTCGGGGTCGTGTTCCACGTTGATTCCGCTCGTCTGGCTGGCATTTCTTAGGCCGAACCCAGATCGGGCCTGGGGGAAGGAATTTGGTGGAGAGTGTGGCAGGTTCTCGAACGAAACGCCCGGACGTCGATGTACCTCAGTATCTGACAGATCCGAGTGCGACGCAAGCTCGTTCCCTGACAGGCCCGATGAGTCGAGGTGTGACGGCCGCCTGATTTGGGTTGTCGGGAAAATGGGCACAGGTATGCCTTGAGGTTCTGGCGAACTTGAAGCCAGCCGGTCCTGTTCGGGCAGGGTACGATTCGACTCCCTCTCTAGGGCGGTAAATCCGAGGTATGACTGCCTTCGGACAACGGGGCTGGCCAGGAACATCTCCTCCTCCTCCTCCTCGATCCGCGCGTCTTGCCTGATCAGTTCCACCCACTCCTGTGCGTCCTTCATTGTCGGGGCCTGGAAGTGGAAGTTCTTGGCCGGAGAGAACAGACCAAAGACATTCTGCCGCTTGTGTTTGGGGTCCTTCAACAGCGTGACTGCTGTCAGTTCTGACAGGTATATTTTGCGCTTCAGCTTGTCTTCCTTATCCGACTTGTAGATGGACAACGTGTTCGGCCGCATCACCAGGAAGATGGATTTCCAAGTCTGTTATGGTCAGCTTCCGTTCCTCGATACTAGGCCGAGGAGGATCCTACCTTTGTCTTCTGCGTACGTTTTTGGACGTAGCCACTTTTGATGACCCGGTGGAACTCGAAGCTGCCATTTTCATTCACCGGAGAAAAAGCATCTGGCGGCAGGCGATTCCGCAACGCTGCAGTGGTGTTGCCAGTTGCCGAGACGGTGGAGGCGGAAGGGATGGCGATGGATGTACTTGTGCGGTTGTTGGCCGGCTTTGCGCTGGCCAACGAGGTCGAGGGCTGCGTCTGCATTTCGACCATGATGAGGGCCAATATTCTGAGCAAGGGTTTAAATTTGGGTCAGGGTTCGTAGGAGGTTCGAGGAGGCGATCGAAGTTGTTCTTGTACTGTATTATCAGATATGGAGGGGAGAGCCGGCACCCGCTAATGTTGGTCCATGGGATCGGATTCGAGGACACGGTCGCGGGCTAATAAGGGAGTCGTCGTATGGGGAGCTGCAATTAGGTTCCAGAACATCGAAGTCGTCTCTGATAAATTAAGGTATGCTGCACCCGTGCCGGCCGCGGGGTGTCCCGGCGCGCCAAAAGCTAGAAGCTGGGACAAGAAGCGATGTGCAGAAGAGAAGTATTGTCGAGCCCGTGCGACAGATGTTCGGTGAAACTACTTGTACTGCGTATGTTGGACTCGGGAGAAGCCAAGCAGAGGGGCAGGGACCAAGCAATGATGATGACAACCTATCCGGGAGCGAATGCTGGGGTGCTGGGGTAGCACAGAGCTCATGTGTGCTGGGCGCGGGAGTTGACATGCGCTAAGGTAGTGTAGGTACGTATAGGTAGGTACCTTGGTTGAAAAAAATTTAAAAAAAAGCGATCACAATCACAGGCTCATAGCTGCCGCCCGGGATCTCGTCGCGCTAAACTGTAAGCCAGGAAGAAGAGTCCTGCCATCTAATGGCAAATATCGAAGCCGAAAGTTTGCTTCATGCGATGCGGCCCGCCCAGTATCGAGTGGTTGGGAAATCTAGAAGTTGTGTTGGATCTTGGAGAGGCTTGACAACGCCGAACTCGACCTGTTTCAGGCCAGACTTGAGGCTCGACAGCAGGTTAACCGGGTGGCTGAGCAACTCGGCGCCAAGCATCCGCCCTTCTCAAACAGGATCCAGGATCCTATGATCGCATCAGGTTCTTTGAAACAGCGGCACATGCAAGCACCCCAACGTATGTACAACGTTAAGCTTTTGGTATGAAATGTTTAACTTGGTCTATTTTTAACTCAACTTTTCGGGCTGAAGCGCTGTAGTGATTCTTCGTAACTCCTTTTCTGCCCCTGCGCAAACAACCTGAGGTTTACGGTTGCTGAGCTTTTGGTCATTCACTAGACACACACATTTGTTCTCGAAGCCACCAATTTCACCTTCTCCCGTCGAGTCACCGGCAAGATGTAACCTCAGGAATTCAATATAATTGGTGGTTCTAATTGGACAGGGGTATCTTTGTGGTAACCTTTCCTGTGCAGAAGTGGAGCGTCAGGACTCCCGCTGTAGACTAGGTAAGAAGTAGATCTCTAAATCTAGATACTCTGAATACAGTCCAGTCTGTGACGCCATGTATAAAGGGACGCTGTACTTCGGGATTTCTCTACAAACTTGAATTACACACGAGAGAGCCAGCCAGCCCGTCGTCTTGCGTAACTGAAAGAATGGCGTCAACAGAGACAGTGGACTTGATCACCTCCAATGTGAAGGCGGAGTTGGATGGTACGCAGTATGTCTGTGCTGCATTGAAACCACTTACAGGTGGCACTGCAAACTTCATCTTCCATGGCCTGCTCTCAGAACCGCTTCCCGATGGCACTCGGGAAGTTGCCATCAAGCATGGTGAAGGTTATGTAGCCTCGCACCCGGACTTTAAGATCCCGACTTCTCGCTGTGTATTCGACCCTTCTCCCTTCACGCCCCCTTATCATCCTGCTAACTCTTCTCGAAGCAATTCGAGGAGGAAAGTTTGACAGCATTGGCAGGCTTACCTCCCGCTTCCAACCCATCTTGCATCGTCCGGACACCTCGAATGTTCCATTTCAACCCGGAGACCAACACTCAGATCCAGGAGTATCTTCCCAGCTCAGTGGACCTCAAAACCTATGCCCTCTCCCATCTCACCTCGAATGACGAGGGACTCAAAGTGCACTTCTATGGGATAGGGGAGGGCCTGGGGCTATGGCTACGAAGTTTCCATGATTGGGGGAATGACCAGGCTCAGTCCAAGCTGCAAGCCCAAATCAAGCTGAACACGCCAATGCAGGCTCTGAAGAACAGCATCAACTATGCAGGCCTTGTGTCCACGATCGACAAGTTCCCAACGATCCTGGAAGACGTCAGAGACGTATTCGAGGAGGTCAAAAAGGCCTCCGAGGCTGAATTAGCTGACGAGAGCAAGCTTCAAATCATCCATGGAGACTTTTGGACTGGAAAGTAAGCTCTCTCTGCCCGCACATTGTGTACGGTTGCATAACATATTCACGCATCACACTCTTTACAGCGCTTTACTGCCGGACTTAGCGTTGCGGGAGGACTCGCAGCCGACCATCTTCATTATCGACTGGGAGCTAGTCCAATTCGGAGTGAGGCCGTTGGATCTGGGCCAGATGGTAGCGGAGCTCTATGAACTCTACTTGTACAAGGGTATCAGGGCCGGGCTGTGGCTGATCGAGGGTTTTTCCGCCGGTTACCAGATCGATGACGACGACTTCGCATTCAGGACGGCAATACACGCCGGCGTCCACCTGGTCTGCTTTGGCAGCAGTGTCCAAGGCTGGGGTTCGGAGGACCAGGTTCGCGAGGTGGTGGCGAAGGGGAAGGAGCTCATCACCCGGGCATGGCGGAAAGATCGAGCCTGGTTCTTGGAATCTGACTTGGCCTGTCTTTTCCATAAATAGGAGATAGGATTGCATACAAGCCGGGACAACTAGGGGTAGAGAAAGTTGAGACCCCATTGTGGGCTCCTCTCAATCACCCGTTAGCAGCCGAGTTTACGGACAGCTGATCCGTTCGCAGTTCAGCGTACAATAGACTATACTGCGATGCCTGCATTGACTTTTATTTAGATTCTCGTGACGTCGCTCTGCGTTTGCATGACGGGAACAGCCATTGAGCTTGTGAGGACGAGCCTCGAAGTAGTCTCAAAGTTGGGGTTTCATAGCCTTTGGAATTGAGTTTGCGAAAATCTTCGTCCTCTCCAAGGATCAGCCTCGTTCGGGAAAGTATCTTTAGAAAAAGGGGTTCAGGGGTTTGAATGGTCCCGTGGCCGAGTTCACGGAGGCACGTGATCTCATAGTTAGAGAAAGAATGAGTCAAACTTTCGACAAGATGAATCACACATATTTCAAGTTCAACTCAACCTGAGAGCGAGCAAGGTATTCGGAGCCGTAAGATACCACGAGATAGGATTGGACTTCTTGGGGACCATTGTCATTGATGGCTGCGACCGAAGCGGGGTCTCTGCCTCTGAGCCGGCCGTGCCAAAAGTGCGGCAAGCAGGAGGCAACACTGACCCAAAGATCAGAGGCAGTGTGCAGGTAGGCCAGATAAGATGTTTTTATCGCTGTGGTGCTGCAAGTACTAATTTGAACTCATAGTGACTGTTTTGTTTATTACGTTTCCCACAAGTGTGCGAGGCAGATCTCCGTCCTTGGCAGGGAGACCCGACCACCTGGAGCGAGATACTTGGTCGGCCTCTCGTTTGGGACGTCCTCGACGGTGCTTTTACACGTCTTGAACAAATATGCCGAGTCTATCCTCTCCAAGGGCCGCAGGGAGCCCTTCCAACTCAGCATCGTCCACGTCGACACCACGCTGTCTGAGGAAGGGGCACCACAGGAAAGCGCTCAGATATCCCAAATAATAGATAGATACGCGCAGAGATATCCTCTATTCAAGATTGAGCGTATACCTCTAACTGCGGCCATCGGCCTTCGGACTATCGACTGGTCAGCCTTGCCGTCTCTCAAGACCGATGCTGAACCGGCGGAACAACTAAGAGACGTCTTCGAGCGGCTACCGTCGACGACCTCGAGAGCAGACCTGCTGCGACTATTCACCCGGCACATACTGGTATCCACCGCACTCAGGCAGTCCTGTCAGGCAGTCCTACTCGGCCATAGTACGACTGCGCTGGCTGAGTTGACCCTGGCGGAGACTGCGAAGGGCAGGGGATTCTCGCTGCCCTGGCAGATAAACGACGGCGTTTTTCCTGTCCAAGATTATGCTACAGCCGATGAGCGCGAAGGGGCCAGCGCACTCCCCTCAAGTTTGGGAGAGTGCGTTCGGATACACTACCCACTGCGAGAGGTCTTTCGCAAGGAGCTCTCAAGATTTATCACACTCACGGATCCTCCCTTGACGGAAATCATCCCTAGGGAGTTGGAGAAGACAAGCTCGGTAGTTTCGCACAAGCACCTGAGCATAGAAGAGGTCATGTCACGATACTTCGAAGGCGTGGAGGAGAACTACCCGTCCGTCGTCGCCAACGTGGTGCGGACCACAGCCAAGCTGGACCGGCTGGGCGCGGGGGGGAGATGCGGCGTGTGCGGCATGCCCTTGGATGAGCAGGGGAACGAGAGATGGAGGGGCGAGATTGGCGATATCGGGGAAGGAAGCTCTCAGCACCCACCAAATAGTAGCTTGTGCTATGGCTGCCAGAGGTCCATCCACAACTGAGCATGGAGCTCGCTCCAGTTACAAGATCACGATACCTGTTCATTTATTTGACTGGCCTGCTTCCTGCTGAATCTCCAAGCCTCGCCGACCGCTGATGCTGAGAAATACAACTCTATATCGGACTGGAAGCATAGTATGTACAAAATGCTAGGTGGACGAGGGTAATTAATTTACACCCAAATATACGCTTCTAGTAAACCCCGGCGCCGGTGGAGGCAGCTAAGAATCCTTCATCTCTGCCCTCGGTAGAAACCGGTTCTCCACCTTTCTGATGAGCTTGTTCGTCTGCTCTGCCAGAGACAGAGTCAGGATTGTATGAGGCAGGATCCTCGCAAGATGAGGAAGGAAGCCCTTGTAGATGGCGAAGAATCCTTCTGTGCGGATCGTCTTCGCGAGGCAGTCAAAGACGCCGTTGTAGAGGTTGCCGTTCTGGTTATATAGGCGAGACATGATCGTATCTGGCGCCGTTGTTAGTCACAAAGCTCGCCATATAGGACGCCAGGGAAGCCAGAACTAACCCGGAGGGTGCATGAAGATGCACACGACGAAACCGCTGACTGTGCTGCTGGCCAGATGCAGGGCCGGACCCTCCTCCATGCCGAGGTGCTTCACCAATCGCCGCTTCGCGAAGAAGTATGTCGGCAGCTGCACTGAACTCCCGAAGCCTGTGCGAATCATGGCTGCGTCTACGCCACGATACAGCCCCCTTACCCCCTCCTTCCTGTATATCTGGCGGAGCCCATCCACGGCGTTCCGGTAGTTGTGTTGTGTCCCGACCGGGAGGAAGGGCGAGAAGCTCTGTAACCTCGTCTTGACGAGGAAGAAGGGGCTCCCGGCAGCAGCGCCCAGCATCCCCGAGCTTGCGCCGCAGAGCATATTAACCCCCAGGCTCTGCGTCTTCTCGTCCTTGAACACGAGCGAGGTGAGCGTCTTCCGCATCGGCTCGTAGAAGCCCAACCGGCAGCCGTTCAGCAGGACCTGGTATATGTAGGCGCATCCTATCCCCCTGTAGATCCCCCGCACGCCCTCGTTCCGGACGATGACGGAGACGCCGTGGACGGGACCTCGATAGTGGTGCGGCTGGTGGCCCTTGTCCTGCAGCTCGCCCTGCAGCTGCATGCGAATCTTGACCGTCTCGAAGGGATGGGTCGCGGTGACGGCTCCGCATGCGGCGATGCCGCCAGCAATGAAGGCGCTTCGGGGACGGGCGAGTTAGCAAAGGCCGACTAGCTTCTACCAGCTGGAAGGGCGTGGACTGTACCCAAGAGTTGTAGACATGGTCGGGGCAGATCAGTTGCGGCCCGTCAATGGCTCGTCAAAGTGAGGTGCTTTGCGACGAATGCCGGTCTTCGCCGGGCCGGCACGGGAGGATTGCGTACGTTTGACGAGCGGCGACTGGATCTCGAGGGCTGGCAAGCTGGCGGCATCAACGATCTACAACAAACGAAATCGAAAAGAGCGAGTATTCGGCAAGTGGTATGGACAAGCAGGGTGCTGACGCCAGAGCAAGGATCCGAAATTCCGGTGCAGGCTCAGCCGAAACGCAAGCGGCTTACCTTGTCGGAAATTTTTATTCGTAGGAATCTCCGGCAACGGAGACCCGGACCTTACAAACTCACGACGACTAATCACCGGGAATTGTCATTGGCTTACGCAGTAATAACACCATACATCCACAGGGTGTTGCTCTTTATGCATACAGCCTTCGTTGTGCAAGGGGGCAATAAGTTATTGAATCCGTGATGTCCCTACCTACGCATGCTCGTCTACCTGCTTTTGGTGTTGTTTTCTTGCTGCTGTAGCAATTCAGGGCATCCAAAGCCAAGATCCCAGAGGTTATGCACAGACCAAGTTTTGATTGATAGGCTCTCCAGAACCCTGGAGCTTGGGGTCCCCACTAGGAGATCAGCGACATGCAGCAATTGTAACGCGGCACAAGCCCCACAGCATGTATCGCGAACTTGGAACTTCGTTCCCCCAAGTTTTGAAAGAAAAGTAGCACGAGTGTGTTGCACCAGTTCCACATTCCTGTGATAGTAGCAGGCGACCGAGCGGCACTTGCTTCCTCCGCCCTCGACATCAACGCGCTGCTCACGCAGAGCCGCTTCGCCCAACATGGCCTCCACCCCCATGGAGCTCGACGAGCCATTGCCAACGCCCGCGCCGTCGCTGAATATCACGCGCACCTTAGGAGGCACCGTTCCTAGCACGTCTCGGGTGAGCGACGTGATATCTACATTTCGGCCAACCAAGCTGTTCAGGCGCGACGATGTGAAGGAGGGCAAGCCGAGGCCCCATGTGCTGTCTATAGATTTTGACGATCCGGGCGACCTCTGCATGACGTCGGAGAGCGACGAGGCAATCCAGATCTACAGCGTGAAGGAAGGCCGACACGACAAGACCCTGCTCAGCAAGAAATATGGCGTCAAGTTGGCCAAGTTCACCCACGCCAGCTCAAGCATCATCTACGCAAGCACGAAGCAAAACGGTATGCCTACCTATGCATAGGAACGCCGCTGTTGTCCCCGATATTGACGCGCACTCTTAGATTCTATCCGATACCTCGCAACCCACGACAACTCTTTCATCCGGTATTTCGAGGGCCACGAAGCGGCCGTCACCAGCTTGGAGCTACACCCCGGAAGCGACAACTTCATCTCCTGCAGCCGCGATAACACCGTGAGGATGTGGGACCCCAACACGAAGCAATGGGTCGCCAAGATGTACCTGCGGTCACCGTACCTCGCCGCGTGGGATCCCTCGGGCACCGTCTTCGGCATAGCCTCGCCGGGCAGCGGGTCGATCCTGCTCTACGACTACCGGAACTACACCAAGGCGCCCTTCGCGACGTTTGACGTGGGCAGGGCGGCCGGCCAGGCCGCCGGGGAGAACCTGGCGTCGGGCTGGACGAAGCTCCAGTTCTCCAACGACGGCAAGTCCCTCCTGCTCGGCACGACGGGCGCCTGCCACTTCCTCCTGGACTCGATGGACGGCACCCTCAAGGCGCTCCTGAGGAAGCCCGAGGGCGGCACCGGGCGCGTCGGCGTCGGGGAGGGCGCGGCGGCGGCGCGCAATGGTGGCCCGGCCCCTGAGTCCCAGGCCATCGAGACCAGCGGCGACTGCTGCTTCTCCCCGGATGGCCGGTACGTGTTGAGCGGATCCAAGAAGGATGTCGTCGTGTGGGACACCTTGAGCCCCGTCAACGGCCACAAAGTCTTGGACCCCGCGCATGTCCTCGAGGAGAAGGGACAGGCGGCCATATTGGCGTTTAATCCTCGATACAATATGCTTGCCACGGCCGATCAGGAGCTCACATTCTGGCTCCCGGACCCGCATGCTTAAAGGGTGGAAGGGGTTTGCGGACGTAGCTTTTAGGGACAGAAAAGGGTGGAGGGAAGGGGGGCGTGGCTTGCTTGCACCGTGATACCCTGGTTTGCATATAGAGGCGCTTCTGTTAGGGACCTGAGATACAAAAAAAATTGCTATTCTGAGCTTGCTGTCTTTCGTTTTCCACTGGCACTGTTTCTACAGTATAGCTGTCTCATCATTGCGAGTGAGTGGCCCGATTGTGATAACTAAGACGTAGAGCAGGAGTGTGATTGTCTGGATACGACTAAGTCCATTGACACTTATTACTCTGGTATTCAATGTTCATATTAATAGATGTTGGCCCCAAGTGGAATTTAGGAGGCGGATGATCTCAGGTTGATGTGCTCATTAACAGGGGTTTTCAAGATGCAGAGGTAGCTCCCCTCGATTGAACCCCACCACAAATTCATTGCGAAAACACCAAAACGCCAACCTACATCGACGGACGGCCAACTCCTTCGCCTCCAGCCTCCAGCCTCAAAACCTCAAGACTTCCGCTAAATTCACCTGAATATAATTTCGGCTGCTGCCCGATTCTTGCACCAGATAAGACCCCCCTCAACCCTGCGCAGATCAGCGGTCAATCCGCCACTCCCAGACTCAACCCAGCCATGCCGACCTACGAGAAGAGCGAGGACTGGCTCCTCCAGTCGTCCCTCCTGCTCGAAGCCCGACCATCCACAGTACGCACCCCATCTCCTCCCCTCACCTCACCACCCTTCCCGCCGCGAACCCACAACCAGCTAACAGCCTTCCCCCCCCACCCACCAGACTCGCATAACAACCCGCTACTCCCTCCGCCCAGCCCGCCGCCTCGCCTCCAAGAAGAAGGCCGCCGAAGCAGCAGCAGCAGCAGCAGCATCATCATCATCACCCCCGCCCGACACCACCACCACCACCGCCGCCGCCGCCCAGACCAAACCCCCACGCGGCGAGCTAGTCCTCAAGACCTACGACCCCGTCTCTGGCGCGACGCTCAAGTACCGCACCAGCAAGGCGGCCGAGGTGTCGCGGCTGGTGCAGATGCTGGGCGGGCTGGGGAGGCGCATGGCCGCTGTGGCGCCGGGGCCCGGGGAGGATGCCGGGGCCGGGGCCGGGCTGCTCTCGGTGGACGAGCCCATGCCTGACGCGGGAAGCGGGGCCCAGACACCTGTTGTCGCGGGGGCGGCGGGGGCGAGTGGTCAGCAGCAGCAGCAGCAGCAGCAGGGAGGTGGCGGTGGGGCCAAGGGGAAGAAGAAGAAGGGGAAGAGGTGAGGTAGGGATGGGGTTCGTGGTTGTTGTCGCTGTCGTTGTTGGGAGACGTGATGGGCTTTTCCCCAGGGGAACGTGCAGATTGGCAAGTCCCTTCGCAGCTTAACAGGCGTCCGATAGGAAGCATAGAAGGGCGAATCACGCAGAGCAACAAGACACAAGCCTCAGTTGAATGTTTTGATCTGATTCCTTAATTCCAAGAATCTACTAGTACATGCCTCCATCCATGGTCGTTTTCCATCATCCATCAATAGCCGGGGTAACATGAGGTCCTGAACGCCGATACTCCGCCAAACATAAATGGCCCTGAAACCCCAGCAGTGAGAATCCAACAAAAGAAACACGACGGGAGGCAAGAGGTGGGCCTCTATCACCAGCGTCTATGGCCAACGCGTCAAATATACAAGGCCTGCTATTAAAATGCGGCAGCAGGCGACGGCATCTAGAAGTCCTCATCGAAGGCGAAGTCGCCGCCATTAGCCTCGCTCTCCCCGTTGTCTTCCGCCGGCTTCTTTGTGCTGGCCATGACACCGGCCTTCTGGTAGTCGGCGACACGCTTCTCGAAGAAGTTGGTCTTGCCGCCCAGGGAGATGTTCTCCATGAAGTCGAAGGGGTTTGACACCTTGTACACCTTCTCGTTGCCGAGAGCCAAGAGCAGACGGTCGGCAACGAACTCGATGTACTGCTTCATCAAGGTAGAGTTCATGCCCAGGAGAGCACAGGGCAGAGACTCGGTCAAGAACTCCTGCTCGAGGGAGACAGCATCGACGATGATCTCGCGGACCACCTCCTTGCTGGGACGGTGCTTGAGGTGCGAGAACAAGAGGCAGGCAAAGTCGGTGTGAAGACCCTCGTCACGAGAAATCAACTCGTTGGAGAAGGTGAGGCCGGGCATGAGACCACGCTTCTTGAGCCAGAAGATAGAGGCGAAGGCACCGCTGAAGAAGATGCCCTCGACAGCAGCAAAGGCGACAAGACGCTGAGCAAAGGTGGACTGCGTGTCAGAGATCCACCGCAGAGCCCAGTCGGCCTTCTTCCGGATGCAAGGGACTAGGATCGCGTTAGGCTTCATCGGTGGCAAACGGGATCAGACTGAGACAATAAAGAACTTACTCGTGTCAATGGCATTGAAGAGGTGGGTCCGCTGGGCGGGCTCCTTGATGTAGGTATCAATCAAGAGCGAGTATGTCTCAGAGTGGATGTTCTCCATCATGATCTGGAAACCATAAAAGCATCGGGCCTCGGGGATCTGGACCTCGCCGCTGAATCGCTCAACCAGGTTCTCGTTGACAATGCCATCAGACGCGGCAAAGAAGGCAAGGATGTGAGAGACAAAGAACTTCTCATCATCAGTGAGCCTGTTGTTCCAGTCGTGGAGATCCTTGGAGAGGTCGATCTCCTCGGCAGTCCAGAAGGAAGCCTCGTGCTTCTTGTACATCTGCCAGATCTATACCAAAAGTGTTAGAGTTGGCTCCAATCACTTTACGCGTGTGGAACAAGACGCGTCGCGTACCTCGTGATACTTGATAGGGAATAGGACGAATCGCTGAGGGTTCTCCTGCAGGAGAGGCTCATCATCGTTGTTGGCCTTGACAGTAGGAGCAACAACAGAATTGTCCTCCTCCTTCTTGACCATGTCGAGGCTTGTCTTCTCGGAGTGCTTGGCATCAATCTCTGCCTCGAGAGTGGCAAGGCTGTCATCAAAGGGCTTGTTCTCCTTGTCCGACGCGTTGAAGTCGAGCTTCTTGACTGGGGATTCCATCTTAAAGGACTCAATCGCAGATGCAGCCTAGTAGAAGACCCGTGGTTAGCATTTGACGCGTGATGACACGGTGTGGGATGGCAGCACGAGGGGATGACTGACCTGCTTGGAGGGAGTGATCTCAGTGGCCATTGTGGATTAGGATGGGGTTGGGTATGCTGAAGGATTGAAAGGATTGAGAACTGTGGTAATGACGCTGCAGAAACAAGTCTCGAGGATGTGATGCTGTTGAACACGAAGTTGGTCGGGTTGAAAGGTCTGGAGAGAGACGTGAAGGGAAGAGTCGGTTTAAATGGAAACTAAACACGCCGAAGTGGGTCCACAAGACGCGTCCTAACAATTGAAAAGTCGCGTCTTGTTTAAAGGTGGCAGGGAGAATGGTCTGGGCGTCCACTTCCATGTCCACTTCCATGTCAACACCCGCCTCCGACTTAGCTCCGGAAATACGGGAGAGGAGTCAGAAGTCACTTGGTATTAATCAGCTCTGAGGTATATTATGGATATTATCAGGCAGTCATCCCAGAATGTGTCTTGGACCCCTGCCTCTTGCCCTGGAAGCATTCCAGCATTTTGAATAGGATGCGCCAATCCATCAACCTATGGAGTGAAGACGTGCCTTGTATGCCTGTCCACCGAAGACACCCAAGCCCCGTAAGAAAGTCAATGTTCCTTGGCTTCACCGTCGATTGGACCAATTGGCCAATCTCTCACCCAATCCAGGGGAGGACCGTATGATGGAGCACTCCGACACCGCAGTGCTGCCGAGGAACCGCACCCAAGGCCAGTCATCTATTAGACTCGGTACGTCATACCGAGATCCAGACCTCCAGTCGGAGATTGAAGAAGGATCTGATAAGCAGAATGTAATTCTCTAGCCCGCCAACGCCAAGGATCCGCAATGCTAAATATATAACCCGCCCCTCTTCAACGATCGTATCACCGATTCCTCGATACAAGCAGTATCCGACTGCTCACAGTACCTAGAATCGCACCTCCTCACTGGCCCCCACTCTTAATGCCGACCTGCCGATTGAGAGCGACCATTACTGTACGCATCCAGCGCACTGAGTGCCCCATATTGGACAGCAGCCACAGCCAAGCCATCTTTCGTCCTCCCCGACTTCCCCCCACCATACGGCCCGCGACCTTCCGACCTTCCATTTATACGAGGACCCATGGCATCCACGCCGTACTGCAGAGCCGCCATGGCCATCTCTTCATCAGGACGCCTTATCTTACCGTTAGCATATTGAACACCACCGCGAGAACCAGGCAAAACACGAACTTTTGGGGTCGATTGCTCCGGTGCAGCTTGCGGTTTCCTGGGCATCATTTGTATTCCCAGATCCGGATCGCTCACGTGTCCCTTCTTCTCCGCCTCCGCCTTCTTCGTCAGGTACACTTCGAGGAGCCAGGCATTCCGGGTATTGGCTCGATAAACGGCGTCGGCAATGTCGCCAATGAAGGGGACCAGACCCAAGGCGAAGTCAAGCGCAATGTTGAAGTGCATCCTCAACTTGAGGGTAGCTGGTAGGCCGCCGTCTATTTTCGAGCATGTCTTAACCAGCATCAAGGCCAAGAAGGCATCGATAAAGTCGCCGATGCTAGAACGGGGGATTAGCCATGAGCAGCACCGAGCGCTCGGGTTGAGGGGAGTGCTTACACAGGTATGATGGCAATCACACTACTCCAACCAAATCGGATACCGCAACAGTTGAAGAGCGACATGTCAAGCCGATATGCTCGTCTGCGAACCTTCTTCAGAATGGTGGTGTCATGGGCCGAGAAGCCGGTTGGGATGGCTCGCTTCCTCTTCTTGACCTTCCCCGTAGGTTGTCCGTCTCTGCCATAGACGGGGACCTCTTCTTCATATGGGTTCTGATGGGGCGGTTAGGATGCAATGAGTCTATGCATGGTGGGTAGGATCATCGTACCTGAGAGTTGATGTTCCTCTCTGCCGTGTCTTTGAATGTTTTCTTCACCAAAACCTTGGTAATTAGGGAAGCCATGGCTGTTTAATTCAGTGATTTGTACCCAGAAGCGATGGTTGGTATGCTGCTATATGCCTGGGTTTTGAAGGATAGGAAAATGACAGTTGCACAATCCTCCAGAAAAGGGGGACCAAAGTCCTAATCTATCAGTTCTCTGTCGCTTTCTTTGGCTTACCGTCTTGGTCAAAGGTGGCGGCAGGCGTGTTGGGTTTGGGGGTTAATTGGCCGCGGTCGCCTGGCCTTGAGCGCCTTGTGAAACAAACGAAGAATAAATAGCTTGACTGGCAGTGAATCAGCGCCTAATCAGGAGATAGGGAACCAAAGGAATCACAGAAGTTACTGTAGAGGAGATGAATGTGAGCGAGTGCCGCCTACAAGGGAGTTTTTAAATAGACGATCCAACTGTTTGAGGCGAGAAGATCTAGGCCACGCAGTGGCCGATTTTCAAGTTTCATTGTTGACGATGAGCTCTCAGGGATCGGCCGTAATGACGTGGTGGCTTGGTCCCTGATTCTCCAATAAAAAGAGTTCATCACGTGAGGCCCTGATTGGGTCGCAGGCGGCCTCGATGGTTGCTACGATTTCTTGCTCAGCCACTTCCACGACAAAGTCTATCGCCACAGCTATGAACTGGGTTAGGGAGAATGGGAAAGAGACATTTCTCACTTTTGAGCCCACCTTTCGAGGAGTTTACTAGCCTCTCAGACTACCTTTGTTCCAGAGAGAGCGGGCCTGGAGAGACATGCTGCAGTGGGATACTCCAAGCGCTCAAACTTCAACCATCAATTGAGACTACAAAGAAATACCTTTTACCTAGAGAACCCAAGCTGTTTGTCGATGCCGTTGCTTAAGGCCTAACTAACTCAAATCAGGTAGTTCCATCTAAAAGACGAAATCTCTGTAGCCAAAGGAGTAACTACTAGGCTGCACAATGTATTCAAGAAATGTTTCTTGTAGCCTCGAAGTTGGATGAGGTCGTTTCCTTGCTCTGAATACTGAATACCTATGCACTCGCAATGGATGTGTAGGGTAGGGTAGGTACCTACGGAGTACTTCCAGCCACCTTGAGCTCCTCCCCGTGGCGGCAATCATTGGTTAAGCGCCGATGCAAGCCAAGGTGGCAAGTGCGCTGCTGGGGTGCCCAAGGAGCTCGGATCACTGATAGGTACGTACGTACCTAGGTACTCTCGACCCGTTTGATCGTGACACAATGGACTACTCTCTGTGTACTGTCTGGCATCGTACACTCACCCATCATACCCAACGCATCTGGATGTTCTTTGACATCTCGCTCTTCGCAACGAAATTCCCACATAGTTTTGCCCAGAGTTTTCTATTCAAGACCCAAACGACGCGTCTTTACTTCCTCCCTTTTCTCATCTCCCTAGTCTGATAGTGGTCTTTCCTGCCCGACTAGTCATCGACTTGCAACACAGCAAGGTTTTCAGAGGGAGGCGACGCGGCCCCCGAGCGTATTCACGTTGTCCTTGCTGGCCTCTGGGGTTACATCCGACTTCGTCCATCAGCCGGCTCCAACTATCTTTCTACAACTGCTGGGGATATGCCTGCCGGGCCTGATCAAAATGGCAGAAAAGAAGATGCAGCTCGAGGACTGTGAGTCGCGTCGGGTTGCGACTAGTCTTTACTATTACAATAATGCTAACTTGCCCTCCTTCCAGGGTTGGACGACCTCTGTGTCCGCTTCATCATCAACCTCCCTCAGGAGGACCTCTCGTCCGTTGCTCGTATATGTTTTCAAGTTGAAGAAGCGCAATGGTTCTACGAAGACTTCATTAGACCACTTGACCCCACCCTACCGTCCATGTCCCTTCGAACCTTCTGCCTGCGAATTTTCCAGCATTGCCCGCTCTTGGCATCCTTCTCCGTCGAGAACCATATGAGGGCCTTCGAGGAATTCCTGCAGTATAAGACTAGAGTTCCAGTGCGCGGCGCCATCTTGCTCAACGAGGCTATGGATTCGACCGTGCTGGTCAAGGGCTGGAAGAAGGGGGCCAATTGGAGTTTCCCGAGAGGGAAGATCAACAAAGACGAGGATGACCTCGATTGCGCCATTCGAGAAGTCTATGAGGAAACCGGCTTTGACATTCGCGAGGCCGGCCTGGTCCCTAAGAATGACGAGATCAAGTACATTGAGATCTCGATGCGAGAGCAGCAAATTCGCCTCTACGTCTTCCGGGATGTTCCCATGGAGACCAACTTCCACCCGAGGACGAGGAAGGAAATTAGCAAGATCCAATGGTACAAGCTATCCGAGCTTCCGGCATTCCGGAAGAAAGGGAATCAGCAGCCAGATGATGCAGCGGCCGCATCGAACGCCAATAAATTCTATATGGTTGCTCCGTTTCTCGTCCCTCTGAAGAAGTGGGTGATGCAGCAGAAGAAAAGAGACGTTGGTAGAGCTACCAGCAATCATCATCTTGCAACGCATGCGATCCAGGAAGAACCTGCTACGGAAGATGACATTTCGACCCAGACCGAACCAACCAACGGGCCCCCGACGGCCACGGCTGCGGTTAATAATCTTGAGAGCGCAACTCGTGAGCTCCAACGGCTTCTGAAGGTGCAACCGCCAACCCAAGGCATTCAGCTCAGCCCATCTGGGTCTGGAGCCGGAAACAGTGGCAAGGGCGAGGCCCTGATGGCAATATTGCAGAGCAAGGGTTCTTCTACCCAACATCCTCCAGGTCCCCCTCTTCAGCCTCCGCCGATTATGGGTAACAACCAAATCCCGCCTTTACCGTTTGGGTTCGCCTACAACAATCCGCCTCAAGCACATCATCACCATCCCCCTCAGATCTTTCCTCCGAATAGCTATCAACTGCCCCCGAATTTCTCCATTTCTTCAAATATGAATCAGAATATCCCCGCGGCGTACTATAACCAAGTCCGAGCTCCTGGCCAGATGCCACCTCAACATCATGGCCACGTCCGGAATGTGTCGAACATGGGCTCAGGTTATCAGCGTGGCCTAGAGCCTGTCCTTCTCCACCCACAACCTCTCCCACCACAGGTTCAGCAGTCGCGCCTCACCAGAAGCATCCTTGCGACTCCAAATTTACCAGAAACCACCGGGGGCGTTAAAGTAGACGGCAGCTATTCTTCCTTCAATAGCCAGCCTCGCATCCCTCAAGGTCCGCCTCAATCGCAACAGACGACCACTCATGTGGCGCCGCCTCAGATGACAAGCCACAGCATGTCGCTGCTGAATGCTTTGAAGAGCGGCGACCGGGCGGTGGAGCGGAAACCGGCACCAGCTGGTCCTTCCCAGGGAGCAAATGACAATCCGCAAACCAATTTTCAGCCGGCTCAGTGGTCCAACTTTCCACCCTCGCAAGGGCAGCAGCCCGCAGGGCCTTTGGTATTTCCAAACCCGACGCAACCTTTGCAACCCTTGCAGAATGGTGCCGCTCAGTCCATGGCTTCTCAGACTGCATCTACTTTCTCGGCCAAACCTCACCCGCCTACGGATAAGCACCGTTCAGCCCTTCTCGACATGTTCAAAAAACAGGCGCCACCCTCGCCAACAAGTAGTGAAGCTACTGTCAGGCCGAACAAAGCACAACCCGAACTCTCGACACGTGCCAGAGAGGAAGCTACGAGATCCTTGAAGTCCCAGCCACCTGCGGAGGCCAACGTGGCTGCCACACAGGCGAATGGTCGCCCGGTAGTGATGAATCCCGAGCTGAATCTTCCTTATCGGGCATTCCAGATCCTAAGTCGGCCTGTGCAGCGAGAGAACCAGCCCAGCCAGAAGCCAGAAGCCCTTGGCAGGCCTGGCGGGGCTACCTCCAATCCAAAGGAGGCCAAGCACATGATTAGCCCGAACATGCCGTCGCCTAAGACTTCTGCTCGACCTAATCCTCGCACAGAGGCTGCTGAGAGCAACGGGCTTGCTCGTAAATCATCTCTCCCGCAGCCCGCAAACACATCACACGGTCACCCGCAATACCAGGGCTCATCCATTTCGCATGGGGCGCCTGTGTTCCCTGCAGCCGGCATGCTCCCGCGTCGCCAAGATGGAAATCCAGAACAGAAGCAAAAGCTACTCTCGCTATTTGGCAAGCCTCAGCCATCCCCCTCCTCGCTAGCTGGCGAAGGCAAGGGCAAAGAAGTGAGTATGCCGGAGCAAGCTACATCTGGTACACCGAGGTCCCTTATCGCCTCTCTCGCGTCGGCTGGTGGCGATGGTGCCCAGGGGAGTGCGGCCCAGTCGCGGAGAAGCAGCCAGACCCCCATCTCGCCTGCCGACCGTGATTTCTTGCTAGGCTTCCTGCAGTCGGTCACTAGCAAGACGCATTAGAACGGGTTCGTGGGGGACTTCGACGCGCGTTTTGCCAGGGCCCGGCACTATGGGCGAAGATGGAGTTGGAGATTCGGCTAGGAGTCCGGGCGGCTGGCTCCATGGTTGCTGGGTCGATGCGGGCTATTTTCGGCGGTGGAGCTAGGAAACAAGTTCATGAACTGGTTGGTGACTTGCGTAGGAGCGCTGACTGAAGCATTGCGCTGGAGTTTCTCTGGGCTACGCGGTTGCAACGGTTTCCACCGTGGCGATGTCCGAGGATGCCGGGCTGGGATGGTCATATTTATCGGAGTTTTAATCAAATGCGTTGCCAATCTAACTTGCGTGAATGATATCTTGCGATGGTGACAACATCGAGCAGCTGAGGCTACGAAGCTTTTCATGTCTGTCTGGAAGTTTTTCCCACCCCGATGCCTGAATCAAAATGTTGACCTGGCTCTGTCAGGTCCTGCTTACTTTTCCCTCTCCTCGCCTTGCAGTTCGCAGACAAACGAGGGGAGCCGAAAAAGGCTCACGATAAGTCTCCAAGAGTTTTCCTGCCTAGCCAGACCGAGGGGCCCATGAAACAATGACGGCCAAGGGTTCATCAAGAGCCCCTTAAATGCATGCTTCCGATCGAACACCTTCGACTACGTATAGAGCTCGAAGGCATGACTGCCAGGTCTGCAAGCTCGGGGGATAGCCCTGAAGAAGTCGTTAGGTAGGTTCACCTTAGGGAGTCGGTTGTCAATACCTCCATCTAATATGCTATAAGGATCGACATGATATCCACCAACGTCATGTCGAAGTTGCTGGATACCTATCCTCTCGGTTTTTATGCCGAACAGTAACGGCAGGAGCCGAGGCTTGACCCAAGCAACTCGCAACACATGTTCAACGGATGGTATTGTGCTGCAGGACGACCATCCACACCTCGCCGAAGCCCTCGTTCAACATGCTTACATCAATGACGACCTCTCACCAGGGCGTGATCGATTCGGCCGATGCCTTCCCGGGGCAGCCGCGGGGGAAACCAACCGCCGCCTCCTCAGAGTCGCTGCTGCCCTGGCCCAGGCCCGTCCGTCCGTCTCGGCGCCGTGCTCCGTCACCTGCGTTTGAGACACATTGAACCTGGACCCGAGATCACTTCCCCCAGATGGCAGTTGGTTGGAGGCGTCGGATGATGACATGCCTGACGTGCCTGAGTGTAAACCGGCAAGTGTGATCGGATAAAATGATGGACCTGGGGTTAAATACTGTGCAGTACAGATCTACACAGATCGAGATCGGGGGGTCCCAGAGGTTGACTCCCCGGACAGTATGTGGCACGTGCATCTTGCCAAGCCACTAAGAAACCTGGTCCCAAGCCGTTGGGACGCTGTGGGGTAAATTGGGGAAGCGGGGAAGTCGCTCCACTACGAACGACGTCAGCCATTGATGGCCCGTTGACTCGAGGATCTGGAGCCATATATTCTGCGTTTTCGGTGAGGGGTGTTTCGAATAGATGGGCAATATATCCTCGGGGCTCTGTCAAAGGCTTCGCTATGCTTTCTTACGCGAATCACATGCTCAAGGGACATCATACGACATGCGGGCAAAGTGAAGCAAGGAGACTGGGAGATGCATTCCTCTCGCAGTAATCTAGCTCCCACTGCCTAACCGGCAGACCCCATGATCGTCAAGAACGAGAGGCAAATTGGAAGAAGGAAAAAAACGAAGCCATACACTAATGGCAGGTAGCCATGGGGTATCCCTAACGCCGACAGGCAAGCAGATTGCGAAAAGTTACCAGCCGTGATGAGAAAAGCATAACTCACTCCACCGATGATCCTTATGCAGCTAAATAGTCGGTGGCCCAGCAAGCAAAATAAAGAGGAAAAGCAATCCCAAAGCATATGCATAGGCATTATAGTGAAAAAAACCAGTTCAGGGAGTGCCGCTACGCTGCGATCCCAACCGATTTCTTAGACTGGAAGGTCGTAGAGATCTCGTCCTCCTCTTCGTCGCCGAGGTCGAGGAGATGGAAACGGTTGGCCATCGAGGTCGAGTTCTTCTTTGTGGGAGGAGCTTCCTTCCGCGGCTTGAACTGTGGGACTTTCTCGTAGGGCTGCGCACACTCATCCACATCCCACTCGATCTTTGCATTCTTGTATTTCCTGTAGTTACGTTAGAAATGGCCGTAGAACCGATATGTGGGGGGGTCTCTGCTCACGCCCGGCTCATCATGCACATCCGCGCGAACACGGCGTTATGAACCGAGTTGGTTTTGATGTGGCAGCTACCAGCAGCAAAATCAATCTTGACGACAACCAGATTGTGGATGTGCTCCAGGTCGTCCCGAATGCTCTCCTCGGTATGCCTCGAATCGATTTGCCGGATGACTAGGTTGCGGGTCGCACCACCGCCAATCTTGGCCGCCACATGGCCCGGCAAGATGAACTGTCGATCATGCCACCTTAAGTCGACCTGTGGACCAGTTAGTCGCACGGTTGAATTCATCCAAGGCCGCCAGAAGATGATCTTACCCGCTTATTCTTGATGTACAAGTCATGCTTACGGGCGTGATCGAAAAAGGCCCTTGCATCCGCAGCGTTCAAGAAGGACACGGTCGCAGAACGCTCGTGGGACCGCATGAAAATATCGAGCAGAAGACCGCCTCGGACAGCGCCAGTAATGTCTCCATGAGTGGTGCCGTCAGCGAGATTCACCAGTTGGATGGTTCTGGTGCACTGGCGGTCGAAATACGGCCGTTTGTTCTGCTGTTCGGCAAAGTTTGGTACCCTTGAGCCATCTGGTGGAGTATCTCCATCACAAGAGACATCGTCCGGCTCAGGACTGGCGTTTGCCCAAGCAGAATGCTCGTGGTTTCGATTACCACCACCATGGCCGCCGAAGCTGGCGTAACCGTCACCATTGGCGTTGGCAAAGCCATTTCGGTGGGTCTGTTCCCGCGCCAGACTGGATTGTGGATCAGGACTTCTGAGACGAGCCCCGCCCTCTTGGTCGGCTTGGGTGTCCGCAGTGGCTGGCAGGGTGTTGCCACCTTGGATTGCTGCATCGTCCTGACTGAGGAGCTTTGCAGCGTCAGCAGCGTCAGCGGCTATGCCTCAAACGCCGGCTGGGTCTATCGGCACGTACATCAACCACTTCCTCTCCAACACCGCCACGGAGGAGGTTCCTTCTCAGGTTTTCTGTGTCTCATATCAGCCTGAGACATTCCGTGCTAGACGCAGATATGCCGGCTCGGTTCAAGTTACGGACCATATTTCCCAGCTATCGACCTTAGACGGTCGAGTTCAGCCTGGGAGATGGGCACAGTGCTGGCGGACTGGCCGTTGATGTTGGAAGAGTCGGCATTCTAGAGCGATAGATAAGAGGTTAGCATATGGGGTTGGGGCGAATTAGTTAGGTAGGTAGTTAGTGCTATTGATGGTTGACCTACTAGATGGGATCTGTAATGGAAGACAGGAGAGTGTGTCTGTCAGCTTTGTCCTGCACCGAGGGACAGAAACCCAATGGAATGTTGGGGTCGTACCGTCGGACAGGGGTCTCAAAATAGACCTGATCAATGGTCACTGAACCTGCGCTAACTGACGCCATCGTTGGGGATAGTCCGCACGAGGGAAATCGGAGAGGGACTGAATGGAATGGTGAACGGGAGAGGAGCGAGGCTGGACCTGCCCTCTCTCCGATATCAGATAACCTACTGTTGATAAGCTCACCCCGTGGTCGTTGGAGGTGCCAGCTGCTAGGCCGCCTGCCCGCCTATCAAGGTGCCCTTTCTCACGTGCTGTGAGCCCGTTCTGGTGTGATGGAGCAACGGGGCAGCCCTGTCGATGTGATTTTAGCGCCGTTTAGGCCACTCCAATCCACCCCCTAAAAATCTAGCCAATCTCCCATTGTCCTTGACGCCAACAGCAAACGAAACCACTCACCAACTAATAAAACAAATCATGCCAACAACCACCTGCCACGGTGGTTGGATGCCTTCTGCGGATTGGCATGAGCTAATTCGCGCACCTTCTACCTAAATTGGCCAAGATCATCATCATGTCCAGAGGCTCTTGGCTTCCTCATGGTATATATTTCCATTACCAAGTTGACGAGAGAGAGGAAGAGCGTGTACAACTTCCGCCCATTCTCCCGCTAGGGTACCATAAGCACACCTCGAACTTGAGGACTACGTCTTGCTACTTATTATGGTGTACAAGTCCTTGGTCGAGAATAGCTGTGAATTCAAGATAAAGCGGACATATACTTTTGAGAGCCGCGCTCGCCGCGGATTATCGGGGTTTTCTTCATTTGGTTAACTTCTCGATTTCGTTTCAGTGGATAGTCAGAGCCAGAAGAGTTTGTTTCGAGCGGCGGCGGCGGCAGAGCCAACGGCATTAATTGTTAAAAGAAGCTCCGGCGGCCGATGTGCTTGTGCTCCGCGTTCGGCGCGGGGGGTACGGTGAGTATCGGAGCAATAACGGAGCAATCTCCTTTCCCGGGCGGGGGCGTTGGTGGTGGGCAGGCTTCGGGTTGAGGCGGACCGGAATGACGAAGCCCGCTCATCCGTCCCACCTCGATCTCATTTTTACGCCCTTTTCCGGCTAGTATTCGCTGTGCGGTCTATCCGCAATCATGCCACGACTCTTGTCCATGCGGCGTGCCGGACCGCTGGAACTAGCGAGTGCTTCCTAATTTCGGCTATCGCCCGATCGGCGTCGGCCTCTAGTCACACGAGACGGACAAACGCTTGTCGGGGTCAGCGCCTACAGCAGGCAGTTTTGGTCGCGGGCCTGAGCATCAACCTCCCGATGTTGAAATGGACAATATAAGGTATGGCTGTGCGTATATCGGGGAGCAAGGTTTTGGGACCTGAACTTTAACATACTCCGACGACGAAATCTTCAGGGATAATGCCTGCAGGTCCTTGACGGCTGCCCTGGCGCATTCAAGATCGAAGGCAGAAAAGTATGAGCTCCGATGTGCTGAAAGCATCTACCCCTCGGTTGGTCGCAGCCCATCGGACGGCTGACATGTGATTGGTGGCACGGACTGCAGAAGGTTAAGATAATTCGAGGAAGTAAGTACTTAGGAAGAGAAAAACCAAGTAAAGACGATGACGAGAAGGTTCAGGGAACAACGATTGGGAGGGACTGACTTGGGGGAAGGAATAGGGACAGTGCGATAGCATGGATAACTGCGTATGCCATTCATGCCATGCAAGTTTCGTCTCGACATCAGACACGCGAGAAAGCGCCACGATGCATGTGCAACCTGGGCCAAAATCCCGGGCATAGGTAACTCTTGCAGCGGATAAACGTGGATCGGCAGCTGCCCGGTCAAATAAACGCAAATCAGCAGTACAAGACCGGGGAAGTTCTTGGGAGTATCAAAAGTCAATGTTTACCTATCTAGCCGTTGCTACTTGAGTGCAAGAATGTGGTGGCATGATGAATTTCAATCGCAGGCAGCTCCAAAGCCCAGCCAGACTAGGTCCCTACTACGGGGAGCGGTGGTGTGTATTTTTAGCCAGTACTCAGCCCGGACCGCGTTCGTGCTTCGTCTCACCCAATGGTTGTCAGCATTCCGTCTCGGATACGAGAGAATTTACGGGCTTTAACTGGGCCAATACGAATGCAAACGGGTGATCACCAGGGGCGACCCAGGTCCGTAGGTACTAGCCATCCCACCACAACACAAGCACCTCAATTTGTAGGCTATTGCGCTAAACCTGTTTCTCTCGCATCTGCAATTGGCTCAACTTTCCTGATGCCCATCCACGCTTGGCCTCCACTCCTTTTTGCACAACATCCTTGCACTCTTTCAACTTCGTTGAGCCTGTCGTTCTGACTTCTGATTTCTGACGTCTGAACTCCTGCTCTTTGCTACGGCAATACACGCTCGCTTTATTTTTTTGCTTCTGACGCTCGCTAGTCTTTTCCCTTCTCGCTCCGATCGCGACCGTTGTTGACGACAGACTTTCCTCCGCCTAAGAGCCAATAGGGGGGGGTTACGATATTTCGGACGTCGCACCACTTTTTCACCAACAACTCACATACCCCACGAGAAAACTCGCCGCAGACGGGAAACCCTCTCCGTCCCGACTGTTGGCCTATATTCTTATCTTAGTCCGAGCTACCGAGCGGTGGGCTCAAATTCTCTCCCCGGCTTCTGCTCGGCTCAACCTCCACCTCGTCCGACTGCCTTCCAGGAGGCTCCTCCCGTTAGAACACCATGAAAGCCACACGATATGTCGGCCACTTGGCGGTCATTGCTGTGTCACTATCGCCCTTGGTTTCAGCGTGGCCATCATGGCCGAGATGGCTCCCAGAGATGGACTCCCTGGTCGTACGGGCAGACGAGACATGTGAGTTACAAGTTACAGACCCGCGGCTGATGGCTCGATGACATGACAAGGGAACAAAACTAACTGGTTGTCGTAGCATCAACGGACGAGAAACCAACCCCTACCTCGACTACGACAACTAACGGCAAGCCCGGCCCTCCGTTGACGACAACCAACCTAAACACGGGGGGCCGCCCCAAGGCCACGGGTACCGGCGACGGATCGAAGAACGGCACGTCAACAAGCCCTCCGAAGCACACTATGTACAACGAACAGGACCCTGCCGGCTCGGTCGTGATGGTCACGCCGGCCATCACCATGGGCTCCCAGCTGTACAAGATCAAGGACTACGTGACCTTCGGGTGGAACTACACGAACCTGCAGGGCACACCGACGGCCATCGACGTGCTCGCCGCCTGCTCCAAGGCATCCAACACGTGGACGCTGACCCAGAACATGACGTTCGAGACGGCCGGCTCCTTCACCTGGGACACGGGCGCCTACCAGGCCACGGCCGTGCAGTCGCCGCTCCTGACTGAGGAGTACACACTGATCATCTACGACGCCGAGAGCAGCGTCAGCGCCACCGCCGAGGCCGGCTACCTGGCCCCCTTCACGGGCTTCAAGTTCGGCCTGTACCTGCCCAAGCCCTACCAGCCGCTCGGCGAGTGGAAGTGCTCCACCTGCAGCGCCGGCATCTCGGCCACCGACAGGCGTGCACTGGGTGCCGCCCTCGCCATGAGCGTCCTGACCGTCCTCAGCTTCACCTGGTTCGTCACCGGATTGGGCGTGCTCGTATGAGGCTGAACCGCTGTTGGGTTGGGAGGCATGACGAATCTCGTGCTGTTTTGTTTTTTTACGTTCTCGTAATGCTTCTAGACTGTTCCTCTCAGCCACGTATTCCTGGTTTCGGGTCCTTTCCGTTTCATTCTAATTTCGGGGTCGCGGGTGGTGGATAATACTCTTGACTGAACAAGGGCTTGCGTAATTCTTTGTTGGAGGCGGCGTTGGGATGTACTGTCATTTATCGGGGACATGAGCATTTGGTGTTACAAAATACGGCGAGATCCAGACCCTGTTTTTGTTCGGGGTTTGATTACCTACAGACAGATTTGCAGCGTAATGAGGGCGTGGTAGTTAGTTGTAGCTCGACACTTTACGAATGCAGACAACCTTCTTGGTTACCCACAAAACCGTAGTCTATTGCAAGAATGGCCTTTTGCACGGATGGGATGGCCTTGGCGGGAACGACACAAGGTATACAAGATTCTGGCTACACCATCCTCAGCGAGAAGCCGCCGCCCCTCTCCTCCTTCTCCCGCCCCGAGAAGATGCCGCTGAAGTCGACGGCCCCCAGCTCGACGGCCTGCCCCCTGGCCGGGGCGTTGGGCGTGTCCCTGCGCCTCCGCCTCTCCTGCCCGGCCTTGCTGGGGAAGGTGGGGAACATGGCCTCCTGCTTGGGCTTCGGGTCCTGCCTGAAGTACTCGTGCGCCAGCACCTCCCTCGCGCCGAGCCTCCTCGCCGGGTCCAGGGCAAGCAGACCGTTGAGCAGGGCCACGCCGGCGGTGGTCAGGAGCGGGAACTTTGCCCTGACGACGGAGCCGGCGGACAGGGGGTTCTTTGTGGGCAGGCGCAGCGAGCGGGCGTTGGGCAGGCGGCGGAAGGCGGGCCACGACTCGTCGGTCGGGATGCCGCAGAGCTCGAAGATGCGCGACAGCTCGTCCACCTCGTTCTTGCCCTGCAGCAGCGGCTCGCGCGTCAGCAGCTCGCCGAAGATGCACCCGACGCTCCACATGTCGACTGCCCGGCCGTACGTCGTCGCCCCCAGCAGCAGCTCCGGCGCGCGGTACCACAGCGTCACCACCAGCTGGGTGAGCTTCGGAGGCGGGTCGCCGACGTATCGCGCCATGCCGAAGTCGGCGATCTTGAGCTGCCCGCGGTTGTTTAGAAGCAGGTTCGATGTCTTGAGGTCCCGGTGCAGGATCCAGTGGTCGTGTAGGTACGCCACCCCCGAGACGAGCTGGAGCAGGAGGGTCTTGACCTCGGACGCGAGGAACGGCTCGGGCATGTCCTCCAAGATGCTCTTGAGGTCGTGCTCGACAAACTCAAGAACGAGGAAGATACTGTAGAAGGGGGGGGTGGGCCGGTTAGCTACCGAAGGACTTTCCGAGGAGGAATACCAGTGCAGTCGTCTTACTTTTCAATCTTGCTCGTGTCCTCTCCCACGACCACCTCCCGCAGCTTGACCACGTTTCGGTGATCGCAGTCCTTCAATATCTGTATCTCCCGCAGGCCCGTCACCGGCAGTCCGCCGCGATCCTTGGGGTCGATCTTGAGCCTCTTCAGCGCGACGACGCGCCCCGTGGCGAGCTCCTTGGCCCGCGCGACCCAGCCGTACGCGCCCTCCTCGATGTCGTTCAACTTATCGTACTGCTCCACGCTGCGGCACTTGCCGAACCCGCCGCCGTCGAACCGCAGCAGCCCCGAGCCGCTCTCCGCAGAGGGCACGCTCGGCCCTTCGTTGCCTCGCGCGTCGCGTTCTTGTGAGAGCCGTCGTCGCTTCGCGGGGGGCCCGATGCCGTCGTCTTGTCCTGGCCCCTCCTGCGTTGTGGTCTGCCTCGCAGCTGCAGCTTCCGCTTCGCGGGCAGCCTTCTCAGCCTCGAGTTTTCGGGCCTTTTCCGCCTTGAGCCGCCTCTTCTCTTCCTTCTCTTTCTTCCGTTGTGCTTCTAGCGCCGCATCTTCCTCGGTCTCTGCCCACCGTGACCCGGGCTTGCTCGCCATGTTAACGCAAACCCTGGTGGGCAATCGCCGTTGTCTCCAAGGTAGGTGGGGGGGATATCGTCGGTCGGCTTCAATTCAGTTCGTCTAAGGCCCTGATTTCCGGGTCTCTTTCTGTTGTGAAACGCGGGTGTCTGTTTGGCTGACTGAGGTGGGCAGGGCGGCGGGATGTGGGTTGGATGTGGTTTGCCATGCTTGGTTCCTCAGGTCTTTAAAAATTTCCTGGGGTAGCTCCCAGGCTTGCTCGTCAAGCTTCCCCACCAATAGCACCTACCCTCTTTCCAACCCGTTCTTCTCCCGTCCTTATCTTGCCCTTGACAATGGAGTCACCCAGACCGCAGATATCTATCAAGTAACATTTGTGCTTCTTGAAGAGGTCGATATGAGGTCCATCGCGCTCCGGGCAGCTCGGGGCTGCCTTCGTGGCCAGTTCACGCCAAGCTTGCCCTGCAGGAGAGCTGCCCAGGGCTCGAGGAGCTTATCAGTAACCGCTGCAAGGAGGGACGAAGAAAGGCAGTGGTCCACTCCACTGGCGAAACAGCTTGCCGAAGCCATCTCAGTATGTGAAGGCGACCCGTCCGTACCGCTGCGTAATCGCATACTAAATATGAGTCCCAGGCAACCGGGCCAGTGCCGCTGGCGAGCTATATGCGCATGTGTTTGACTGCTGATGTAGGCGGCTACTACACTGGTGCCATTGAGGAGGGCCGAGATCAGTTTGGTGTGAAGGGCGATTTCGTCACCTCTCCCGAGATCTCACAGGTGTTTGGAGAGCTCATTGGTGTCTGGTTTGTGGCCGAGTGGCTAGCCCAAGGACGCCAGAAGCAAGGCGTTGAGCTCATCGAGATTGGCCCTGGTCGGGGCACTCTCATGGCCGACATGCTGCGTGTTGGTGCACCCCCGTTCCACCTCACATTCTCCTCACCATCTCGAGACGATCTTATTAACAAGTGCTCTCCAGACCATCCGTCACTTCAAGGACATGTCTCAGAGCATCGATGCCATCTACATGGTAGAGGCGAGTCCCACGCTCCGGATGGCTCAGAAGAACCTTCTTTGTGGCGAGGATGCACCAATGACCGAGTCCAAGGTTGGCTATCACAGCATATGCAAATCGACATCGTTGCCGATTGTGTGGACTGAGACTATCAAGTCCATTCCCATCGGTAACCCCTCCAGACCCTACTCTACATGACCCCCTGAGCCAGGCTGACCCCCCTTACACTAAACTAGGCCCAGAAAAGATGCCCTTCATCGTCGCCCACGAGTTCTTCGACGCCCTTCCCATCCACGTCTTCCAGTGCGTGGACGAGCCGGCCACTCAGAAGTCGCCAGCGGCCTCGACCGACAGGTCTTCGCCGTCGTCCAAGACCAGCCAACCCACCCTCCAGTGGCGGGAGATGCTGGTATCACCCACTCCGCCGGGATCCACCCACTCCAGCCTCGGCACCCCGCCCTCCCAGTCGCGCTCGACTCCCCCGCCAGACTTCCAGCTCACCCTAGCCCGAACCCCGACCCGCCACAGCCTGTACCTCCCCGAGTCCTCGCCGCGGTACCGCGCCATCCGCTCGCGCACCGGCCCGGGCGCCCTCATCGAGATCTGCCCCGACGCGTCCCTATACGCGGCCGACCTCGCCGCGCGCGTCGGCGGCTCGGCCGCGCACCCCAAGCCCCGGCCCTCGGGCGCGGCCCTCGTCCTCGACTACGGGCCCGGCGACGGCTCCGTGCCCGTCAACTCGCTGCGCGGCATCCGCCGCCACGAGCGCGTCAGCCCCTTCGCCGAGCCGGGCCTCGCCGACCTCAGCGCCGACGTCGACTTCGCCGCCGTCGCCGAGTCCGCGCTGCGCTCCTCCGCCGCCGTCGAGGTCCACGGCCCCGTCGACCAGGCCGACTTCCTCGGCGCCATGGGCGGGCGCGAGAGGGCCGAAGCGCTGGCCCGCGCGGCGCGGGGGCGCGGCGCCGCCGACGCCGAAGTGGCCGACGTTGAGAGGGCGTGGAAGAGGCTCGTCGATCGCGGGCCCGGGGGCATGGGGAGGCTGTACAAGGCATTGGCCATCGTGCCGGAGAACGGGGGGAGGAGGCGGCCGGTTGGCTTTGGCGGCGATGTCGAGGCTTAGATAGTAGGATCTATCTCTCCGTGTATTTAGGTAATCCATCCGTCGTTGAGGTGGACAGGGGACAGGGAACCTTGTGTGTTTCTCTAGGAACGTACGTTCATGAGGGGGAGCTAGCTACTGTATGATAAAACGTCTCATTCACATAACACAATTAGCTTCGGTTGAGAAAACTCCTCACGGACACCTATACGATGGTCCCCAGACGTCGTATTGAAAAAATACCTGCCCTTTATTGAAAACGGGAACTCGGGATATCACGGGGGACGGAACGCGACCATGATCATGATGCTGCAGCCATTTTGTTCCAAACAACGCCGTAGAGAGAGAGAAAAGTCTATAATACACACGATATTACCTTGATGGCCGCGAAACCCGCGCCCCTTCCTTCCCCGTCCTTCCCTCTCCACACTTGCATTCTCGTTGCCTTGCCCTACTTCCGCCCACCTTTGACCAGGTTCGTTTCCTCGCCGCTCCCCTCATCGTCCGAGAACTTGTCGCCGTCCTCGCCGACGGCAAAGATGGTCTCCCCATCGAGGGAGTCGCGCGGCGGACTCCGCTGCCGAGGCTCCGACTGCGAGGCCTGCCGATGCTGGGACGGCGGGAGACCCGAGGGAGCCTCGTACCGAGCGCCGGCGCCGGCGCCCTGGCCGCCATCGCCGCCGTTCGCGGGCTTGCTGCCGATGCGGGCCTCCTCGTCGTCTTCCGAGTCGTCGTCCGGCGCGCCGATGTCCAGGTTCGCAATCTCAAAGGTGCCGTCATCCTCCTGGGCGATCTCGTCGCTCATGGCGAAGCGCCTGTTGTTGGCCGTCGGCCGCCAGACGTAGGCGACGAAGGCGACGTCGGCGAAGTAGACGAGGTTGAGCCAGCCGTCGAGGATGAACCACCTGCTCTTCCAGTGGAAGGGCACGTAATCCGGGTCGCTCGCGGACGCGAATGAGAAGGAGTTGAAGAAGAAGAAGGCAAAGATCACCATGATGGAGAGCAGGATGCACCACCAGAGCTTGCTATACATGGCCTCCTTGGAATGCTGCTTCCGCTCCCGAAGATCCTTCAGCGTGAAGTTCAGCGAGTTCAACGTCCAGACGTAGAAGGCTGTCAGAGTACCCGCAAGAGGCAGCACAATAAGAAGGACGAAGGGTCCTAGAAGCGTGTCAGCATCCGTGCCCGTCGTTCTGGTCTTCTGTCGAGTCTTACCTGCACTATCTGGCGTGACGAGCAAGCTTGTGACGGCATATACAATGCCAAAGACGAAGTGAGCAATAGCCAGCCAACGAACCCAGATCATGGTCCTGCCTAGGGTCGGTTTCACGACGCCGTAGCCCATGCACACGATGAGGAGCAGGAAGAACGAGAACGAGTTCCTCGCGGCGTTCAGAACAGCGACGACGACAAGCAGAACTTTCGAGCCCACGGTCGAACCATTCCTGTTAAGGTAATCTAAACAAAATGTCAAAGCAAGTCCCATAGATATTGCATTTTAAGGGGCTTACCGTAGAAGCCCCAGGTCATCAACATCTCAACGACCAGGAAAATGAGGATTGCCGTGATGTAGTTTTGCACAGCCACTAGGGACGAGTCAGTGACTGAAGTGGCTTGGAAGGTTGATAATGGGGCACAAACAGATATCTGAGCGATGCTGGAAGTATAGGAAGGCCCAGAACCTGCATTGAAGTCAGCCACTCTTATTCAGGTAACGGCATAGGATCCCCTATGGACGGCACATCGACGGCACTTACACAGAGATTAGCGCATAGAGGATTGTTATTCCTCCGTAGAACGGCAGCTTCGGTATCTGGGTCGCGGGCAGCTCGCCATATGCGTTTCGGAACTCGACCAGGACCTCATATTTATCCGCCGAGTATCTATCCGTCAAGACGCAGTAGTATCCAGTCTTGGTGATGGGATAGTTGATGGGCTGGGAGTCTTTGAGGTGAATTGCCTTGCTGACGATCACGGTGTTGGACAGCTCGGTCGCATTAGGAGCCAGGAGGTACCGGCCAATATCGGTCTCGTTGCAGTATCCGGCTTCGACGTACTTGGGCTCGCAGATGCCGAGTTTCTGTTCGAGGGGTCAGTCCGAGTACTAGATATAGCACCGGGGGATGGGTAAGCCGCACCTGAGTAGCACTTGGGCTGGGGCGGATGCCAATGAGGTCCTCATCTCGCCACTCAAACACGACCATACTAACGACCGGGTCTCCCTGCTGCTCCTTGCCGACGTCGGTGAACTTGATGAGAATGAACGGATCGACGGGACCGCCCCACGCTTGCTGGCTATACATGCCTGGACCTAGTTAGAGGGGGTGTACCGGAGAGGGCATCATATGGGAGACGCACCAGCGCATCGTTGCCGATTATCTTCTTTCTCATCCTGGATCAATGCTCGCATCAGTAACCGTGTTGAAACTTGAGGCTGGTCCGGACATAGCTTGAACTGACCAGTCTAACTTCAAGGGCTGTGGCAGTCCATAAGGATAGCGCCAACAGCACCAAGCTGTAAGCCCAGCGCCTCATTGTGATCCCTTCGCCGAGACTGCCGTATGCTTGGCGGGTCTCCGGCGAGTCGCGAGTCGGGGTATGGAATATGAAGGGGGAGGAGGGAATGATCCAAATTAGATGTCTATTGAATTAGCCCCTGGAATGCCCATCCGAGATGTCGAGGGTGGTTTACACGGAAATTATCCGAGAAAGTATAGCAGCAGCGTCATGAGAAAGCTACAGATATGCACTCTGGAGTCTGGACAGCATTACGACGATTGGGCAAGGTACAGTACAAGGTACATGCAAGGGGTGGATTCGATTGGATAGGTATAGATAAGATAAGAATGTGGTCTGTGCAAACTTCACCATGCAAGCACGTGCATTCACTCAAGTACGAATTATACCTATACCTACCTAGATACCTAGGATGGGTGGATGGTTCTTTGAATTTGTAGATCAAGTCAGTTGGTCACATGTGAATTGCCTTGCTAGAGCACTTCCTAAGTCAAGCTGGAAAGTCGTTAAGAAGCTTTGAACCTAGGCGTGATCGGGGCAGATCACAGCCACTGTGGAATCGTTGGCATAGTGACTAGAACGGAATCCTCAATCCAACGCCACATTTTTTTGATCTCGAGCCACCGAACATCCTACTGCCAACAACCGCGAGAGCGCCCGCCCCCCAAAGTCGCCAAGATGGGCAAAGGCACCGACAAGCTCTACATCACCCACTCGGAGTGGTCCTCCTCGGACGCCTACTCCGCCAGCGTCGGCTCCAAAGCCCGCGCCCGCCCCGGCGGCGGGCCCCGAGGCGGCGATGGCGCCAACTTCCGGCGCCTCCCCTTCAACTACTGCGCCGCCAGCCTGCAGCCGTTCAAGAACCCCGTGTGCACCCCCGACGGCACCGTCTTCGACGTCGAGGTCATCAGCACCTGGCTGGAGAAGCACGCGACCAACCCCGTCAACGGCGAGCCCCTCGCGGCCAAGGACCTGATCAGGCTCAACTTTGCCCGTAACGCCGACGCCGGGTCCGGGTCCGCGGCCACAGGGGAAGGAGGAGGAGGAGGAACGGGAGGCGAGGCGCCGCAGGGCGACCTGATCGACCCGGTCAGCTTCAAGGTGTTCACGGACAACACGCACATCGTCGCGATCCGGCACGGCGCCTACGCCAACGTGTTCGCGTGGGACACGGTCGAGCGCATGAACATCAAGGCCAAGATGTGGCGCGACCTGGTCGACGACGGCGAGTTCGGGCGCGCCGACATCATCACGCTGCAGGACCCGCGCGACGCCGCCGTCCGGGACCTCAGCCGCTTCCAGCACCTCAAGGATGGCGGGGACGCGCTGCTCACGAAGCAGCAGGTGGAGGAGCGCCGGGCCGGGAACGTCAACGTCGGCGCCCTGGGGAGCATGGGCGACAAGGTGCTGCGCGCCAGGGAGGCCGTGGAGCGGGCTCGGAGGGAGCGCGAGGCCGGCGGCGACGTCAACAGGTCGTCGTCCAAGGCGCTGGCGGCGAGGGGTGCGGCGGGCGGCGCGGCCCGCCCGTCCATGATCCAGGAGAAGAAGCTCGCCCACAACGCCGCCATGTATACGACTGGGAGGGCGGCCGCCAGCTTTACGAGCACCGGGTTGACGCCGGAGACGAGCGGCGAGAGGGCCCTGCTCTCGGATGAGCAGTGGATGCTCAAACCGAGGCGGGTGAAGGTCAAGGGGTACGCTAGGATGGAGACGAATCTCGGCGATCTGAACATCGAGCTACAGACGGAAACGGCACCCAAGGCCGTGTGGAATTTCATCAGGCTGGCGCAGAAGGGCTACTACAGGGGGGTGGCATTCCACCGCAACATCAAAAACTTCATGATACAGGGGGGCGACCCCACGGGTACCGGCCGGGGAGGTGACAGTATATGGGGGAAGAATTTCCAGGACGAGTTCGAGGGCCCGTTGACTCACGACGCGAGAGGCGTCATGAGCATGGCCAACAAGGGCAAGAACACAAACTCCAGCCAGTTCTTCTTCACGTACAGGCCCGTCAGCCACCTCGACAGGAAACACACCATATTCGGAAAGATCGTGGGTGGCATGGACGTGCTGGCCAAGATGGAGCAGGTGCCCACGGACGGGTCGGACAGGCCGCTGAACAAGATCTTCATCAAGGACGTCGTGGTGTTCCTGGACCCGTTCGAGGAGTTCCTCAAGGAGAAGAGCAAGCAGGACAAGGCCGCGGAGCAGGACGCCGAGACGCAGCGCAGGGGCGGCACCGACGACGACAAGACCACCTGGACCGGGAAGCGCATTCGCACCGATGGGACCATCTCCGGCGACGGCGCTGCGAGCGGCGTCGGGAAGTACTTGAAGGCGACGATAGCTGCTTCGCGAAGTCAGGGAGAATCGGCCGGGGATGATTCCGCTTTGGACACGTGGGAAGAGCCAGCTAAGAAAAAGGCCAGGACTGGTGGATTCGGCAATTTTGATAACTGGTAGATACCTTGGGTGCTTGTGATATAGTGCTTGTGATGTAGATGTGGCATTGCTCGGCGTTCTATGGCTGGGGAAAAAGCGACCATGGTGGTCTGTTATTCAAGATTGGGTGCAGTTGTATACATTAGTCTAAACGCCTTCCATGAATTGGACTTATCGTCCATAAAACCCCATCCTTGCCTCATACACCCCATGCCACACATGGCCAGAAGGGCGGCTTTGCTGTGGTCCTAGCTGTTCTCGTTGGCTAGCGAGTGCTCCATCCGCGACCTGACGTGGTTCAAGCGGACATCCTCTCCCCTAACCACTACAGCGTTTGCTCCAATCGGAATAGCCTCATCTCTTCTTCACTCCGTTGCGCCCTACTTCATGTTAGACCATCGCGCAGAGGTAGTGGCCCGATGGCGTCCTGCCGTTCTGTGGATTCAAGCTCATGAGTCTCCACCATATTGGCAATAACTTCGGCCTGCCTCTGACCTGTCTCGGCGTAAAGGGCGCGTAGACGCTCGACGACGTAGGCCTTCATATCCTCGCTACAGATGGACGCCATGCCGACCAGGTACAGCGGCCAGACGATGGAATTAGTGGCAGAGGCGAGCAGCATGAATCTTTTGGCCTCTTCCTCCGAGTCCTTTGATAGGGTGGGGTTGACTAGTGTCGGCCCAGTGGGTATCATTTTACACTCTCTGGGGGTGTTGCCCTCGCCACCCGAGGAAGATGATCTGCTGGAAGGCGAGGTTGGAGGGCTCGGGGATTGGCGAACCGTCACGTTTGGGATGGGGGTGGTGGCCGGGTTCAGGTTCTCATAGCCGCCGCCGTTTGGACTGAGCAGACCAACATGTTGAGGAACACTGGCAAGGATATCCTCGCATACCCGCTCTAGTTTGTGCCTTGCTTTCTGGAACGCCCGAGTGTATGGTTCAGACATTGGCGTCGGCTGGGTGCTGGATGAGTGCTTTTGAAACTCGTTCAGGATAGACTCGAGAATGAGCATGCGGCAGGAGCGGATGCTATTCCATGTAGTGGCGTGCCAGAGGGTCGGGTAGGTGTGGCACATATTCCGGAAGATAGCTGGATGATTCTTGGACACCTTGAATGTCCGATGTTGCCATGCTGTCGGGAAGCTATCCAGTAAGTTTTCAAAGTCGTCCTCGATGCTAGAGAGTTGCTCGAGTATAGCCTGTGGCTCGGATATGTTCCCACACTTGATGTCGTAGCGGGTCTGTAGGACTCTGCATACGGGCGTTGCAATCTGCCATGCCGGATCACAGTCGTCTAGGCCCTTGCCTAACTGGTTCCCAAGGTTCACCAAGGTTTCGGGCATTGGCATCTGCCTCTGGATACAACTGATCATGACCTTGTAGCAGAGCATGAGGAACATCTTCGCCCCGCCCGGCCGCTTGAACTGTTCGGCGCCCCTCATGCCTGCGAGGGCTACGGCTCCATTAACATGCTCTTGCCATGCCTTCATCGTCTTGGGTGTCGTGTCCGTCATCATCTCAAAGAGGCTGAGAATTAGCACGGAAAGCATCGTCGTATCCCTGGCAGCCTCGACAGGGTTCTTCAGAGCCTGGTTGGTCAGTCGGAGGGCAGTGCCGTACGACTTCCTCGCGGCTTCTAGGACCTCGTCCGACCGGATCATATGGCCTAGGCCGATAAGGCCGACAGCGGTCATGCTCGCCAACACGCCATCGACCTGGCGTTCCGGAGCTAGTGACGCGGGCTTCCAAACATCGTAAACAAAGTCGAATCGCTGGTGGCCACCATTCTCGTCGACAGTGACGTAGCGCGAGAAGAAGAAGGCCGTGCCGCGTTCCTGGTAGGTAGGGTTGAGGCTGTATAGCAACGCGATCAAGGGCGTTGTCGGCCAGCTGCCCGAGTCCGGCGACGGGAGTAGGCTGTTCTCATCCTTAGCCCAAGTGAGCGTCGGGCCGGCTGCCGGAGTCTTGGCATGACTGCTAGGTGTTACTAGCGACAGTGGCTTGCCGCGTGGTTCAGGTGTGACGGATGTCCTGGATTCCGTATCCGGAGAGGATGAGTCCCTATCGGTAGAGAGCAAGGCCTTCTTCCTCGCCTTGGCTTTGGCCTTCTTGATGACGTGTGAACTCTCATCGCGGAACATGAGATCCACAAGGTTGCGGTAGCCGGGACACTCCTGCTGCCGCTTCCCACATTGCCCGCATCCTGGTTCCCGCTGGTCACACTGGCAAACTAAACGTCAATCCATTGGCCCTTGTACATGGGAGAATGCCGGAAGGAAGGAAAAGGGATGAAAAGAGATGAAGGGCTGTTTCATTTTTAAGACCGGTCATATTTTTATATATACTTCAGGTCCGAAACTGAGAAGGTAAGTGCCGTCGATGTTCAACAGCCTTGGGTGTGAGGTGGAGCTGGGTCGGAGAAGGGAGCGAAAAAGGGGTAGACTTACGCGGATTTTGCGCTCGCGGCAATTAGAGCAGCCCTTGCTCGGCTTGCCACAGTATACCATGCTGGGTGAGAAGGCCGAGATGGGCGAGACCTTAGGACTTAGGTTGCTACGTGCTTCGGAGTGACCGCAGCGATGATCGCCTCTCGGACTTGGTTACTTAATGTTTCTTGTCTTCCGGAGTACCGGTACGGAGGTACGCGCGTGGAAGAGCCCCCGAGAGAGTGTCGAACACGCGACAAATCTGGCGGCCTCTCAACCACTATTCTAGCCGGAAGTCCACACCGGATGGCTATGGCTTGCGGTCCTAGGACGGGGTCAGTGTTGTTGGCCCATGCTGTTGAATGGTTCAGTCCAGGGGCTGTAATGTGACGCGCCTCTTCTGAGATTGAGATTCTAATTATGGTCTGAATGGGTTCTTGCTTATATTGGGAGCCTGACAGGACCCTCTACATAGCTCCTATGCAGATCGGCAGCCCGAGCCGGTTTCTCGGTAATCCTGTGGTAAGGCTGCAGCTGACATGTCGAAAACGGTGTCAGGGTAATTAATGCTGGCGGAAGGCATGGCTTAGCCCGCACTGCCCCAGGAAACTGGTTGAACATAGCAAGAAGCAGCGGAGAGGGGGTAGCATGGGAGTTGATGATCAGGTCGTCTCCTCTCCCGCAGGTGATTGGTCAAAGTGCGACGTTTCCTAATTGGGATAGCTGTGCGAGCCAGCTACGTACTCTTCTAAGCGGAAGACAATAACCTTGTTATTGCATATATACACAATTATGCATATATGCGGTGTATTGGCAATATAGAACCTGGATTGCAACTGTGCATTAACTGCGCTATTTTGCTGCAAACCGCATTTTCCGTGGCTCAACCTCTCCATCAAGCAGATATGCCAGTTATTACCCTACGAATCGCTCCCTGTTTGCCAAGGTATGTACTCTTGGCAAGGCCAGCCCTACGCCAAGTACTCTACAGATCCTCGTGTGAGAGTTTTAAGTGTGGCGTATAAAACATCAACTCCCAGGAAGCCAAGTTATCATGGCATCTGATTCCAGGACTCGTCTTTGGCCGGGTGGCATCCTTATTTAGGAGAGGTCTTATGGGGTATCTCTGTCTGGTCCTACACCCTCTCCTCTCAGACTTCCTATCCGAGGTTTTGGGATCATCAGTAAAATAAGGCAAAGTCCGCTTGGAGTGCATTTTACCTATGTAGGTATAGAAGCTCCATGGAAGACCACTAACTCTTGGCAGAGACAATTCCATGTGGTCCCAGTGTTTGCTTGCGGCCTGGGGTAACGCTGTGCCACGCTCAGGTTGCATTTTATCGGCATACCCGATCCGAGACCCGAGTTGTGGCGTGGATGTCGTGGATTTGTTGGAATTGCTGCTCAGCCCTATGAGGTCGTTAACGCTAAATGCTTATTGGGCACCTCCCCCATCTCGCATTCGCATACCAGGGGTTCCCCTCGCTTGACAACCTGATTAGACGCCAGCTTGAGGAGTTGCTCTGTGCCTAATCAAATGGAGATAACCGACAAAGCGCGATATCTCCAACTTCTTAGTCTAGCTAATGGGAGGCGAGACATGAGCCTTGGGTGAGCGTTCATTTGCTGTCCTTGATTGAGCGGTGTGTTCTGAGGGGCGTGCCCCACCATTTTAATATCCCATATCCTCTCTGCCACGTTGAGGAGGCAGTCCAAGACCAAGAGCTTCTATCCTCAGCCTTGAGAATAGCACACCAACACATTGGACGCATCCACCCTCGGCGTTCTCGACAGCATCTCAGCTTGTTGCGATGGTCCAGCTCAGTGAGCTTAACCGCGTCGCCATCGCAGAAATCTGCGTGTACACACCATCCCTCTTCATCGCCATCCTCCTGTCCATCCGCCACGGCTTTGGCCGCAGCTCGGGCTGGATGTATCTGATTCTTTTCTCCGTCATGCGCATCCTGGGGAGCGGGCTCCAGCTGGGCACGATCGATGATCCAACGAACGTCAGCCTCTACATCGGCGCCAGCACCCTGCAGAGTATTGGCCTGTCCCCCTTGATCCTGACCATGCTGGGCCTGCTGAGCCGAGTTCTCGGCAGCATCCGCCAGAACCGCACCACGCTGATCACCCCAAGGCACATCCGTCTGGTCCAGATTCTAGTTCTCGTCGGCCTCGTCATGGGTGTCGTTGGCGGCAGCAAGATGGGCAGCGTCGTCAGCAGGGCCATCGAGGATGGAAACCGCAACTATGCGATCCCGGGTGCGACCCGGGCGGGACTGGCCCTCACGATATCCGGCTACGGCATCCTCACCATCGCCACCTCCTCCACCGGCTTCCAGGTCCGGTCCGCCGAGCCGGGCGAGAAGCGGCTCCTTCTGGCCAATGCGCTCGCACTTCCGTTTATGCTCGTCAAGGTCGTGTACTCGTGCCTCGCGACCTATACCACCGAGCCCAACTTCAGGGCCTTTGGCGGCTCCATCGCGACCTATACGAACTACCTGTTGGGCATGTCCGTCATCATGGAGATGGCTGCCGTGGCCATCATCGAGGGCATTGGCTTGACCCTACAGCGGGCAACCGTAGGGCAGAAAGAGGCGGAAACCCCTCTGGGTACAGTTACTTCACCACCAACATATAGTTCCGAACCAGTTCCTACACCGTCTCATTATCAGGAATCCGGCGTAGAGCGCGTGTGAGTTGGTGGCTCCCAGAAGCAAGATTGTGTGTGCTGGTTTGTTTTTTTCGCCCATTTTTTCTTCTCTTATTTGGAAGAAGGGGCTTCTTATTCAGTTCGATATATACCCAATAGAGTAGGCCCTGCAGCCACGGCGGTTGTTGGAATGCGCGCTGCGAGAAAAGAGTTCGAGGACAAATTAGTTATTTCTTTTTCTTACGTATATGCCACATACACGCCACGTTTATACCTCTTGGCAGAGCGTCATTACATGACACGAACACAGTCCGACTCATTTCGCAGAGCCATCGATGGATTCGACCGTAGGCCGACTCCTACCTGTGTATCACTAACACTCAAGCACCTTCCGTGCTACCTTAGGTAGGTACCTACGTGTAGATAAGGTAAGGCTGAACGATAGCGCCGGGATTTCCCAACCGGGGACGACGGTGCGTCGTTTTGAATGCGAGCGCGTTATGTCATAGGCAGCGTAATGTGGCCTGGGCTTGTCAGACGATTGCGTCGCATGTCAACGTACCATTCTCCCAGCCAATTTTATCGAGCAAATGCAATTTACCTTGCTCTCCTATTTTTTTCAGGCTTTTGACTGCTGCTGCGAGGTCGGTCACTGCAAAAGCGCGTGACCTCGGATTCCTCGGGTGGTGCCATTCGGCCCAGGTGGCAAGGCTCGGAGCCCGGCGGATCCTACAAGCGAGATTGATAAAAGTCCTTGGCCTGGCCACCCTCAAAGTGAAAAAAGGAGATCGGGTGTTTTTGCGAACCTTCAACCGCCCCCTCTGCCAACATATAACTCTCTTTTTACGCTATCCATCGCACTCTCTAGTCTTCTTTCCTTGCTAGCAACAACTTTCCTTCCACTTTCCCAGACGGACCACCCACGTCCGCAACGTTCGATTGACCCGGTGACGGCGCCATCATGGCGAACAACACTACGTCGTCCATCATGGCGAACGGAACTATGGCACACGATCTACCGCCATTGCCCGCATACACGGTCACGCCGATGCCCGACTTGGTTCCCTTCATATCCGACTTCTGGCTGTCTCTCATTCTACCCCACATTGCTTACTGGGCCGTGTCCATGTTATTCCACCTCATCGACGTCTACGATCTCTTCCCGCAATACCGGCTGCACACCCCTGCCGAGATCTCGCAGCGCAACCTCGCATCGCGATACCAGGTCGCCCGGGACGTCATCCTCGAGCAGATCATCCAGATCGGGACGTCCGCCGTCCTGTCGCTGACGGAGCCGAAGCAGATGATCGGCATGGAGGATTACGACGTCGCCGTCTGGGCCACGCGCATCCGGCTGGCGCAGCGCGCCGTGCCCACCCTCCTCGGCCTGCTCGGCCTCAACGCTGCCTCCATCTCTAAAAATATGGCCTCGTCCCACCCGCTGATCGCCGGCGCGCTGGCCGGCGGCCACTATCCGTTCCTTACCACCGAGCTCGGCGGCAGCACTGGGACTCACGTGCCCGCCTTTGCGACCTGGGAATTGATGGTTGCCAAGGCGATCTACTGGCTTATCATTCCCTCCTTCCAGATCTGGATTGCGGTCGTCATCCTCGACACCTGGCAATATTTCTGGCACCGTGCCATGCACCTCAACAAGTGGATGTACAGTGAGTGTTTGTCCTGCCCGGTTCGAAGAATTTCAGCCTACTAACTCCCCGTTTGCAGCCAACTGGCACGCCCGACACCATCGTCTCTACGTTCCCTACGCATACGGCGCGCTTTACAACCATCCGGTCGAGGGCTTCGTCCTGGACACTGTCGGCGCTGGCCTCGGCTATAAAGTGTCCATGATGACGCCCCGGCTCGGCATGTGGTTCTTCGTTGGGAGCATGATCAAGACTGTCGATGACCACTGCGGCTATGCGCTGCCATGGGATCCTCTTCAGCATATCACGAGCAACAACGCGGCGTACCACGACATCCACCACCAGAGCTGGGGGATCAAGACCAACTTCTCCCAACCCTTCTTCACCTTCTGGGATAAGCTCCTGGGGACCATGTGGAAGGGAGACGCGATGCTCAAGTACCAGCGGACAAGGGAGGCGGCAGCCACCAAGAAGGCGGCCGCGAAGAAGGCTCAATGATCCTGAATGCCCTCTCGAGCAAATGTGTGGACTGGGGGGAATCATAGCGGGGATTTGTTTTGAAGTTATATGATTCTTGTACGGAAAACCTCTTCTGAACAACAACTTTTCTTTTTAATCAGCAGTACCGAACTTGGATTCTGGGACCAGATCCTAGCTAGGGTTAATATGGTACGGAGAAGCGGCGTTTTTCTAGCTTTCTTTGCTGGGGCGGTATCATGGCTATTTTGTCCCCTTTTTTGGGGTGGGGAATTCGGGGAATCTGGGCGTTGGACTGGCATGATATTGAGGGCATTTGTACACACACAACACACCGCTCTTGAGATGGGGCTGGAGAGGAGCAGGGAGAAGAGGGTTCCAACGGCCGTGTCGCTCGCTCATAGTCGGGCTTGTTGGATGGCGCTGCCTGTCTTCCCTCCTATAATGTTAATGTTGACAAGATATCCACAAGAAGATATTTGTACTTTTGAGATATTTGTACTTTTGTACATCCCATCTCGGGGGTTATGTGAGATGGTTGTCGTAGTGACGGTCAGTTCTATCAAGCAGGTGGGGAGGATGACCAAGGAAAGCGTGTTTCTTCCCAGTGTTCTGTGTTCCCCGTGTCTCGGGTACTCCGTTGGGGAGGACGAGGAAGATTAAAGGGCCAGCTGTGTGATCGATGACAAAGTTCATCTGATGATCTGATGGGGTTACCCGCCGTGCTGGTACGGGTGCTTTTAGCCGTATGGGAATTTGTGAGACCATCTGCAGGTGCTTCAGGTTCCACAACCATATCTGGTCAACCTTTACTCAGCCGCTCGCGGGAGCAGATCGATATTAAGGACCTCAGCTTGGGCTGGGTGGCTTACAGTGGAGTTGAAGGGTCGTGGAGACACAAGAGAAAGACCCGGTCTCCTTGTGCTGATCCAAACAAGTTCCCCGGCCGAGAATTGATTCTCCAATCATGGCATCGGGTTTGTTTACCCACTGCACATATTAGCTCTGTCTTCTAATTTCCGAATAAATTGTTCAACCACGAGCCGTGTTGCTTCAGACTTCGTGAATTGGATATTGACTTAATAAACAAACTCTTGGGTTCCATCTTGGCACTTGGTATGTACCTCCTTTGCACCCGGCGGGCAGACAGATAAACCTGCGGTGAGGCAGGCTTGGGCAAGACCAGCTGAAGATGACAGCAGGTATGACGTGACGTGGTAGGACATGTCTCGTCCCAGTCGTCAGAGCTGATGGCAGTGGAGCATACCGGTGAGACGGAAATCAAATCATCGAAAGACGATCCGTAACTCGATCGCTGCGCATGAAAGAACCCGGGGCACCCCAAATCGTCACTGGACCGCAGCGCCACAGCAATGGTTTGACCCACTTTCTATCCCATTGCTGATTGGCAAGGACTTGGCCTAGCATGAATCTGGAATATCGACAGGACAACCACTCCTGCAGAGTCGGAATTGTTGGCTGAGTTACCACCATACGGGCGTATCTCTTAAATCCCTCAAAATTGAAGCTCTCGTAGAAGCCCAAGTTGCATGACAAGCAACAGTGGGCGCAGATCGATCGCCGATTGAGCCACGCACACACTATTGAACCCGGATTTGGTGGACGTCACGCTGATGATGTACGCACTTAAGACGAAGCACTGCATACCATTAGAGCCACCACAGGCAACTTGAATTTCCTTGGTGCGTGCGGCTGATCACTACCTACATACAGTCGTAGCAAAAGAGAGCTGTCATCACGCTCTCAGGGATCGCAGCTACGATGATGCCAGGCGCCTAGGAGGTGGTACTTTGGAAGCCAGAATTAGGCGGGTACTTAATCTTGTGGTAATATTGGTAGATTTGGCAGCCGTCAATAATTGCTATCCCGGCAATCTGGATGTACAGCTCTATGCCGTGTCCTGTTCCGGCGACCCTGTCTCAAGTATACCAGTTGGTAAACCCCGCTGCCGCCGGGCAGCCACTCGCAGCGTGTGTGCCAAGCCCTGCTCCTCCCCAATGGGAGCGAGATTAACCTCCCACATGGTGGACAGGGTCCGGGAGCCCTGGCGAGATTAGCTGCATCAGCTCGACCCAATCCTAGCCAAGGGTCTCTCCTCCATGCCCACGCGAAGCCACATGAAGAGCAGCTTGGCTGAGTGACGGGCTGGTAACTAGCTAGGTAGCAACATACAGGATCATACAGCCCCGGCTCCGCCGGTTTCGCGACTCTTTAATGAGAGCCTTCCCAGCCAGACGCGTGCCCCGGGCAGGTCCCCTCAAAGGCAATCGAGAGTTTTATCATCCTTTCGTCTTTGAGGGACCAAAGAAAGAGAGTTTGACGAGATTTCGTTTGGCCCGGAGACGCAAACCTTGAAGCTTCCCATCCAACTACCATTCAACTACCATCCAACTACCATCCAACTTCGCCGTGAACCCTGTCGAAAACGCAGTCTTTAAGCGCCGTCGACCCAAACCAAACTTCATTAACATCCACGGCGCTTCGGTGACCCTCCCAAAGACCCCATTGGCCAATTCCTCCATCCTTCAATCATAACCTGTGTCTTTATCCGGAGATATTCGCAATGAGTGGGCTTCGAGGCCTTTGAGACGCTGCCGCCGCCTGTATTCTGTATATTCATTCCGACTTATAAGACCAGCCAGCTACCTCACATTGAGTGATTCGACGCTCAAGCGCGTCGAGTCGACCTCGACCTCTGGCCATGGACCCAACTACAACGCTCTTTACCTTCATGCTGTAAGTCCTTCGTGTCTGCAGACTGCTTTTACTTTTTGCTGCCGTCGAGCATTTCTTTCTTTTTTCCATTCTCGGACATATCATTAGCCTGCCGTTGCTTCTTCCCTCCCATCGTCCTTCTTCGAGGATAACGCACTTCCATCCCAAAAGTGTCAGGCTTACGGGCAACCATACGGGTAAGAAAGAGGATGCATGGCGGCTGGCTGCCGGAAAGATCCGTGGGCTTGTGTGTGTGCTGGCGTTGAGTCCCCTAATTCCTAAAAATATCATTCCTTCATGTCTCACTTAGCCTGAAGGAATTGGGTGCAAAGGTCATATCGGCCAAAGGCATTTGGTACCCGTTGTATGGCCCATATGACGGTCAGCACTATGGCTACTTGGGCTTCAGCCGTGGCCGCGAAACTGCCAGCACTGCTGCCAATACCGGCTCACCACTTATACCCTCAGGGTCCTACGATCCTGATAGGTCCATACCACTTCCGTTGATTAGCTGGCGACGTGGGATGCTGATGCCAGCCAAGTGGCTTTCCACGTTCCTTTGCTTTTGCCCGGCTCTTTCGCGTATAATTCACTCAAGTCCTCGATAACTCGACTGACCACACGCACCATAGGCAAACCAGGCCTTCGGTTCAAGCTGTCCATCTTGTCGGATCTTGGGACAACTTCTCCAAAACCTACAGCATGAACCGCGACATCCGACGAGACCGTGGTCAATGGAGAGGCTGCTACTCATTCAAAGACATCATCTGTGACGGTGACGGTACCATCCCTCGACGGGACGGGGGTCTGAAGATGGGGCAGACCTATTACTTCTATGTAAGCACAATTACCTGCGCCAGACCGGAATGCGCAGCTGACCCAGCCTTACAGTACGAGCTGGATGGTTCAACTGAGACATACGACCCATCCCTACCGTCCACAAATGCCTGCCCGTACCTTCCTGGTCAGACTGTCAACACATTGTGGGTTCCTGTGGAACAATCTCTGAGGAAGCGAAGTGCCTCGCTGAGCTCCATGAGGGACGGAGACTGGAAGACCATGAATCCAGACGATAAATTCGCCACGCCGCGCCCGGCACCATCAGCGCCAGCAACTCCCGGACTCCGTCGCATAGGAACTGCTCCTCTGACGGTCCGTCACAAGAGGTCTGCTCGGTCTCTTTCGCCCAGCTCGAGCTGGTCATCGTTCTCGCCGAGGAAACTCTTCAGCCGTAAGGCTAGCACATCCTCCCTCAGGGACAGTGAGCGCTTCGGTTCCCGAGGTGCTCGATCCGCCACACCCCCAGATGATCGGCAGAGCATCCGCGATTCGGAAGGGAGCAGGTCTAGAGACATATCTCCCGATTCATTACTGAGATTCCTCTCGGATGATACACCCTCGATCGCTGAGCCTACCGAAACGAATGACCGACCCTCACTTCTCTTTCCGGAAGACATTGCAGAAGAGAACGAGGATGACGAGAACTTCGCCACATCCACTACCTCCGAAAGCATGCCGTTCACCGTCTTGTCACCACCCCCTACACAACATTCGCATTCTTCCAGTTCATCTCCTGTCTCGTCACCAAGGTCCAGGGAATTCGCAGTGACCCCACCACCAATGGAGTTCGCCCTGCCAGAGCCTCCTTCTCGCTTGCCTCCCATGATCCCTCTACGCCCTCGGGTCGAGATCCCATCAACGCAGTCACAACCCTCCCTCGCAGACGTCAGCTTCTTCATGCCAAACTCACCCAGGTCAGCGGCCTCCAACGACCTCCCATCCTTCTACTTCTCCGAGGACGACGAGGACGACGACGAGGACGAGACCGCGTCAACCAACGACGACGAATGGCTGCCCTCCTCCCCCGCAGCCGAACAGGCGGGGCCGACGGGCTCGCACACCAAGAGCCTGAGCGCCACCCTCTCGACCTACAGCCTCCCACGGGATGCCGGCAAGCTGCTGCCGTCCACGGAGGAGTCGAACGAGCGGACGCCCCTGGCGGCGGACCTGGGCCTGGGCCTGGGCGGCGGCTCTCCCGCACTCGTCGCGCGGAACGGCTTCGACGTCCCCGTCGGGAACGCGTCGCTTCTGACGAACCCCATCCCGAACTCGGGGCTGCACGAGCTCGTGCGCGAGCTGAGCTGGATCGCCGATGTTATAGTGGGAGAGGGTAGTTAGGGCGCGTGCACCTGGGCTTGCCTCTGTGGCTCGGTGTACATTTTATTTAGTAATTTCTGGAGGTCAAATCTGGGAGGGGATGGATCATAAAGCGTTGCATTTTCTGCTACAGGAGGAGCGGATGGGATGGCATATTTTGGAGCTACTTTACGTTGGCCTACAAAAGGCATATAGAATACCCCCTTTTCTTTTCACGGCGGGACTGCCGACGGTTGAGGTCGACACTCCCAGGACGGGAGATGGCATTACACCTTGCTTTTCCACCTTCGTGTGGAATCAGGCAAAGCATGAAAATAAATTTTGTGCTAAAATTACCTCCTTGTGCCGTTCTGTTCGTTGCTTTGGTGTGCCAGATATGACTGTGATACTACTTGACTCGGACAAAGCACAGCCATGCTAGAGATATGCAAATCACCGTATATTTTCGACTTATTTTCAAGATCAGAGCCGGGCCTACTTGCGCAGAGGGGACGAGAAAAATATCAATGAATCATAGAGTAGCTCGAATATAAGGGGCAGGATGAGGGTCAACCGCCCCCTTTCCCCCAACCTAGACATATTCTCTCATCGCACAACGCAGATCGAGGGACATGAAGTGACGTGGGTATCATGATTTCATGAGCAAACAATACTATAGTACATCTACCAGGCTGTAGTCCTACAACGCCCTATCAACTAGCCAGCTGCACAGCCGCAGGAGCCGGCGCCACGCCGTCAACACCAGGTTTCTTCCGGTCGTGGTCCGGCTCCGGCTCCTCCTTCGGCTCGGGGTGGTCTTTCCGGCCGCCACCGGATTCTTCCTTCTTCTCCCCCGCAGCCGTCTCCTTCTCCGGGAGGGGGCGAGGACAGGAGGATCGGCTCTTGGACGGGTCGAGGAACCGCTCGGGGACGCCCTTGGCGGCGAAGGAGCCGCTGCCGACCCAGGCGCCGACCAGGCGGCTCCACTTGTAGTCGCCGCGGTGCAGGCGGCGGATCTCCCTGAAGGCGTAGCTGTTGTGGTACGGCAGGCCCGTCTTGGGGTCCCGGTAGCGCGCCGGGTGGTTAGTGATGACGCAGTGGGGCGGGTGGGCGGGTTCTTGTTACGAGAAATGCTTGGTCAGTATCCTTGTGCGCTGGGGGGAACTGGGAGACAAGGAGACACATGGTACTCACTGGCGAGCTTGTTCATCTTCCTCCCGAAGAGGATCTGCGTCTGCACCTGCCGGTCCTTGATCGCGTTCTCATTGAAGTTTTGTAAAATGATGCAGCTCTTGGTAACCTTGCCCTCCAACGGCGGCTCCGGAGGAGTTTCCTGCGCCGGTTCCGGGGCCATTTTCGGTGGTGCTCTGCCCTGAATGGACTGGAGAGGCGTTGAGGCAGTTCGGCTCGGGGTGGGAGCAGTGGGCTTCGAGGCAGGAGGGGGTGTCGGAGCGGGAGATACTTGCGACAAGGATGGGTGCGATGGAGAAGGTACTGAGGGGAGAGGTGACTGCCCCCCATGCGTGGTGTTAGGGGCCGCAAGCACGTTGGATCTTGCGCTCGGCGATGAGAAGCCGAGTGCGGGCATGTGGCCGCCGGGACTTGCTCCAGAAGGTGCCATAAGAACAGGTGCGGCCAAGAAGCCAGCACTACTCGATCTCATCTCCGGGGGCGGAGGTATTGGGGGAGGCGCTGTAGGGCCTCGGGGTGGCACTAGGCCTGACCGCGGTGCAGGCGGCGCTAATGCGCCAGCTGATTGACTGCGAGGAAGTGAGAGAGATGGAGTGGAAGGAGTAACTGTTGGCGACGACGCTGCCGTTGCGGGTGCTTGAGAGGTTTGTGCTGGAGGACTTGGGAGAGGTGGTGCCGGGGCAGCGGAAGGTGCAGGCGGAGCTTGTTCGGCCGTGGCTGACGATGGCTCAGGGGGGACATTCGGCGTTGATGCGGGAGCCTGAGTCGCCTTCTGATCTCCATCTCCCACGGGCTTATCCGCAGTACTATCGCGGGGGGGTATTGGCTTCGACTCTGACTCCGTTTTGACTGCATCCCCAGCCTGCTGTTCTGCCACTGTCGGGGCGGCTGGTTGCTTCTTCTTTCTAGGCGCCTTTTCTTCCACCGAGACCATCTTTCCGATGTGCTTCATCTGGCCTTCCTCCAGCTCCTGAATCCCGCTCCAGAAAGAGACAACTGGCCCGTCAAGTTCCCGGCTATGTAATGCTGCGATTTTCTTAAGGCGCTCTTCCTCTCTTTGCTTTTCTGCTTCCTCCCAGCGGTTCAGGCTCTTGGCATTCCTCTTCTCCACCAACGCAGCCTCCGCTAGCCGATCAGCTTGTGTCATGGGGGGCTTCTTCATCGCCTCCAATCTCTTGGCCTTCTTCTCAAGCATCACCAACTGCTTCTCACGCTTGAGTTCGCGCTGTACCATCTGTTGGTGGAGTTGTTCCTTGCTCAGCCGGGTCGTGTGCCGCTCAGACGCCCGAGTTGGCAGGTCGGTCGCGGTGGGGAGCCAGCTCGTCCGTTCCGACTTCTTTTTCGGTCTTGAGCGGGTAAGGGCCGATGAAGCCGGGCTTTGAGACCTTGTGGCCGGTTGCTCGATCCGCACCTTCTTCCGAAACTTGACAGGTATAGCGTCTTGCGCGCCTCGCTTCCGCTGCGCCGTCTTTTTCGCCTTCGCCTGCCGTATCAGCTCCTTCTCGCCCTCAAGATCATCCCCGCCGTCGCCTTGATCCTCCTCGTCAGACGACGAGTCCATCACGACATCGGACGCATCCTCCTTCTCCTCGTCTGTGAAGCCCATGTCGTCTTCGTCTTCTGCAAAGAGCAGTTCAAGGTCCGAGTCATCGGCGGCCGGCTCTTCGTTTGCGAGCATCGATTTCATGCGGTTTCCGGCTGTGGACCGCTTCGCACGCGCTGTGACAAGCCATTCTATGGGCTCTACCTCGCCGGAGTCACTGGCGTTGTCGCTTCCAGCACTGGTCTCGGAGTCGGAGGGCACGTCTCTGTCCCTCTCGTCTTCGGCGGTCGCCATCGCGGCTTTTGTAGGCCGTTTCGGTTTAGCAGAGGGCGTTTGATACCGCGTAATGTTTCTTAATCGCAAGTGGCCCGATTGCGCGATCCGGGGTTCGGGAAGTCAAAACTGGCGCCAAAATATCGTGTCGTGACAAAGTTTAATTTTTGTTCGTCGGCCTCTGCCAGCTGGCTGACATCACACCTCGAAATGCTAGGATAAATCTTTAGGCTGCCAGCAGGGGTGAAGTATTGCCAGGCCAATAGGTAGCCACTGAGTAGACCCTCGAAAACCCCGCTATGCTGCAAGCTAGCGCATTCATCGGCGAAACTCTGCGGGAAGGTGTCTTGATCGCCAATCCACTAAAATCTCTATACAGAGTTGGAGTGAGCTCTTCGCTTCGATATAAGGTCAAGTGGCTAGACAGGGCGCAGCTCCCACGAAACCCATCCACAATGTTTCGCCGAGGTGCCCGTACGTTCGCGACCAGCGCCCTGAGGTTGGCACATGAGCCGAGCCCGCATCTCCTCGCCGTCTCAAAGGCACAGGGGATCTCCAAGGGCCTTACAGGAGGTAACGACATTATGCCCAGGCCAATGATTGGAGCCCGTAGCCGCTGACTTGTGTGTTTTCCTCCCCTCTCCGAAGCCATTGGCAACACGCCCCTCATCCGGCTCAACAACCTATCCGAACAGACCGGGTGCGAGATTCTCGGCAAGGCCGAGTTCATGAACCCGGGCGGCTCGGTGAAGGATCGCGCGGCCCTCTACGTGGTCAAGGATGCCGAGGAGAAGGGCTTCCTACGGCCCGGCGGCACGGTAGTGGAGGGGACGGCGGGCAACACGGGGATCGGGCTGGCACACGTTTGCCGCAGCCGGGGCTACAAGCTGGTCATCTACATGCCGAACACGCAGTCGCAGGGCAAGATCGACCTGCTGCGGCTTCTGGGCGCCGAGGTGTACCCCGTCCCCGCCGTCGCGTTCGACAACCCGCAGAACTACAACCACCAGGCGCGCCGCCACGCCGAGTCCCTGGACAACGCCGTCTGGACCAACCAGTTCGACAACACCGCGAACCGCCGCGCGCACATCGAGACGACGGGGCCCGAGATCTGGGCGCAGACCGGCGGCAAGATCGACGCCTTCACCTGCGCGACGGGCACGGCCGGCACGCTGGCTGGCGTCACGAGGTATCTGAAGACGGTCTCGGACGGCAGGGTCAAGTCCTTCCTGGCGGACCCGCCGGGCAGCGTGCTGCATGCGTACATCACATCAGGGGGCAAGTTGATGGAGCGGAGCGGGTCGAGCATTACCGAGGGCATTGGGCAGGGACGCATCACTGATAACCTCAAGCCGGACCTTGAATTGTTGGACGGCGCATTGCACATCAGCGATGAGAAGAGCATCGAGATGGTCTACAGGTGTCTCGACGAGGAGGGCCTCTATTTGGGGGCAAGCTCCACCTTGAACGTCGTCGCTGCGAAGGAGGTTGCTGAGAAGTTAGGGAAGGGCCACACCGTTGTCACCATGCTTTGCGACGGCGCATACCGGTATGCGGACAGGCTCTTCTCGAAGCAGTGGCTTACAGAGAAGAATCTACTCTCGGCCATCCCCGAGCGGTTGCAGAAGTACATAGTCTTGCCGTAAGATGCTCGGCACAGAACAAATAATGTTACAATATATAGTCCGTCCCCAAAACGCTCCCTAGGCATCCCGTGCGCCGAAGAGCTTGATGTACATGTCTTCTCCTCTTCCTGCTGGAATCCTTTTTTCGTCCGCCCACGCCGCCTCAACTTCCTTCTCCAACGGCGTGCTCCTTTGCCTCAGTTGCTCAGCCAGCACCGGCTCAACGACTTGGGCAGCTGTTTTCAGGCCGCTCAGTATCGGAGCCGCATACCACAGGAACTCGTTGGGGTTCTGCAGATACCGCAACTCCTTCCTCTCCTCGTACGCTTCAGGGGAGTGCAGTTCCATAAGACCATTCCCTTCCGGCCATAGGGAGACCAGCTCTTTGGCGTACTTTGCGACCCGTCCGCCGACATCCTCTCCGCCGTGATGTTTCGCAGCTAGCGCGGCGGCCAGATGCAGACGAGCGGCCAGGACCTGGGGGTCCCTGAACAGAGGATACGCCTTCAGATCCTTCTCCCCGCGCCTCCTCTTGGGCTGGTGCTTCTCGTCCTCCAGGGTTTCGATCACTCTGTCCGTCCAGGCCAAGGCCGATTCCGTCGCGGTCTGGTCCCAGCCACTCTCGACTGCCCCCTTCTGAACCCACACCAGTAGCTCGTTCACCGTCTCGGATGAGGACAGCTTGAAACCGGTCCGTTTCGCCTGGCGCACGCAGGCAAAGATGATGCCGATGCACCCGTGCATGCCCGCCTTCCTCACCATTTTCGGGTAGTCGTAGAACCGGAGTTTGCGGCCGGCATGGACACAGACGCCCTCGAGGAGCCGGGGGAGGTTCTCCCAGTCTTCGGTTGTCTTCATCTTGTCGATTGCCTGGAACACCACCTCCCTCGTGTTGGGAAGCTCATAGATATTTGTGTAATAGAACTTGAGGACGTTTTCATCGATCTCCATGGTTACTGGGTCGGCCTGGAGCTTCTTCTCGTACTTGTGGTCGTACAATTTATTGCGCTGCTCCATCCGTAGGTACGAGGGGAGGATAATCTTTTGTCGGATGGTTGAGAGAACATCGTCAAGTTCGCGGGAAGACGTTTCGGAGAATGAAACAACATGGACCGCTTGACAGATATCTTGTCAGCGGAAACAGACAGGTAGGACAACAATCGCCAGCACGTACCTTGATGACTAGGGGATGAGGAGAAGCATCGTCGCTGCAACCCCGGCAGCCCCGCTGCTCGGGTGACTGCGCCCCATGGCGAGTTTCTTGCCGCAAAGGCGCTGCTCGACACTCTTCCAGACATTGAACTGGTGGTTTTCGTGACGCCAATGCACTGCTTCTGGTGGCGCGTGGGACTATGAAGAGATGGAAGTTCCCAAGATCCAAAAAATCGGGAGCGAGCTACCTGATTGGCTGTACGGACAATTTCAAGGCTCGGGTCGGACTTTATTTCCACCGCAGCCAATCATGTGATCCAATTCTCTTCGACTCGAGAGAGATTTTGACCTCGAACATCAAGCTCCCCTAGACCACAAGGGGAGAGCTTCCCAATCACACAGAACACGATGAATCTCACACCTTTTACGCGGCGGCCATTAGGCTGCCTAAAGACAAGCCTACGACAGGCAAGACAGCAGCGCCTCCTCTTCCGCCGTACACTAGCAACGGCGGCCGAGTCAACCACGCCAGCACATACTCCTCCAGCCCTTCCAGATCACAACTTCTGTAAGCATCCCGGCCGGTGGAAACCCTCCACACCAATGTCACATGAAATCGTCACATGAAATTGTCGGCAGTGGTCACATCTTAGAAGCTAACTAACACCCCTTCGCCAATCCACAGTCACAGTAACCGACCCCAAAACCAAGAAACTCCGCACCGCCTTCGCCGTCTACAGCAACACCGCCCCGGGCCCGACCCCGTCCTCGGCACCAGTCCTAGCGCCAGCGCCCAAGAACGCGCTAGCCTCCCTCCATGCCGCGCAGATCGCGCGCATGGACCCGACGGGCGCGCGGACGGCGCTGTTCAGCAAGGCGAACCGCGACAGCGCGCGGGTTGGCGACGTGCTGATGGTGACGCACCGGCGGGGCGGCGAGCCGTTCGCCGGCGTGCTCATGTCGATCCGGCGGGCGGGCATCGACACAGCCATCCTGTTGCGGGGCCAGCTGACCCGCCTCGGCGTCGAGATGTGGTTCAAGGTCTACAACAAGAACGTGGCGGGCGTCGAGATCGTGCGCCGCAGGCCCAAGCGCGCCAGGCGCGCCCGCCTGACGTACCTGCGCCAGCCGAAGCACGATATGGGCAGCGTGGACCACTACGTCGCCGCGTGGCGCAAGTCGAGGAACGTGATGACGACCAAGGTTGGCGCCGCGGCGAAGGCGGCGGGTAAGGCGGCTGGGGCAAAAGCGAAGGGCAAGAAATAGAGTGGGCGATATTGGGGGAGGTTGGTTGTAGCTTCGGCGCAGTTACCGTCGCAGCCTGTAAATGTCTCTAAGCCCCGTATGTTACACTACCTAGGGGAATGTATAATATGCATCATCGGAACAAGGGGTCACTCCCCGTCTCGCTATCTTGATTGAGATTTAAGGGCATCTGGCAATAGCCATTCTCTCCCAGAATCGCACCTCGACGCAGATCATAGGAGCTTGTGGCTCTCCGGATCCTACCATACATTGTAATCAGAGACCAATGGCGGGATTGATGGTTGGCTATTACTCAGTGCCATGCATGAATGCTCCGTTAGGGCTATGCACTAGCCCATCCCGCCGCGGCTGTATGGCCCGGGGGATACACCAAATTCTCCGCTCCGCCACGAATAGGTCGATGGTGGGATCGCGCAACTCTGTTGCCAGCATGGGGACCCCATAACTTTCGCGCCATGGCCGGAAGGCCTATGGAAGAGCTGCGGCCTGCTGTGGGATTTGGAAGGTGCTGGGGCTAGGATATCTGGCCCAAGAGTGGCATGTCCAATGCAGGGAAGGGGGGTGGGGATGAAGCTCATTACTTCAGGGTGAATTTCTGTGACGTTATCGTGGGAGCAGAAGCGCTAGATTTGGTGCTCGACTTCCCACAGATGGCGCAGGCTATGCTCATGCTTGTCAGCTGTAAACTGTCTAGTTGGGAGAAGGAAAGTCCAAACTGACCGTTCGACTGGTATGCACATTTGTGACAATACTTGTGTCCTTGGGACACTTTAGTCTTGCATTTTGTACAAGTGCTTGGATCGGTTAGCAGCTCCCATTACCGAAGAGGGTGGTTGCCCAGCGGGCTTGGATTCCTTACCTCGAGTATTGGGCATATGGATTCTTTGCACTTTTTGATAACAGTTTGCTCTTCATGTAGTTAGCTTGTCGCTTCAGGTAAACACAAGTTTATAATGGGAATACATGCCTTTGAGATGCCGGTTTGCCCTAATGTTGCCGACTTCTTCTCACTCGTAGATGAAGACGATGCTGGTGAGCCGTGGTATATGTCACTCTTCTTCTTCACACCAGGTGTGGCAAGAGTCGTCTTGGAGAGCTTTTGGCACTTGTTGCAGACCATCTTGACAAGAGACCAACCTACTCTCCTTGTCACAGTTGTTTGGTGTGTAGATTTAAGAAGCGGTTGGGGGGACGAATCGTGGGGCTATGAGGAAGGCGGGTGGATGTGAGTCGCCTCAGCCTCGTTGTATTTCTCAGTAGCGGCTTATAATTAGAGTCCATGTCTGCAGGCACCTAACGGGTTGATCACGTGTATGGCGAGTGATGGGCGTGAGTTTATCTACCTAGGTACATCTGTATCCACTAGTACATGCAGCTAGCCGAACACTAGAGAGGCTAAGGAGGCCAAGCTGGCCAGAATTGAAGGCTGAAGTGGCTGAGGCGGAAGTCGTTCAAAATGTATCTGATATTAATGCTAGCTGGTCTACATGACCCAATATCACCCCTTCAGATAACTGCAGCCGGCTGGTTTGACAGGTGTTGAGGTGGTTGTAGCTCACGAGGGATGTGTGGTAAGTCGTGAAGTCGTAGCGCGTGTCTCTCTGTGGCCAGCGGATTCATCTAAGCCCCAAGATTACATGATTACCCAGGCTGGCGAACGAAACCACGCGGTCTAGTAATAGCTGCTCAGGCTGAAAATAGGGGATGCTCTTGCATCTAACCTACTGAAGTCAGTCGGCTTACCGAGGCAGCTGGGCAAGAACACCATACCGCATGGAGGATGATGATCTTCCTGAAACTTCGTTGAGGGTCCTGTAGCAGTAGAGCAGGATGAACATCGCCAAGCAGGGTGGTACCCCATATCCATTTCAAAAGCCAACGACCAATGACAACTGGAAGTATTGATTTAGTTGGGAACTGGGAGTGTCATAAGGGGAGAAAGCATACCGCCATAACGATGCAAGCCAGGCTTATGTATGGACTCATTCTCTCGCCGATTCTTGCAAATTTCCAAAATACACCCATGACTCTGTTGTTGTGTTAGAATGGGAGGCTTCGCTTCAAAGAGATTGAGTCACTCACCCGTCCTTGTTCGAATCGAGTATTCTCGGGAACATCTGATGGATATATGTGCAAGTACAGACTAGAAGGAGAAGCACAAGCAGAAGTGACTGAAGGTTAAAAAGAGCCGACTGCAATCGCCTATAGTTAGCAAAATTACTCGCATAAGATCGCCGAGGTTGGAAATACCATATTGACTGTTTGTTGATGCCAGATTCTCTGTGATATCTTGAGCTCTCCCTTGGTTTGCTTTGCCTTGGTTAGCTTTGGGAGCTGTTGTCCAGATCGTGACGCGCCGCCATAGAGCTGGCGGAGAAACAGCTTTTCCACTCTGCAGCAGGCCCGCCGGGCCCAGCTGGAGGCTTGTTGTGCATGTGGCGGGGCCCACAATGAATGGCGGGAAATGTACTAGTACTTATCGGGGGCGTGTTTGGCAGTGCTGAAAAAGTACCTAATCCTAGTGCATACAGATCGCTGTACACTTGTGCAGAAAGAGGCTGTGCTGCAACGAATACGGGACTCTATTCCTCATCCCTGGTCTAGCTGCGGCCGCCAGCACCTTCGCAAGACGACGACACACCATAACCATAACCACAACCACAACCACAACCACAACCACAACCACGGCGCCACGACATCAATACTCTCATTCCCCAATCACCTCTCGATGCTTCCTCGTCCATTTTCTTGACCACGACTCCGCATGCATCGCCAATTATCTCCCGAGTAACCTTGATTACCTCCAACCTCCCCGGCCGCCGCCATGGCTGGGAGACCTCCTCCAGGAGGTTCTTCGACCTCTCGAAATGACCTTCTACTCGATCTAGACAATGAGCAGCCCATTTACTCCCAAGGTCAAAGATCAGATCTAAATGACGACGACCTGTTGGGATCATTTGCGCACGACAACGGAACCCAGTCACGGCCATCCGTTTCCTACGATGATTTTGTCGGTGCTGGCCAGACAACGCATGCTTCGGTGAAAGCAACCAGGGGTGTACAAGCAGGGCCCTCCTCGACGCCCCCCGAAGGCCCGTATCTCGCTACTAGGGGCCGGCAATACAGCCAAACATCCGGCTTGGGCAACTACCAGAGATACGCCGACGACTTCGACGACTTCCCCGACGACGGCCAATCATATTATCAGCATGAGGGCAATGTAGGTTCTGGGCCGTCAGAAGCTGGCATCCATGCCGCGCGAAAGAGGAATAGTGTTCTCAGCTTAGGTGGTGGCCTGCTGGGCCGCGCGAAGAATATGATGGGGCTGGGTCAAGGCTATTCAGAAATGGATCTGCCCTTAACAGAGCCAGGAGGAGGGGTCAGAGATCGGACAGACTCGGATTTGGAGCCTCGGCCAAAGCGAAACAAGAAATTCGACATGGGGAACTTCAAGTTCGGCTTTGGGAGGTCGAAGCCGGACCCTGCGACCCTGGGACCGCGCATCATCCATCTTAACAACCCCCCCGCCAACAGCGCGAACAAATATGTCGATAACCACATCTCGACCGCCAAATACAACGTGGCAACCTTCCTTCCGAAATTCCTCTTCGAACAGTTCTCCAAATTCGCCAACATCTTCTTCCTGTTCACCGCCGGCTTACAACAAATCCCCGGTCTATCGCCCACCAACAAATACACCACCATTGGTCCCCTCCTCATCGTGCTCATGGTATCAGCAGGCAAGGAGTTGGTGGAGGACTACCGGAGGAAGCAGGCAGACAAAGCCCTCAACATGTCCAAGGCCCGTGTATTACGGGGATCGACATTCAATGAGACGAAATGGATTAGTGTCGCTGTCGGGGACATCATCCGAGTCGAGTCCGAAGAGCCCTTTCCCGCCGACCTGGTTCTACTGGCGTCATCCGAGCCCGAGGGCTTGTGCTACATCGAGACTGCCAACCTGGACGGCGAGACCAATCTCAAGATCAAGCAGGCTCTACCCGAGACCTCCGAGATGGTCAGCTCAAGCGATCTTGGGCGCCTTGGAGGGAGGATCCGATCAGAGCAGCCCAACAGCAGCTTGTACACTTACGAGGCTACCCTGACAATGCAGACCGGCGGTGGGGAGAAGGAGCTCCCCTTGAACCCGGAGCAGCTGCTCTTGCGAGGAGCCACGCTTCGAAACACTCCCTGGATCCACGGGGTCGTGGTATTCACCGGCCACGAGACGAAGCTCATGCGAAATGCCACCGCTGCACCAATCAAGCGGACCAAGGTCGAAAGACAGCTGAACATGCTGGTTCTGGTCCTGATCGGCATGCTATTGGCTCTCAGCGTCATCTGCACAGTTGGCGATCTCGTCATGCGGAAAGTTCAAGGAAACGCCCTTCCCTACCTCATGTTGACCTCCACCAGTACCGCTGTCGAGGTTCTTGTCACATTCATCCGAGACATGGTCACATATTGGGTCCTGTTCTCCTCCCTCGTCCCGATCTCGCTATTTGTCACCCTCGAGCTCGTCAAGTACTGGCACGGAATCCTCATCAACGACGACCTTGACATCTACTATGACAAGACGGACACGCCCGCGAACTGCCGTACGTCTAGCTTGGTCGAGGAGTTGGGCATGGTGGAATACGTCTTCTCCGATAAAACGGGAACTCTCACGTGCAACATGATGGAATTCAAGCAATGCTCTATTGCTGGCATCATGTATGCTGATGAAGTGCCGGAAGAGCGGCGTGCGACCGTTGAGGATGGCATGGAAACTGGCGTCCATGAGTTCAAGCAGCTACATGCAAACCTGAAGACTCACGAGAGCTCGGCCGCGATTCACCATTTCCTCTCCCTACTCGCAACTTGCCACACCGTTATTCCGGAACGCAATGACGAGAAGGGAGGGGCGATCAAATACCAAGCCGCCTCCCCCGACGAAGGAGCGCTCGTACAAGGCGCTCTGGAACTGGGATATAAATTCACGGCTCGAAAGCCCCGATCAGTCATCATTGAGGTCGAAGGCCAGGAACTGGAGTATGAACTACTAGCAGTTTGCGAGTTCAATTCCACTCGCAAGAGGATGTCGGCCATCTATCGCTGTCCGGATGGGAAGATACGCTGCTATTGCAAGGGTGCCGACACGGTGATACTGGAGAGACTCGACGAGCACAACCCGCACGTGGAGGCAACCTTGAGGCATCTGGAGGATTACGCCTCCGAAGGCCTACGAACTCTCTGCTTAGCCATGCGCGAGATCCCCGATGATGAATACAAGGAGTGGTGGCAGGTGTACGATAAAGCACAGACGACGGTCGGAGGCAATCGTGCTGAAGAACTGGATAAGGCCGCGGAGATCATTGAACATGACCTTTACCTGCTCGGCGCTACCGCCATTGAGGACCGGCTGCAAGATGGCGTCCCCGAGACCATCCACACTCTGCAGCAAGCTGGCATCAAGGTGTGGGTTTTGACGGGCGATCGACAGGAGACGGCCATCAATATCGGAATGAGCTCCAAGCTTCTCAGCGAAGACATGATGCTTCTGATCGTCAACGAAGAAACGCCGGCGGCAACGCGGGACAACATCCAGAAGAAACTTGACGCAATCCGGACGCAGGGCGATGGGACGATCGAGAACGAGACCTTGGCTCTTGTTATCGACGGAAAGTCCCTGACATATGCCTTGGAGAAGGGCCTGGATAAGCTCTTCCTCGACCTCGCCGTCATGTGCAAGGCTGTTATTTGCTGCCGTGTCTCGCCCTTGCAAAAAGCCCTGGTCGTGAAGCTGGTCAAGAAGTACCAGAAGGAGTCCATTCTCCTCGCCATCGGCGACGGTGCGAATGACGTTTCGATGATCCAAGCAGCCCATATCGGGGTAGGTATCAGCGGCATGGAGGGTCTCCAAGCGGCGCGGAGTGCGGATGTGTCGATTGCCCAGTTTCGGTACCTTCGTAAGCTGCTGCTTGTCCATGGCGCATGGAGCTATCACCGGATTAGCAAGGCGATCCTTTACTCGTTCTACAAGAACATCACTCTGTACCTGACGCAGTTCTGGGTAAGTCTCCTCCTCTTCGACCTTCTCGATTGACATTACTAAACCGTTACAAGTATACTTTCGAGAACGTCTTCTCGGGCGCGATTATCTACGAGTCATGGATGTTGTCGTTCTACAACGTCTTCTTCACCTTCCTCCCTCCCTTGGCCATGGGTATTCTCGATCAGTTCATCTCGGCTCGTCTTCTCGATCGCTATCCCCAGCTTTACAACCTCGGACAAAACAACTCGTTCTTCAAAATCAAGACGTTTGCGTCCTGGATCATCACTGCGGCGTACCATTCCATCATCCTCTACATTGGGGGGGCTCTGTTTTCGTGGGGAGATCTGATCCAGGGGGATGGCAAAGTCGCCGGCCACTGGGCATGGGGCACGGCGCTGTATGCTCCGGTGTTGTTGACCGTCCTCGGCAAGGCAGCTCTCGTCACCAACAACTGGACAAAATACCACGTCATCGCGATCCCGGGCAGCATGGCTTTCTGGTATGTTTTCGTCGCCGTTTACTCCATTGTGGCCCCGAAGCTTCACATTTCGACTGAGCTCGAAGGGCTGGTCCCACGGTTATTCCCGAGCCCCCTCTTCTGGCTGCAGGCGGCATGTCTCGCCGTTCTGTGCCTGCTACGAGACTTCGCCTACAAGTACGTGAAGAGGATGTACTATCCGCAGACATATCATCACATCCAGGAGATCCAGAAGTACAACATCCAGGATTACCGTCCAAGGTACGTAACCAAAACCACCTGTTCCCGCTCCTCCCTCCCCTTTTTCTACCCCACATACTGACGTCGTCCGAAACGCACAGGATGGAACAATTCCAGAAGGCCATCCGGAAGGTCCGGCAAGTCCAGCGGATGCGTAAGCAGCGCGGCTACGCCTTCTCCCAGGCCGACGAGTCTCAAACACGTGTCCTGCAAGCCTACGATACCACGCAGCATCGCGGGCGGTATGGCGAGATGGCCAGTTCAAGGCCGACCCAGCAGGGCGGGAGGTGATTGCGCGTTTGTCAGATATCGAATGTTTTGATTTATAAGTGCGTTTGATACCACACTTTTTGGAGCTCCTTGCTAGCCCGTGACAGTCATCGTAATCGCTGTGTCGCGATCCCTGGCGGCTGTTTCTTTGCTCCATTCTCGGTTTCTGCCATTTGTCTTTTTTCCTCCCAAGTTAGCACGGCAGCTGCGCGGTTCACGGGGTTAAGGGGGGTTTTGACTCTTCTCTCATACAAAAAGGGGTCCCTCTCTTCTTTTGCGTGTTTTGATATATTTCCATGGCTGCGGGCGCCTTATGAGGGAACATATTAGGGGTTCCCATACCTAGGTTATTGGGAAAACATCGGGTTGACCTATACGAATTGCACTGTACCATATTTTGAAATGGAGAACGTGGAAGAGAACGTGGAAGAAAATACTGCCTGCCTGCTGACACCGAGACTACCCCGTATGGGAAAACGGCAAACCCGGACTCTACGGATGGAAGGGTACCTAGCTTGGTTGGCGTGATCGGTCCCCATTATTGTTGTTCTCTTCCGTCATCAGGGGCCGGCAGGGCTGAGGGTCCACAAGGGAATGGCTGACGCCTACGCCACCAAGCCCCGAATTAAATCCGGTGGCCCATCACCACCATATGGAAGCCGTCCCAGGGTCTAGAATGCGTCTTCTGGAGATACGCGAAGGATCCGAACTGGGTTCGCTGCAAGGGGGGGAGGGGCAATGGAAAACGTAATCTACGGGGTAGGTTAGGTATCTCCAACTGGTTTCTTTCGTGGTTTTCTCGCGCCAAGCATAATTCCATTTTTAGAGACCCCACGCCTTCAACTGAATCTGTTGCGTATGATTGCATATATCACCTCCCCCAAGTGCAGTTTAGTTCTTCAGCCAGCCCAGCCCCCGCATGATGATCTATCCTGGAGCTTCCCGATCGAGAACGGCTTTTGGGCGAAATGATTAGATAAGGGCGGATTACGACAGCATGTCAACATCTTAGTCGACTTATAGCACGAGTCTATTCATCCCATCGCGTACACTAGAGACTTGCGCCTATCTTTCGCCTTCTGCAAGCCTTATCAGATCGACAACAGAGTCAATCGCGCAACTTCCACGAGTTCCGAGCTCCTCCGTATATCGGAGCGCTGTTGACTGACACACAGGCTTCCTTCGTACGGCTTGCCAATGTGGGACTCTCAGCAAGTCCCGGGTTATACTCCACGCTCGAATTTGCTTGATTCTTTTAGAGATGGTGGCATAATTAATATATCAAGATGTGTGGCAGGCCTTATTCCAGGACACTATCACACATGGCGGGATAAGATGTGAGCAGAATGGCCCCTGACGCCCGATTAAGATATACAGCCAGAGCCAAAGATGAGGGGGTGTTCCCAAAAGAGAGATATCCAAAAACCCCAATCCAATCAAAAATGCCAAACCAAATGCCCTTGGGTCATAGACGACAACCAAATATACACCCTCATTCACCAACATGTATCTGCCAGAAACCTTGCCCCGTGACGCCGATAGCCCCTAACTCATATGCAAGTGATGCCACATGCCCCATTTTCCCCGTGTAGATGCTGATGTAATACTTTTTTGAGTGGAAAGAGATTAAGACTTGGAAGTTGGCGCCTCCAGAGTCGGCTGACGTGTGGGGGTTCCCTGGAAGGAGACTGCCCTAAAGGCCGTCGAAATAGATCTGATAGTGTCAAAGACGCCGAATATAGGTGTATAGATATCGTGGTGGGGTAGCCAAGCTAATCGAATGGATTGACTTGAAACTATCGAAAGACTCTTCAACTCCGGATCTGTGCCGATAACAGATACCGAGAGACGATCGAATATGGCCGCATCGCAGAATTGAAAGACCAGCGGTATGGGTGTGTGCATTTAATGCAGCCCAGAACCCCCACACCCCAGATAGAAGGGAATGGGGAACGCTAACTTGCAGCGATTCGGTGGGGTAAGATGCAGTAAGCACTCCTACAGGCCAGCTCGGCGGCTTCATTCCGTGAAAATGCACGCTGAGGCACACCATGACTGACAGCCGTTCCAATGACCCCCAGGGACACATGACCACTGAAGATTCCGCCGTTGGGCTGGGATCGGTTGTCGCACATGTTCAGCACCTCAACGGCCAACCATGGGCGTAACAAGCTCAATGCTCTTGGGTCTCGAGTGAGCCCCTGGTCTCCTCGAAGGGAGGGGCCGGTCAATGCTCGAGGAGGTCATCCCATAGCTGACTGCTCCAGCAACACCGTAGTAACCAGGGTCATAGGTGGATGAGAACACCCTGGGAGCAACCTTCGAATAAGATGTACTCGGGCTGGCCGCAGGGCTGCGGTTGAAGGGCCAGATGCTGGTGTGGTAAGACCCCGTTGGCGAGGGAGGACTCGGTGGCCGAATGGAAAGAGACCGCAGAGCTGATATGGCTGTCGTGTGATTGGAAGAATTGGGGGTGGTAGGCGGGGAGAAGTGCGTCGAGCTAGGTCGGGATGGCGATGCGCGGGGTATGATGTCTTTTGGCTCCAGGTGACTGCCCGAGTAGAGGGGGTAGTTGGCGGTGTACTGGCCCGCATAGCGACTTGGAAACGCTGTGGTTGCAGATGTATTGTTCCGATCGTGAGCACGGCATCTGTAATACATTCTCCGTGATTAGCAATGACAAAAAGAGTGGCGGCGGAGCTCTTGCGGGACTTACGCTTCGGAGCAGTAAAGGAACCGCTCATCGTGGGGTACAAATTGCTTTTCGCAAGTCATGCTGGACACACACAGTCAGTGCCCGCTCTTCCAAGATATGCACGATATGCAGGAACGATACGCCAACGAGAACAGGGCTTCCATCCGTCCCAATAGCCAAGTTGATCCATATCACCCGCATATCAGGTGACGCTCCGGAATGACCGAAAAGGAAATGCCATGAGGGGGTGCTCGAAGAAGCAATTGTATACAAAAAAAATGCGAGAGGTGATACAGAATACCTGCAAAGAAGAAAGGAAAAGGGTAATATGGGTTGCATCGGAGTGAAACAAGAAGCTTACCAGAACTGGGGGAAGCTCTCCCTCTCGTCGTCGAAGAAACGGTCCTCCTCCCATTCTTTCTCGCGGTCCCTTGGGCTCTTTCCCAACTTCTGGCCACCCTGAGGCGTAGTTTTCCTAGTCATGGGAGCGGGACGTGAGGACTTGTGTTTGGAGGAGAGGTCCGAAACCGTAACGACTTTGCGTACGTCGGTCATTGAGGTATTGGCAGACGCATGGCCAGACTTTCGGCGATGATGGTGCATGGAGAGCGAAGTTATCGGTTTTTGGCACACCAAGGTACCAAGAGGCTAATCGCTGGGCCAAGGTGGTGACCTTTTTGCGGGGATGGCGGGGTTTAAGCAAGGCCCTTCCTTGCAAAGAGTAACGTCTCCAAGGCCCAAGAATTGTAGTGCCGTACCAAAAGTTCCGCTTCAGGATTGACAGCCCAAGGATATCGACCAAATATTTGTCGTTGCCGCGTCTCGCCTCTCGCAGTGGCGAAACTGTAGGGGGCTTGCAGGAGAAAATTCCCTTGTCGCTTTCCTGATTTGGAATCGGGACAGCCGCAACTTGACGATTGCGCAATTCGATGGAGGGGCAGCTAGGATGTATTTTTGTGGGCTATCTCGGCTGCTGTGAGTTTGGTATTGGAGGCCGAGAACTTGGGAAAGTGTCGAAGTGAGGTCTGGGTGCTCAAGGAAAATAAATTCGATGTGACCAGAGCCGAGCAAGACCGAAAGTTATTGGCCAGCCGTTTTCGATCTGATAGCCGGTTGCAAAGGGCTAGAGGTGGTTCGTGGGCTTTCAATTGCGTTGCCTAGAGTTGACTGACGTTGATCGTGGTGTAAGGCAGGCAAAGGCAACTTGAGCGAGTGAAACGTAGGTGGGTAGGGTGATAAGTTGTATGAGGTTGCCCTTACAGAGTGGTAGTGGGAGGAGTCTCAGTGGTTGACAGGACAGGATGGTAGGGATGGTAAGAGGAGCTGTCTGAGGTGGGAAAGGCGTAGGTAGTTATATCAGGGCAATGGAGAATGCAATATCTTGGTGAAGGTGACTCTTATTGCGCCTGCTGGCGTGATTTGGCAGTCGCTTCGCGAGTCCCTCTTTCTAGTCCATCCAGTGCTTGGCGCATGTACTGCGGTATCTGAAGGCGAGCCGAAAGCGGAGATCAGCCGCAGGGATGCTCTGGCCAATCGTCTTTGGTAATCAGGATCAGACTTTCTCTTTTAGCTTTCCGGCGCCCGGGTGGACCCTACCTGCCTGGAAAGGTACCTACTTGCGGAATGCAAGGGGCAGAGTATGCTGAAGCTAGGTAGGTTGTGAGGAAGCTTTTCTCCCCTCTTCTGAAAAGTTTTTGTGAAGCGGACTATCTGCTGCTCACCACAGTACCAATCTGTTAGGGCTGTGGCCAATGGAAGAGATCTCGCAGAGAGAGGAGAGTAGAAGCATGGCCAGACGAGTGGACGAGAGGGAGAGCGAGGCTACTAGTAGCGGGTTCTTGTAGGTCACGTCTTCCACTCTGCCTGGGCACTTACGAATCCTTACCCCTCCTGGGCCTGTCTCACGCCTTCCCACAGCCCATGTGCTTGCTGGACCTTGCTGGACCCACCCAGAGCTCCAGAACCTTCGTGACCAGACCACAAAATTTTTATTTTTCTTCTCCCCTTCGTTACCTTGCCTTTCGGTGCTGGCACCCCTTCGACTTCTTGGCCCCTGACTATCAGCTGTATCTAACAGCCATGACCGTAGGTACCATTTGTCGCGGAATCTATTTGCCTTTGTTAACGTCGTCAGATTACCATCAGGGTCCCAGAGCGCCCCGCTTCCTAGTGTACATAGTAGGTACCAAAGTTATAACCGTAAGTTAACTTAGTTCCGTTGTGGCAGCGGCCAATGTGAGCTGCCTATCTTTTCACGTTGGCCTGCTGTTGCGATTTGTCAATTAGAGCTCTGTGCTTCTCGGTCGGTCGATCGACGGTTAGATACCGGATTCATCCACTTGCACCTGTCGGTTGAGCTGCGCTCCGGCTGATTCGTCCCACTCCCATGATGTTCTGCCATCCCTTGTCACTGGCTGCAAGCCTGCCGCGTTCCTCATCCGCCTCCAAGGTGTTGGATGTCACTTCAAACCGGTGCTGCTCCGCATAGACACGGCTACCGAAGCGAAGCACTTCGAACCATGGGAAGGTTTATTGCTGCAGCGTGGGGTTACCCAGAGCAGTTAAGAAGGCTTAGAGTGTGGTTAGAGAGCGTGGGTAAGTCCCGAGGCTATTATTCCCATGAGTCGTAACGACCGGGAGCTAGACAACGCACTGGGTATACGACGACAAACACCTAGTCGACTTACTGTAAGGGTATCGTTATCAACAACTAGGTATCTTCTCCCAACCAGAAGTTTCCACCATTAGCGAGTTGAGTAGCTCCATCCAACGTTCTTGACCTGGGTAAATCGGGTTGTGATGCACTTGTTGACGTGGGTATCGGTACCAGCAACAAGTAGATTGTCCATCCCACGCTGGAGGAGAAGACCTGCCAGATCCATATCAGGATTCATATCAAGTCGAGTTATTTTCGGGGGTTAACATTTAAGGCCCAGAACGGCGGCCCACGAAACAGGAACCTCTGGATATGACAACGCAACCTTACAGTTGAGGGGGTTTGTCGCCCGCTCATGCACTATATATTAACGTTTCCATTGAAGTCTCCGACAGCCACCACCACTCTAACCCCCTTCCATCTGGTCCGTACGGCCATGGTTCATCGCCAAAGCGCAGTCTTCCTTGTCTCAACGCACGTACCCGGCGGCTCTCGACAAAGGAATGAGACCTGTCCAATGGGCAGGGTCGACCATGACCCGTCCATTCAATCCTTTCGAGCATCGGGCAGAATACGTACGAGCTGGCTAATCTATTCAAACATGAGTCGCTCCCGTATTCTCTTATCCCTTCCCATTGAGTAGAAACCGGCAGTTTCGTGCAACCCTCGAGATAGCACCAGATATCACACGGCGTCTCGAGATGCGAAAGAATCCGTTTTTGGTTATCGTCGGCACTACCTACATAGACGGCTCTTTCATGCGAGATAACAATAGAGTATCCCCTGCTTCAACCCCCCAACTCCAGGGGCAAGTGACGACTGGATTGTAACCCTCCAGTACCCCCAAATGCCCCCCATCTTTCCCACCACCATCCCACCCCAGGCAATAAGATGCAGGTACACCCAACACGTGAGCCACGGAAGTCCTTATCTGGTGGATGAGCGTAAGGGTGGGTCGGTAACGGCCGGGCTGATCTGACGTAGTTGGATCCATACAGTCTCGACCACCAGGGTGTGTGTAACTTAGCACTTTATTACCTAACGTTTCCGGACCTGGACGGCTCACCATCGACTCATAAACTTGAGCTCCGGTTTCGCACCGATGTATTCCTAACTCCTGGTCCCCTTGTGTCTCGTCAAAGGTCTTGAACAAGAATTTTTCACTTTGGATGTTGTGGATCCTGTTGCTTGCCAAGTTGTTGGTGGTCTAGAGACTACACTAGATGAGGTCATATGAGTCACTTGTTAGTTATCATGGACAGAAGCCGCCGGATGGCTTTTCGGCCGGGGGTCACAAGCGCGGACCCACGCGACCGGTTCGCGCGTCCCTTACTCATCCGACCCTTGCATTGCGAATCGCCTTGCGGACATGTCGCTAGCCGTCGCGTCATTCGCGCCATCTGGCAGATCCACCAAGGTGCTCCAGTTTCTTCATCTGCGCGGGCCGGAAATACGCATACTTATACGCATATAGTGTACTGCAAAGAGTACACCTCCATTACGTACAAGGCTCCGTATTTTCCTTGACGCAAGAAAGAACACTGATGGCCTTTCCGCTTCCCAATCTAAGCCTCCACGGGAGTAGTATGGAGTCCAACACCTTGTTGTCCACTCTATTGCTATTATTATGTTTACTCCTTTGCCCTTGCAGCCCTAAAGTCTAATGATCATCAGTATGACTTTTTTGTGACATGTCACAGCATAATGGCGAGATGAGATCGTCGCAAAAAGCGGTCTTGAGACGCTCGTTACCGGGTCTCACGGATGGCAGTAAGTTCCGATGCATTGGCCTTCGTCCATGTGCGGCACCCCGATCCCCTTCCTCTGTCGTCCGCGTCAGAGCGCCCCCCCCCCCCCCTCCTCTTCTCGGATCCGAGCCCAGGTCCTGCGGATCCCGAGTTTTAGCTCCTTGACCGGTTTCCCACCAGCTCCACCTGGCGGGCACCCGGCCGGTAGCTGCCGGGCCGTTTCATCCGGCCAAACCGGCTGCACGTCATACATCAAATGGTGGGGGCGCGCTACCTCAACCGCTGCCAAGCTCCGCTAAGTTCCCGCTGGACATGAGTATATTCTCACACACACACATACACCTACCTAACTGGACTCCCCTCGTCGACGTCGAACTTTGTAAGCGGCTGCCGACGCCCGCTGCCTCCGGTCTCCACCCGGCTGCGACGCCGACAGGAGAAATATATACACGACCGGCCGTCGAGAACCGCACCAGACATCCGGGTCCCACCGATGCATCCCGGCGCACTCGAGGTGCTGCAGTGCTGCGGGCCGAACAGCTGTAAAGGAGGGGCGGGGCAATCCCAACCGAGACCGACTTACGTCTCAGACTCTATCCCGTGTTTTTGGGTCGTCCCTTGATAGTGTAAAGAATGTAGAGGATATGACAGTTTTGAAGGTTGCAATGCAAGGGGGTTGCCCTAGTGTAGCCGATAGTCATCGCTAGGGCCAGTCCTCTCTAATAGTAAACAGAGTCCGACGGACACGAAAGTGTCGGCAGACACGCCGCTAGCATCCCTTGTTTATCCATACACGCACTGCCGTCGAAGCCTTTGCCCCTTATCGGTCACAATCCTTGGGTCCTTTACCGCGAGATTGCCGTTTCCAACGCTGGCTTTAGAGCTGCAAGGGCACTTGTGATGTCCTGCTTCTTTTTCAGGAATTGCTGAACCTCTGCTCGAGGTTCTGCACCTCTACTGGAGCCGCTGGATGTCTCGTCTCTGCCCTGGCTGGGAAGATTGAACGGCCGCGCGAATCCCCCGAACCCTGCTTGCGTACCAGGAGACTGGAGCATGTCGACCAACTGCCGATCAAGGTGTACATCTTGGACGTAATCGCCTGTAGCCAACCCGACTGCATCTGCACCAACTGGCTGTTCCTGCTGCCTCATCAGGCTTACGGACCGGAGGGTGGCGTTTGTGAACAGGATCAAGTTCATATCTATCTTTGGCGTTTTGAAACCTGTTGAGCCTTGCCACTCATGCCATAAGCTTCGGGCAGCCCCTAGCTCTCCCAGTAGGAGAATGTACGCCTTGTAGGCTTCCCGGAAGTCATTTGAGTCCGATATCATTGCTCGAACTGAGGGCTTCACCTCATCCTTGGAGGTACCTCGGCCTGTCAGAAGACTGAACACCTCTGATCGCATTTCCAAAGGGCCACCATCGGGTCCGGCCTGCTGCGAATGCATATGGTCGAGGATAGAGCGGAGAGCTTCGTGAACCGCATTTGCATCCAGTCTGCCAGTCTCCCCGTCCAGCCCCGTTTGCTGGTCAAGGCCGAGGAAGTTTGTTATTGCTGGAAGGCAGAAAAGCTTGGATGCTAGTCGCAATCCAAGCCCTCGTAGTGGCGCCGGAAGGTTGATATCGCGCGCACTGAGGCCTATCGCGACATTGCTGAGAAAGACAAGCACCTCCGTCGGGTCATTCCCGTCGCGCAGTTGAACTCCATGGCGTAGCTGGGCAGTATCGGCGAGGGCAAATGCTACCTCGGCGCCGCAGAGGGAGAGCATTCTGCTACCCGCGTCGGTCTGGAGCAGTTGGGCGGCAACCCTCCTTAGGTGGACGAAGCTTTGGCGCGATAATTCTGCTTTCAGGTTCGCCAACTCTCCACTGTTGATGCGCTGGGGCTCGTGGCGTTCTTGCCAATGAAGCATGAAGTTGACGGTTTTGGCATCATCTTCCAAGATGCGTTGTGGAATGCCATTTGATCCTAGAATTTCCGAGGTGCTGCCCAAGGGGACCTGGCCAACTTTCTTGTCCGGGCTCCCAATGTCCACTGCTGCATCTCTCCCTCCGCTCAACGCCCCTAGAAATGCAACAGAAAGAACATCGCGATCGGATATTCGACGTTGGTTAAATGGGCCGGGCGGTGCGTTCCATAACCTTTCTGAGCGACCAAGTTCCTGCCGAAAGGTCTCTATACGCCCTGATAGAGCATCAACTTTGGGATTCTGACTCCATCGCTCGAACTGGTCCTTCTCATCCTGTTCGGTGTAGGCTCGGACTCGGGGATTGTCCTCAGCATCGAGATCCAGGAGCGAGGAGGGAATCTCGTAGAGTGGGACGGTTTCTCGTCGGGGGGATCTGGCTTGTTGGCGTCGCCTAAATCGTCGAGTTTTCTCGATTTGACTGGGACTTTTATAAATCAAGGTCCTGACTTGGCCTTGGGATTCCAGGCGCGAAAGGAGCCCTTGAATGAGCCAAGGACTGCCCAATCGTTGCATGACTGATGCGCTCGTCGTTCACTATTTTCCATCACTGCAAGCACGCGTTAGAATAGTCGATGTCCTGATATGGCGATATCCCCGGGAAGTAAATCTAGAGACCCCACTCGGATAAGGACCTAGGCGGGCGGTAACCTATTTTTAGGAGGCTAACCACAACCACCACCTAAACAAAAAGGGAAACAAATAGATCGCGGTGCTACACTCTCCATCGATAACATACTCAACCACATCCCCAACCATGCCGCCTGCAAAGAAGAGAAAGACGGGCGCCTCCAAGTCTCGCGCCACCAAACAGGCTGATCCCGAGCAGCCTGTCGAGCAGCCTACTGCAGAAGCACCAGACGAGCAGCAAGAGCCCCAGCAAGACCCTCCGCAAGATCCCTCCCTAGAATCGATGGCAATCGCGCCTCCGCCTGAACCCTCATTATCTTCCAAAGACACGGCGGACACCAAAGAGGATGCCGCCGCAAAGGCCAAGGAGCGCATGGCGCGGTTCAGGGCGCTGCAGGCGCGGGCGAAGACGTCGTCCGACCAGAACCTAAAGGAGGCGACCAAGGAGTCGCAACGGGTCGCCAACGACCCGGGCCAGCTGAACGCGCTGAGCCGAAAGCAGGCGATCGCGTCGCAGAAGCTGCTCAAGGCGGACGTGGAGGAGGCGGGCGAGGACTTTGAGCGCAAGCGGGCGTGGGACTGGACGGTGGAGGAGAGCGAGCGGTGGGACAAGCGGGTGCGCAAGCGCGAGGCGCACCGGGACAACAACGCGTTCAAGGACTACGGCGCCGAGAGCCAGAAGGTCTACAAGCGCCAGGTGCGCGACTCCATTGCGGCGCCGGACCTGGAGCGCTACACCCGTGACAAGATGGCCGCCATCGAGCGGGCTGCCGCCGCCGGCACCCTCGAGATCGTCGAGACCGACGACGGAGAGCTGATCGCCGTCGACAAGGACGGCGGCCTCTACAGCACCGCCGACTCCACCGCCTTCGCTGAGAGCAAGCCCGACAAGGCCGCCATCGACAGGCTCGTCAACGACCTGAAGAAGGCCGAGGCCGTCTCGCTCAAGAAGAGGAGGGACAGGATGGCCGCCAACGGCGACGATGCCGACGTCACCTACATCAACGAGAAGAACAAGCAGTTCAATCAGAAACTGTCCCGGTTCTACAACAAGTATACGGCTGAGATACGGGATAGCTTTGAGAGGGGAACTATGGTGTAGGGGCTCTTCATGGATTTTCGTGTTGAGAGATTCGACCGTCGATCCGTCTTTTTTATTTTATTTTTAGACAGCGAATGGAGTTTGTGATGGTACATTCTAGAGTTTCCAGATATTGATACACCTAATGGAACACGCCCCTTTAAAGCATGGACCTCCTCCACGCCTTGCTCGCCAGATCCTCGATCTCGGCTGGCTCCACGGGTCCCCTAACATTCTCATCGTTCAGAGCCTCGACGACAGCGTCGGCGACCATGTCGGCCTTAAGCGGCTTCGTACCGGCGACGCCCATGAAGCCGCCCAGCACGCCGCGCGTGGCGCCGTTGAAGAGCGACCCCGCGAAGCTCATGGCCGCGATGGGCAGGGTGGCGGGCCTCGAGCTGTCGTACAGGAAGGGCGGGCGGACGAAGATGCTGCGCATGCCCGGGAACTCGCTCGCGATCACGGCCTCGGCCTCCCGCTTGGTCGAGATGTACCGGGCCGGGAGGACCGGGGCGCCGGCCGCCGCCGAGATGTAGGCGAACGCGCCGGCGTCCTCCCTGGCGGCCTCGCGGGCCAGGAGGATGGCGCTGTCACGGTTCATCATCTCGTACGTCAGCTGGTTGCCCGACTCGGGCGGCTTGATCTCCTCCCCCTCCCCCCGCTCCAGTGGGTTTGGCGTGCGGCCCTTGGTGGGGGAGAAGGCCTTTTGCAGGCCGGCGAAGGGTGATTCCCGCCCGGAAATGACGCCCTTGTAGTCGGCCTCCAGTAGGATCCCCATGCTGTGAATGACATAGTCACTTCCCTTGAGAAGGGGCGCGTATGGGGCGGGGAGGAAGATATCTGCTCGTTCCCATGACACCCTGTGGGCCCATGGTGGTGGGGTTGAGGAGGCTGTCACCGTGTCCCACCGTGGCTCGCCAGACCGACTTGAGGTCAAGTCAGAACAAAGTGAGAAGTTGGTGTGATATGGGCCAAATACCTTATTGATGTGACATTCCAGCCTCGGGCAACTGCTGCCCTGCATATCCTGGAGCCCAGAAAGCCATTTCCTCCGCATATAACGAGCTTCTTGGCGGCTGACATTGTGTTGTTTCTTGGTACAGCTCTGTCCGGGGTCGCCGGTATATGGATATGTGAATGAGTGGTTGCTATCTCGCGACTGTCATGTCACGGCAACTTGAGGTACGGCCCTGGGCGGTCCTGCGTTTTGAACAGAAGCGTTCACTTAAGCACGGGGCCAATTCGAAGCGACGGGATTCTGAAGGCCGGCGTGCAATAGGAGCTGGCAGAGGCAATGGGTGTAGTAGATTGAGCCTCGAATGATCTGTCAGTGTTATCATGCCATGGGCTGCGAATTCGGATCCAGTACCAACCCTAACCCTTACCTAGCAGTTTACGTCTTGGCCTCCTTGTTCATTACCGACTAGATTATGATTAAGTTACCATCCAATTTAGACGACGAAGAAGGGAAGAAATAAGCTATCTAAGTTGTGTGAAAGTTGTGCTGTCTCATCGCTTGAATGATGACTGCTCTCACTCTTATTTGTAGGTATGCCATTGCATCATCAAAGGCAAGGCTGAACGCTTTTTCGAGTTTAAAAAAACAAGCCACCAATCAAAACACCAATCAAAATCTGGACCCCGTAGGCCGTCCTCAAGGCTCCCAATTTTGAAGGCATGACGTCCACCCCATCCCCTCACCTCAGAAACGTTCATCCCCAACAAATCCACCATACATCCCACAATGGCGCCCCCGAGCGGCGCCGGCAAGCGCGTCAAGGGCGTCCAGATATTCCGACCCTTCATCTACGGAACCACTGCGGTACCTTTCGATGAGAAGACTAACCCGAAGCCCGCGGGCGTACCAGACGACCACACCCACTCGTGGACTGTCTTTGTGAAGGGCATCGATGATACGGATATCACCTATTGGTTGCGTAGAGTGCAGTTTAAACTCCACGAGTCCATACCCAATCATGTCCGAAGTATGAAGTTCAATTTTCCCCTGACCTCCCCCTGACCAAAAACAAAATATCAAAGACCAACCCCCGACTAACCTCCGTTGCCACCCCACCACGCAGTGATCGAAGGCGAGCCCGGCAAACCCTTTTCCGTCCAAGAGACCGGCTGGGGCGAGTTCGAGATAACCCTCAAGCTGTACTATGTCTCCGAGTCCGGCGAGAAGCCCCAGACCCTGTACCACCACCTACGCCTACACCCGTACGGCCGCACCGAGGAGGAGAAGGAGACCATGCGCCTCAACAGCAGCGAGGTGATCAGCTGGACCTACGAGGAGCAGCTCTTCAACGAGCCCTTCGAAGCCTTCTACGAGATCCTCACCTCGGGCGCCATGCCCCCGCACTCCTCCACCACCTCCACCTCCGGCCGCGGCGGCAAGGGCAAGGGCAAGGACAAGGACAAGGACAAGGCCGCCCAGCCGCGGCGGACCGAGGGCGGCGTCCTCGAGCGCAGCGCCATGATCCCCCTGACCAACCGGCCCGGGCAGCCCTTCAGCCGCGAGACGGAGCAGGTCGAGATCAAGAAGCTGCGCGACGCCCAGGCCAGGGTCGAGAACATGACCCGCGAGCTGGCCGAGGAGGTGAGCCGGAAGGAGGAGAGGCTCCGCGCGCTCAAGAACGAGGCCGCTGCGGCTTAGTAGCTGGCTGCTTGCTTTGTTTGTTTGGGCTGACGATGGGACGAGAAGGTGCGTTCATAGTCCTAGGCTCCTTTTCGTATTTTCCCCTTTTGGGTTCTTTCTTTCCCTACCATTTTGCCGGGGGGGCCGCTTTATGGGAGTCAGGAGAGTTTTATTGGCGTTTAGGTCTGGAACTAGGCATTAGGGAGCGGTAAAAAAACCAGGGGATAGGAATATGTTACTACTTTGTAAAGATAGAAAGATAGGGCGACTTGAAAGCCATGTTCACGTCACCGACCGGTTTTAGATCCAACCTTCGGTGTAGGTTGTTGGAGGAACAGTCATAGATGAGTGGAATGGCGGCTTCGACTGAATACAGTGAGAGCTGCATGAAAATGGACCGTCACTAGAGCATTGCTTCGAATGAAAGCAACCGTGGCTGCCAATTTTGTGTTATGTATCTTGATGGGAGATGATTCTCTAAGAAAGTCCCCAGAATAGGCCTGCTATGCCAGCAGGGAGCTCAGCCCGTCTCTCTCTCTCGCCTTGTCCCTGCCGCCGATATGTTACATCCGATCCCACACTGCTATACAAAACTTCCCTTCCACACAGGTTGTCCAGTCCAGCACCCGGTACAAAGGAAATTTCTAAACTTGACAAGTATGTACAATGGGAGCAACGGCATCCGTGGCCCGGCTTCTTGCCAAGGCTAGGGGTGATGCTGATCCCAACCTCAATGCCAGATATTTTTATGCCTCGGCGCCATGCCTCGAACGCCATGCAAGGAAGAGCCTCGTGGGGAATTATAAAATTACCACGAATGGCCCCAAGATCCCCCGTTGACGCCAGAAAAGAAAGCAAACCCGCTCGCTCAAAACATGAAGACAAAGGGAAGTGGAGAGTGATAACGCTAATGCGGTTATCTCGCCTCGTACGCAGGAGGCGGCGCGTCGTCCTGGTCCTCCCAGAAACCGGCATTCCGGCGCTTCTCGTCGTATACGCGGCGAGCGATCTCGCCCGCCATCTTCATGATCCACGCTTGCTCCAGGATAACAGACGAGGTATCCGAGGTGGGGCCACGACGCGGCGGCTGTCCGAAGGGCGACTTGAGGTCGGCCGGGACTGACACGCTCCTTTCAATAACTACTTCGCCGTAGGCGGGCTTGTCGGATGGCTGGGCCGTCCTGCCTTCGGTGACCACAGGTTCTCCCTGCTCCCCCGAGACCATTGGGCTGCTTGGCGACCTGTACAAATCCGGGTTCAAAGGTGGCCGCGCAGGGGGCTGGGCCTTGTCGACAGATGGCCTGAAACGCACCCTACTTGCTGATGACATTGTCGGCGGCATCTCATCTTCCAGTTCCTCAGGAATGGAAGTATGCAGCAACGGCTCGGACGCCGGTGACTCAATGGAGGCCGTATCCGAAACTGTGTCTCCCGTTTCGCTGGTCGTCTCGCTTGCGGATGTCTTCCGCCTCAGATTAACAACCCTGGTCTTCTTCTTCCGGCCAGACTTTGAATGCCTGCCTGAGCCTAGCGTCAAGCCAGTAGTCGCGGAGTGCAGGTTCACAAGAGACGGCCTCGACGGGAGCTGGTCATTCTCCCGGCCGCCAGAATCCGAGAAGGTGTAGGTGGTCGCACTTCCCTGGAACGAGTGTGACTTGGCAAGGCTTGGAGTGGATAGTGGCGAGTTGAAACCCGTATCCGAGCGGTCTATTGGTCCGGCCCAAGCCCTGAAGACGACATCCTGAATGCCTGGGGTGAACAGGGACAATGTGCGGTGGGAGTTGGAGAGTGCTGCCAGGCGAAGGATATTCTTCTGCGAGAACAGTGACTGAATCTCAGCCCCGCCATCAAGAGAGAGTGATGCAATCTTCAGGGGGTCAAGCAAGTGGCCGTATGCATCGACGGCATCGGGCGGGGGAGTAGCTAGTGGATCCACAGCAGGTTCGTCGCTTTCCTTGGCAAGATCGTTTTCCTTAGGCAGTTGATCTGGGCACCACAACTGCAACGAGAGCCGATGGATGATGGCAGGCAACTCGTCCATCATCAGGTCGCGCAGCTTCCCTTCGATGGTTCTCTGCAAATAGTCCCGGACGAACTGGATGGAGTCAAAGGTCGATGAGACCTTGAGCGACTCGAGCGGGTCATTTCGAAATACCAAGGTCAGCCCTTTCTGCTTCGAAAAGACAACAATGATGAACGCAGACAGCTTGATCTCAGACAGAGTGATCTGAAGAGGTATCGTGAGACCTGACGCTGCTGCCAGGGGCTGTGGAGATGTGAAGCTAGGCTTAGAGCAGAGATATGTGTTCAGGGGGTTGGCCTATAGTTTGTTAGTCTTATAGGGCACGACCGACGCGGAAATGAGGGAGATGAACGCGAATCCCTGCCTCGCAATTTATAAAGCAATGCAAAAGAACGAGAATCCTGGCGAGCTTTCAGCCGGAGAGAGCTGGGAACCATTGCAAGCTAACCGGGCGAATTGAGTTTCCCATCAAGCTTGGAAAATTGCGCAAGAGCCATGAACGCGTTTTTGAGAATGCCCGCAAAATCCAAGCTTGGAGCCCACGTTCCAGAATAAGGGCCATCCAGAACGAGGAAAACAGGTATCGGGGGTATAAGACGCTTGTCATTGATGACCCCATTGACCATGTCAAGCCAGAAGGTGAGATGCGCTGCATGCGTGGTGGTGATGGGGCAATTGATGTTGCGTCTCGGAATAGAACGGAAGCCGAGGGTGGAGGGGCTTAAAAGCAGACGAGTGAGAGAGAAAGGGAAGCAAAAGAACCCAAACATACTTGAACTCTCGTTTTCAAAGTCAAGAAGGCATCGCCTGAGTAGCACATCTTGAAAATGCCTCGAAAGCGGTCCTCCGCAATATCCCCTATTTCCAATATCTCCAGCTCGGGGGGCACGGAGCCCAGGTTGAACTCGGTCACGAGTATGTCATCAACGATGATGGGCGGCTTCGGCGACTTGTTTAACGCAGTCGTCAGGAGATCTCGTGTGCGTTTGTAGAACTCTGCGTCGGCCGTGAGAGGCGACCAGTTGAAGTTGAAGGCCATGTTGAACGGCTTCCGCTACACGGTCATCGCATCCAAGAGGAGCAGGGGGCGGGCTCGTCGATAAGCCCTTTGTCGCGCAACGTAGAGATGGCAATATGAGGGCGCAAACCGTCGTGAGGGAGAGCGCGGGTGTCTTATCAATTGCCGACGTAGGTATCGCGATGATTTGCTGTGTTGATGAGGCCCGAAAGGGGAGGCGAAGCTTTGGTTGGAGATGCGGAAGGAATGACGCTATTTCTTCGGGGGTGCGGGTTTGTTTGCGAAATATTTTTCCTGGCACACCCGACCTTTGTCGCGTGTGGTGGGCACCTAGCGGGTCATTTTAGCGTTGTGCCAAAACAGCGCCCTATTATTCTCCGCAAAATTCTTAGTCATCGACTCTTCTTAGTGGGTACCCCCGCCATGGCCAAGATGGTCTGACACCATGACCTCCACTGCTGACAGCTGCGGGCCTCATGCTTCGCCCGCATGCATTGATTCCTGAAATGAGATTGCCAGGATGGCACTACAACGATACCTACAATAATACCTTGTTTGCTATATCGTCACGCTCCTGATAAGGCAGACGCAAACCTTCTAAAAGAGAGGACGGGGCGAAAAGGGGTAAACGTGAAGCTGAACGCAGGAAAATAGTATGTCGAGCTAGGATTAGGTAGCTCCGGGTAGCACCTTCCAGCAGCTGGCCAGAACCGAGGCACTGGAATCGGCTACTACGCAGTGCTCATACGACCTGTACGCAGCACCGCATCCAAAATCGCCCCAGTGAAGGATCGAGGTTTTAGCTCCATGCGAGTGAAGTGCTTGGCATATGGAACTAATAGGTCTTGTAGGTATAGGTGCCAGTGATTGCCCTGATTATTAGTGCATAACCTGGTGATGCTCTTCGTTCCAATTCTGAAAGAGGACAGTCGTGCGGCACGCCATGGACACGATCCCGACGGGATGTGAGGCTGAATTCGTCGGCGAGGGTGCTGCCAATTTGGTCTTCAAGATCACCCCACCAAACAACTCATCGAGCCCGGCTTTTTCAGAAGGCATGTATATGTGTGTGGGCCACTCAGCATCTTATCCCGGGGTTGCACTGATTGGCCAAACAGGAAAACTCCTCCGGGTGCCCAAAGCCGGCACTAGAGCATATCCCTACCCGGAGCTTCAAGAGTACTGGGAGAACACCGTCAAGCCCCTGTTCAAGGGTGACGACCTAGTCCAGCAGTCTCTCGTCAGGCTCACGGGGAGCGGCATCGTGCCCAAGCTCAACGCTCTCCTATCTGAGAATGAAGCGAACCGACGGGAAGACTTCAGGGGCCACAGGGTCGCCGACGCCGAGTTCGGCATGCTTGTGGAGAACATGAGGAAGAGTCAGCATGGGGATCCCAACACCAGGCCCGGAGCCAAGTGCTAACATGTTTTTTTCTATCTTCTTCTCCCCCTCTGCAGTCCGCCCCGGAGACATCGTCCTTGAGTTCAAGCCCAAGTGGCTCGCGCAGTCGCCCAGTGCGCCGCCAACTTCGCGACGGTGCCGCAACTGCGCCCTCGTGGCCTACCGCAGCCACAGCAGCAGCAGCAATAACAACGACGACGCGCACGGCACGTCCAAGGCGGCCCTGTGCCCCCTCGACCTCGCCCGGTGCCACGACGACACCGCAGTGCTGCGCCAGGTGCTGGGGCACATGATGAGCCTCATCGGGGGCAGGAACGCCGCCGCCCTGCCGGAGCCGCAGCTGGGCCGCTTCGCCGAATGGCTTGAGACCAACGGACTGATTGAGAGGCTGCGCGCCGCGCAGGTCCGGAATGATCCCGGCGGGCCCCTGGGATCCAGCGCGCATGATTCCCGGTTCCAGCTGGCCATGACGCTGAGGGACTGCGCCTGCTTCATCCGGATCCCTGCGGACGCGGGCGCACCGGTCGAGGTGAGGTTGGGGGATATGGACAGGAAGAACTCGGAGGCCAAGCTGGGGTACTGGCAGTCCATGGAGCGGAGGCTCATCGACGGGGGGTATTACGAGGGGAGGGAAGAGCCGGCGCAGAGGACTGCCTGTCAGTTGGAGCGGGAGTAGGTGGCCTACCAAGGCGACGGTGTAATGGTTGCTCTTTTAGAAGGAGAGCAAAGCTTGAAACATTATTCATATCTAGCTGAGGCTCGTTGTGACTCTCAATAATCATATTCACGCCTGGCCTTCCCCAACACCGCTGACCGTGCAAGCCCCGTGACGCCCACAACCTGTACGCACGTAGATATGAATATAGACAACACAGGGGTAACCGCCCCGTATCTAAATCCCCGCAGCACTAAAGCTCAACAGACTACCAACCGTCAAGCCCGCCACGAGGCAGAGGCCCATGAACCCGCCCGCAGCCTCCCTCTCGCCTTCGTCGACCCACTCCCCGGCCGCCATCATGGAGCTGGACCCAAGCCAGCCGTTTGTGAGGCCGAAGGGGAACTGCACGGCCAACAGATAAAACGCGTCGCTCGGCACGGCGGCCCCGCGGCCGCGGACGTTGCACAGCGCGTACAGCGGCAGGAACAGCAGCCTGGCGACGGCGATGGCGAACAGCGCGGCGGGGCGGTGCCGCAGCGAGAACGGTAGCATCGTCGACACCCGCCCGGCCAGGTCGCCGAGGTTCCACACGAAGAAGCCGAGCGGGATGAACACGTCCGGGCTGAACAGCCTCCCGCCGCTGCCGTCGTCCCGCACCGACACGATCTTGCTCGTGAACACGGGGAAGAACATGGCCACCGCGAAGCACATGAACACGGCCGCAGCGGGCCAGTGCAGCTTGCGCAGCAGCGTCGGGATGCTGACGAAGTGGCGGGCGGGGGGTTCGGCCGTCTCCTCGGCCCCGGCCAATCCCGCCGCCGCAGCGAGGTTCCCGAGCTCGCGCCGGCGCTGGCGGCGCACGAGCGGCACAAACGCCGCCAGCGCCGCCAGCGAGACGGCCACGGCCGTGAGGAAGTAGATGAACGCCGCGGTGCCGACCTCCCGGAGCGGGGGAGGGCCGGCGTCGGTGGGATCCGACCCCCCCGCCGGCGGCGGCGGCGGGGCGATCAGCACCGAGGCCATCTGCGCGATGGGCGGCAGGACGCCGGCGACGCCCTGCCCGGCCATGATCGCCTGCATGTACTCCGGGCGGCCGAAGCTGGCGGCGAAGGCGAAGGCGCCGTTCTGCATCAGACCCGTGCCCCAGGCGGAGCAGCCGACGAGAAGCAGGAGGAAGCCGAGGTAGGCCGGGGCGGAGACGTCGAGGAAGGTCTTTGTCGTCGCCGTCAGGAGCGTGAAAACCCCGATGTTGATCAGCAGGCCCGCTTTTATACGGAAGGGGTACGAGGCGGAGCTCTGCATGTTGGTCAGGATAAGCATCGCCGTAAGGTTGGTCACGGTCGAGACGGAGAGGATCGCGGACTGGGAGTTCTCGAGGATCCATTCGTGGGAACTGAACCGTTTCTGGAAGTAGGGCGCGGCGGCAATAAACATGTTCCTGGAGAAGGGGTTCACATAAGCCTTGAGCTCGCGAAGACAGAGATGGCAGGCAAGTGGGGGTTTCTCCTACCAAGCCCAGAGCATAGCAACTCCGATCAGCGCAAAAATGGAGTATTCCAGCCATGAGAAAGGTACCTCCTCCCTTCCCGGGAGATATCCCGACTCGTCCAATGCGCCCGACTCATCTGTAAGCGGTTCGTATTCTTGCTCATTCCCTTTCTTCGGGGCAAACAAGGCCTTGATGCGGTTCATCATGTCGGCCATGGCTTGGCGGTGGGCAGCTTTCGACCGATGCTATCTATAGCACATCTGGGCTTTCCGATATGGTAAGAGTCACGGAGAATGTCGGCATAGGTTATGGATGTCAGTATCGGCTTCCGGCCGACGGTGTAGTGTCGTGCCGCGATTGCCAGTCTGGCGAACGTGTTCGATCGCCCGAGTTACCAAAAGGCTTCAGTGTGCACTAGGCAGCTAGCCACAACCTCGGATTTGGCCAAAATCGAGTAGGGTTGTTTTGCGTGGGCAACTCGTGGGCTGCAAAGCCTCGTAGCCTAACGTGATGATGATGATCACAGGGCACGGTTGACAGGTGCTATTTAGGCGAGTGTGGGTCCGGGCATCTGGCGGAGCCGCATATTTTGCCGGTGTGGATCCCCGGCTCTTCCCTCCCGCCGGCGCTTGACGAACATGGACCAGACTGTTGCTAACTGTCAGTGTTTGCTCCGCGCTCTTGTACAAGTCCCATTTCCATATATTTGCTACGTTCGCCAGTTCTCTCTGTGTCATATTGCCATTTCCCGGGCCTTCGCATCCTATGGTCACAAACGACAGAAGTTCTAAAAATAGCAGCTCTAAAGGGGGCAAGGACGATGCGGCCCATTCTGCGACCACCCACGTGATGCCGACGTCCTGCGATGCAAGTATGTCGTGCAGAGTTTATTCAACTTGCCAAACTCTCCAAGGTGCTGAGAGAGAGAGAGCCGGTTGCTTTCCGCGCCGTGCGACTCCCAGAGACCTGGCTTACAAGGCCTTGGCCCGCATCGAGCCCCCAAAACTCAAGTCTTGTTGTGTTGTTCACTGGGCAGTGTGAGCAACAGTTTGGGCTGTATTTACAGTAAGCCTTGTCTAACATGGGGTATCGCTCTCCTAATTCAAGCCAAATTCGCCGTCGCTATCATGCACTCTCTCTTTCTCGATGGCCCGGCCCGGCCCTGAGAGCATGCATCCTATTCCAACGCCCTCTGCACGCGCCGTCGAGGTGACCGTCGCAGATGGGCATCCTCCACTTCCGGGAAGGGCGCCTCGATTATGCTCTCGTTACAGGCAACGCTTGCGAACTCGGCCTCGACCACCTTGCCTCCTTCCCCCACCAGCTGGTCCTCGGTCATCCAACCCGCTTCCACCGCATATCGCACCGCGTCGCCCGCCCTAGAGAAGGACAGGACCACGCGTGGCGCTTCGGGGTTCAGGTGTAACCAAAACTCCTTGGTGGTGCGCTTGAATTGGGCCAGCTCCTTCTTTTCTCCCGTGAAGTTGTCAACCAAGTACTGATATATGTACGCGAGCCAGAGAACATTGGTGTAAGGATAGTAGCCGTCCCAGGAGATTGGTCCGTCAATGCCCAACTCGTAGGGTTTGGTATGTGACTTGGGTGGCAGACACACACGATCTCCTTTCAGGAGAAATGATCTCATTTGTCGATAAACCTTGCACTGCAGAGCATGTGTACTGGTAAAGATACTCAGGTCCTTTTCCAGGTCGCACGCAACCGTGAATGCCTCTTCGCTCGTGGTCTCGGTGTCCTCGGCGCGAGATAGTCCGTAGTCGAGAATGGTGATGTCAATGCCAGAGTATCCAAACTGACAAGGGCTCTCGTCCCGCTTTGCCAGTGGTGTTCCAGTTTGACGAACACATAAATTACCCTCATGGAGGTCGCGGTGCTAAGCGGTCAGCCTATCAAGCTGTCAATGGCTGCAACCGGATGATGCATACCTCAAAATTGACCAAGTCCTCTGCCCTAGCTAGAGCCACGGCCGTGTGGAGGAAAATATCCCAGAGCTGAGCAGTTGAAGTGAGCTCAAAATCTTCCAGTGCGATGCCTGCGTCCCCTAGCTCGACCACCAAGAATCGCGTGTCCTCGAGGTACCGACTCGGAGAAGGGTAGAACTGCAACCGATCTGGGTCTTTCCGCTTTGCCTTCCGCTGAAATGCCTGATGCGTTTCCAGCAAAGGCTTCGGCGCCTTCCCTTGCACAACGTATCGCTCTTTGTAGACAACAAATCCTGGAATATCGGCAAGCCACTCGGATATCCTTATCTCTCCGACTAGATCATCTTCGGAGTGAGGTTCTTCGTCAACCAATTCGGACCTTTCCTGGGCCTTCGTCTGAGGTTTGATGGGTGATTCCAACCGGATAACCTTGATGATGCTCGTTCCCCTTTCATTCGTGATCCGATAGACCTCGGCATATGACGCCTCTGCGATCTTCTCTATCCGGTCTCCAAAGGGGCAAACGTCATCCCACGCCAAGACTCTCAATTCATCGTCGCAGAATTGTGAAGAGTCCTGCAAGGCTGACTCTTCCGTCTGAGAGCCTGGTTTAGGGGCTTCGGGTGCTGCGATGTCTTCTAGAGACTCCTGCCGAGCATCCTCACCATACCGCGTCTGATCATTTAGTGAGATTGACTCGAGTTGATCTGTTATGAGATTTATGGTTTCCTCCGCTTCTGGAGCCTTTTTCGACGGGCTCTTTGGTAACTCGGCGAAGAGTCGCTCTGCCCTTGACTTCGTCGTCGCTTTGCCGTATCTCCGGACAGTCGCTGTTCTGGTCATCCTGAAAGATGCGTCCAAGTCAACAATCCCAAGTTTTTAATAGGCTGTACAAAATGCTGAAAACAATTTGGTTTATCCATTTCCACCTCTCTTCCCTGATTCTGCGGCCCAAACTTGGACCATCCCGTCTTGCCACGATAGGTCGGTTGCGAGGGGCAACCGGAATGTCGGAGTGGCAATTCAGCCGAGGGCCAACCCCGGGCTGGCGGGGCCCCAGAATCTGGAACTGGTAACGACAAGTGGGTCCCACAACGCACGGACGTCGTTGAAGCTTGGGGAACGACCAATTTCGATTTCTTCGACAGCTTCCAGCTTCCAGCTTCGATTCGATAAACTCGCATGCAATCATGGCGCAGGTTTTCAAGGACTTATTCGGAGGTGGCAAATCCGTTGCGAGCCCTGTTCCCTCTGCGGACTCGGGTAAGTTCTTTCAGCGATCCAGCGAAGCCAATCTGCTTCGGAGCATGTAGTCACAAACCTGGTGTGGCGTGGCTCAACTCCCGAGCTCTCTATCTCTCTCTGTTCTCGCTAACCCTAAACTCTTCTGTGTGCAGACTTCGCCGACTTTGCGGGGGCACCAGACCCAGCACCTGGCTCTTTTAACCCCGTGCCTAACGCCCCTGTCGCCCCTGGTGTGGCGGCGACGGCGCGCCCCTATTCAAAATGGTACAACGTCCATGAGCGACACTCGCTGTCCGAGTTCAAGATCGAGGGCGGGATCATGGCCGTCATTGCCTTCATCCTCCTGCTGCACCTGATCGGTTCGCGGTTGAATCGCTCCAAAGCGCGCAAGTGGGCCAGCGCGCACGCTGCACCACTTGCCTCGGAGTTCGCGGTCGTGGGATTCGAGGGATTCTCGCCCGCGCACGCCGACAAGTCCGGTGCCGAGCTGGTCCAGGCCCTCGAGGACGCCAACATCCAGCGGGGCAACTCTATCCTGAAGGAGAAGAGCCTGTTCGAGTTCGCGACCTACGCGACCGGCCGCCAGAACGTCGCCTTCTTGGATGCCAAGTTGACGCTGAGGAAGCGCTTCAACCCGGTAGTGATGATCATCGAGTCTGTCCTCGGCTTCTTCGCCGAGACCTTCGCCGCACCCGAGGAAGCTTTGGATGCTGTTCTCTACCCCTTTGATGGCATGGAGGCCGCTACTGTTCCCGGGCTGCCAGGCGCTGCCGAACTGAAGGCGAAGGACAACAAGAGCACGTTTGATGGCTTCGTGTGGGCCCTTGTCAACAAGGAGAAGATGAGGGAGATCCGCGACGATCGTTACGATATCTCCATTACCACGACCAAGGATCACGCGAAGCTCCCAGCCTGGTTGACGGTCATGACTGAGAGCGCCGAGGTCACCGATGTATTGCTCACTCCCGAGCTTATCAAGGCTGCTGAGGCCGCTGGTGAGCTCCTGGACTACCTCATCGTATCTGATCAGCCCGTTGAGAAGCCTACCACGTATGTCTTCACCACCTACACCTAACCCAATATTTGTGACCATATTTCCCGCTAACCGTACCGCTCATTCACAGTCTCGATGAGACCAAGCCTCGGAAGCGCATCTTCCTTAGGTACCGCCTGCCGTCAAACGACGACTACGAGCCGCTGGTACCCATCTTCAACTACTTCATGCGCATCTCGGACCACCTCGTCAAGTCTGCGCACTTCCGGCCCGAGGTCAACCGCAAGCTCAAGGTCGTGCGCGAGGAGAACGTGAAGCAGATCAAGAGGGCTGAAGACGACGAGAAGGCCGAGGAGCGGGCCCTCGAGCGCGAAAAGGCCAAGAAGGCTAAGCGGGATCAGGAGCTCAGCCTGCTGGACGCCAAGGCGCAGAAGAAATACCTGGAGAAGGAGCGAGACAGGGAGCAGCGCAAGTCCATGAAGAAGCAGACTTCGCGCATGTAAAATGCGAGATAGGGTTGCAGATGCTCTGGATCTGCCCGGCTCAGGGGATTCGAGGGCTTATGGTGTGGTAATGGAGGCGGGCAAGTTGTAAAAGTGTCATCATCGTGTACTAATTCGTTTTCCAATTTCGACGTATCCATCGTCTGAGAATAAACTATGTACATGTACAGTCAAGCCAGAACCAATATCAAACCGAAGACCAGGCTTTTTTCTTCCTCTTCTTATTCCCTTTCCTCTTGGCAGGGCTTGTAGAGTTATACCCTCCTGTGCAAGGATAGAACAGCTCACAGCAGCAGGGGTGGGGAGGTAGTTTGCGGCAAACAGGCTAGGATGCAAATGTCACGACTCCTACCTCCCCCAATAGCCTACTCAAGATCGCGACTGTACCCATCCTTCAAGGAAGCCGACACATCCTTCTCTTCCAAAATCGAGCGTCTACGGCCTACAGATGCTCCCACTCTAGTTGTCGAATCGGGCTATTCCAAGTCCTTACGTCACCTTCGTGCAGATGCAAGCTGGTGGCTTCAAATCCAAGAAGGGTGACGTTCAAGCAGTTTTGATCATCAAAGTCAAGCACCAAGACTTTGAGATTATCCTTGAGCTTTGGAAGCTAGGTCTACTGTATTAAAGGCCTGTAGCGTTAATTGCAAAGAAAATCTGTGTACTTTAATCTTGCCTATCCAGGCTGTCTTCAAGACCAGGCCCTCTTCTTTGATCTTTTCCATGACGAAAATGCTGCCAACCTGCCTGCTATGGATCTGGCTGGCGAGACAGGCGGAGGCGTGTCAGGACGGCTACAGAGCCAATTAGAAGTTGACATAGTTCATGGTACACATCTAGAGCTTGCCTTGAGTACGGCTCCAGCTTGCTCTCAGCTTGCTCGGCCCTATGGGACTCTTCTTTACGATAATCATATCCTGCAAATAACCCTCAATCCCTCCCTCTTCTGAAGCCAATACATTTCCCATGAATAAAATCTATTACCTATTCATCCAATCCAATATGGCATCACTCAGAGCTTCACCGATATTTCAGGTTTGCTTCACCGTTTTGTCCCTTTGGTATTCTCTTTGTTCCCTACTCTCAACCTCAGCTTCAAATCCAAACCATTTTCTCTTCTCTCCCAAGACCTGAACAGCAACAGCTGCTGCTACTGTGATTGCTGCATTCCCCTCTATCGCCTCCTCTCCCATCACTTTCTTCCAGCTGGTTCTTTCCTTTTCATCGCAAGATCCTGTCCCTAGTCGCATGAGTTGTCCTCGCAAGCACGATCTGACGTCTTTAGGTACGTTCTTGGAAATTCTCAGTTTAACAACATCAAACCTATGAGATACAGACAACCGATTCAAGCTCTTATCTACCAAGTTCTCCGAAGCCACGGCCATGGTGTCTAATGCAGATGGTTTCCGCAGCATCGACTCGCCAGGGGCGCTAAATGATCTCGAGAAGCTTAGGATCACTCGGATGGGGCAAAAGGCAAGAGAGAGCGGCTAGTCCACAGCACAAGGTCTACGAGACTTCTTATTTTTCATCCCGGGCCAGAATGTCCTGGACACTCTTGATCTTGTCATCGGCAGTCTGAGTCTTATCGGTTCTGGTGCAAAACTGTAAGCTTTCACGCCTGCTGTCCGTCAAGGCGGGATTTTACCAACCGTGATCCAACACGCATCGACGACTGGACCCGAACAGCGCCATTCTGGTGGACGATGCTGTGGGCCTGGCCGATGACCTTCATGACTTCGTCCCAGCTGCCCTCTGTTGCGCGCAAGTCAGCCCAGATTCGCGGACCTTCTTCCCCAAGGCGCAATGCGGGGGGGTGTGAATTCCCCCGTAAAAGCTCGTAACTTACCGACTGTGGTTCCGGCCGAGTGCATCTTGTAGTATAGGCCGCTAGCCTTGAGCACCTTCTGCACCTCGGCGACCTCCCGGGAGATGGACGGGCTGCCCGTGCCGACCTGTTCGAGTTAGTTTAAGACTCTCAGCACTCGGGATCCAGTGGCAAACGCGGAGCGGAGCAGCCGCTCGGATAGTGGGGATTTGGAGCTCACCGGAATCATGCAGAAGTCGGCATAGCAGCTAGCCGGGGTTTTCAGGTTCGAATAAGCCATTCTGGGTGCGGAACTACTGAAGAGTCTGTTGTTTTGGACTGTTGATCTCAAGACTGGAGTTGCGATTGAGAGCTGGGATGAGCCTGCTCTTGAGATGAGGCGGAACGGGGCTTTTAGTGACATTAGCATGGACAAAAAAAGGTTTATTTCTTCTGTAGATGCAGATGCAGATGCAGAATAAAGTTTGTTGAGTTGCGAAGAAGGCCGGGCTAGGATTCCGTCATTGGTTGTTGAATTTATATGATGCAACCAACGTCAATACCCACTGCGGCCTGCGTCTTGCATCTGCCAAGAGTCTTGAGGCGACGCTTGGCTCTTGGTTTCCTTCCCGAGAAAACTGAAGAGAGATGACAACTCAACGACGACAGCCTTCTCAGCGTCATGTATTCAATCCAGCCTGGCTTAAAAGCCAACTTCCCTCTAACCCTTTCCAGCCACCTAAATGCTCGCTATGGAATGTCAAATGCTGCCCAAACCTATGAACCCTACCTGGCAGCTACCCTTTATTTTCCGTTTGTTTATATTCCCAAGGCCAATTGGTCAAGTGGGAAGCCAAGCAAGCAAACCCACATCTTATTTCTCTTGGCCTCCTCCCTTCCCCCCCTCCAACGCCACCGAGACAAACGCCCAATTTCCCCAAACCTCCATGATCTCCCCCGTGAAACCGTCACCCATCACCCCCCGCCCGCCTCACCCCTGGCAACGGCAACAGCATCCTCCCACCCCGCACTCGCCCGCCTCGAGCCCTGAGGGCTGACGCTATCCACCGCCGGCGGCGCCCCCGCCCGGCCGCCCGTCCCTCGCCCCCGGCGGCGGCCCCGGCCAAACTCCATGGTGAAGTCGCCGAGCATCTCCTGGTGGCGCAGCCTCGTATCGGACAGGGGCCGCTCGCTGGGGTGCAGCTTGCTTTCTCTGTTTTTGCTTTTGATCTTGCTTTTGTTTTTGCTTCTGCTCCTGCTGTTTTTGTCGTCCCGCCGCCCGTCGCCGTCCTCTCCCTTCTTGTCCTTCCCCGCCCGGGGTTGGTGCTGGTGGTGGTGGTGCGGCCGCCAGCCGAGTGTCTTGGCGAGCAGGCCCGGAGACGACGGCGGCGGCGGCCTGGCGGGGTCGCTGCCGTTGCCGCCGTTGGCGGTCGCGGTTGTAGTGGTGGCAGTAGTGCTGGTGGCTACGGCGGGCGCCGAGGTCGCGGGTCTGGCTGTGGTACCGGTTGGGGGGGCGCCCGCGGTCGGGGAGGGTGCGGAGGATAGGGACCTGCGCGAGATGAAGCGGTTCCAGCGGTCCTTGATCGTCATCGTCGGGAGGGAGCTTACGACGCTGGCTGGACTGTGGTGGGTGATGGGGAAAAAGTTGGGATGGACATGGTAAGTAAGGTATTTGTCTTGGATGAGCTAGTGAGTCCGTCTGCCCACATTCCCTAGTAGATCCAGATCCAGAGACAAACACCCTATATTGAGGTACATGTCTTGCGCCGCACCTATTCGTAGTGGTGTGTAAGTCTGCAGATATGTGGAGGTCGGGGTCTCCGAGGGATCCCGTCTCCTAGCGTTCCGTCGACGTCATCCACCACCACATAACGTGTTTATCAGATCTCCCGCAAGCTAACAGCTGGGTCGTTGAAGCTGTATCGGAAAGCTAGACGAGTCTAAGTTATCACAATCTCAAATTGCGGCTTCGACTGTCAGGACGGATGATGGGCTTCGGGGTTTTATATGTCATCAATATTAGTCGCCAAGTTCATTGTACCTAGAAGTTCCAACAATACCCATGAGTCGTGCGTATGTAAACGGCACCTTCCAAACCCGCGCATGAAATTATCCTTGGTCCCGTTTGCCACAAACTAAACGCCATACAATCTGCCCTGGGGCCCCTGAGACCTACTCGATACGTATCATGTTGAGTGCCTGCTCAACGGATTCCTGTGAGCTACCGGGATATACACTCAGCACCAAACACGCCAGCAGAGCCGGCCCCCAGTCCTCCGAGAGCCGTCAAGCCCCATGCAAGGGACGCGGCTTCCCAGTCGTCCTCTGTCAATACCTCGTCGCCCTCAATGACACTTCCGGCAACGCTGGGAGAGGGAACGTAAGTCTCGTCGCCAGGGGCTTCATCCAGGTTGGGCTTGACCTTGCGTGGCCGACCTCGTTTCCTGGGAGCCGTCGCGGATGTAGCCACGGCATCATTGGCATCATTGGCATCATTGGCATCATTAGGGGTGCTGATACTGGGAAGTCTCGACTTCCTTGGCCGGCCGCGACGTCGCACCGTTGTTGGCTGCTCTGACTCTTGGTTCAAATGCTCATCTTCGGCTGTGCTCTCGCCATCGGCTGTCACAAGCGCTGTCGGGGTGGAGAGTGTACTGGCTGCGCACTTGTAATACGGGGTTGAGGCTGCGAGAATACTGTCAACGTCGATGGCGCGCACAGCCGCCCACAACCCGATACTAAGGGCGCTCAGAAGGACATCGCTGCCCACGGCAGCAACGACTGGATGGTCTGATATCGAGCCCAGGACCCTCCCAGCAGCTGTCGTAGTTCGCTCCCAGTTTGAACGCTCTTCTGTGCCTAATGGCATTAAGATGCTGTGTCGATGCTCGTACGATCTAGGGAGGTTGTCAAGGACGCCGGAAATGCTGGCCTTCCAGTGAAGAGCGGTACTAGCGAGGGAGATGAATCGGAAGAGGCTCGTGAAAGCGCTGTAGGCATTGTGAGGATGTGCATGGACGGTCCCCCACGATTCCGGGACGATAACTGGTAGAATCACCACCCCAAAAGTAAAAAGTGTCGTCAGCCCCGTTACGATGGGGAACAACTGGCCTCCCGCTACAGCCGGAAGCAAGGCCAGTGAGGCATAGTTAAGCATGAGTAGGCCCAGGAACAAGGCTGGGTTAGGGCACCAGTTGTTTGGCTTGGGTGGGAACGCTCTGGCCAAAAGTCTCGATAGCCTATTACTGTGTTAGTGCCCAGGCTTATTGCGGAGTCTGGCATAATAGGTACAGTACCTTGAGTCCGATGAGACCGTGCTACTCTCAAGTGGAGATGGTGTGAGGAGCAAGGAGAGGTAGAAAAGATTCTGTGCGAAGGACAGATTGACGAGCTGGGCGAGCAGAAGGTAACCCACGAGGAAGGGTATCTTCCGACGACGACCTTCAATCGCCAACAGCATGCTCCAGGACGTCGTTGCAAGGGCTCGTTGATTGGCCCACCAGAAACGACGTCCCTTCTCTGCGACTATCTCAAGAGCATCCCGGTAGATGGGCGTGTCCGTAAGCCACATCCTGACGTATAAAGGGGCGGCACTTGTTCCATTCGTCACCGGTGATGTGGCCCCAATCAAGCTGGAATTCAAGTCAGTTGCCATTCATTGTTAGTGTTTAGTGTTTAGATGAGAAGTGTCATAGTACGGACCTATTGGGAAGTACGACACCTCGCTCGTCGGCCCAAACCTTGTAGGATAATACCACGTAGTTGACGGCATGATAGGCAGCAGTAGCCAGACTCAGTAGTGCCAGAACGGCAAAGACTGGGGTGGCCTTCTTGCGCTTGGTGATACGTAGGCGGGTGTCTTGTGAGGGACGTAGTTCCGTGTATGATTGGTGTAGACCAAGGCTGATAACACACGTCGAGTAAATCACTGTAGCAATGTGAGATGCCACTACGATGAGCGGCGCATAGCTGTTGTTGTCAGCCAGCCTGAAGGCTAGCAACTAGAACAATGTCATCATCATCATCACTCACCTCGCTTGAACCTCAAAGGAGACAGGTGCCATGTTGGGAATTATTGGATATGTCCGCCCCTCCAAGTTAGGAGAAAGCAAGCGATGAGATAACTCATAGTGAGGAGCAGTTGCCCACTCCATATGCGTATGTAGGTGGAACCTCCTACCTATATGCGGGTAGGGAAGCTGGCGGCTGCGAGACCTGCCCCGGTCTGACCTCATAGGGCGGGAGTTATTATTAGTTAGCCTATTGTACTTGTACACTAATTAAAGTCAATCCTCAGTGAGGCTTGGCCTGAAGGCGCTAAGTAAGCTTCCCGTCTCCGGCGCGGGGTGCCACAAAGTCAGCGCATCCCAGCGGCTCGTGTCACTACCAAAATGCACTAAACATTTAGACTTCTATGTGTAAATCTCTCCAAGCCCTCCTTCTAGTCGCATTGCAAGGTGTAGCGAGCTGAGTAGTTTGCTCCGCCGCGCCCCAACCGAACAGCATGTACCATCTCGCCAAAGGCCTTTACCGGCTTGCAACGAGCAAAGAAGGTGTTGGACTCGACGACTCCAGGCCCCGGAGGGGGTGTGCATGCTGCAGCTGCTAACGCGCCTCCACAGAGTACTCGGTCATCCTCCTGGGCCTCGACAATGCCGGCAAGACGACGTTCCACGAGCAGGTCAAGGCCCTCTTCCTCCCCGACAACCCGGAGCCCAAGCTGAAGACGGTCCCGACCGTCGGCCAGAACGTGTCGACCATCACGCTGCCGGACATGTACCTGAAGATCTGGGACGTGGGCGGGCAGCTCAGCCTGCGCAAGCTGTGGCAGAGCTACTACGCGAGCTGCCACGCCATCGTCTTCATCATTGACAGCACCGACATTGGCGACGCGAACCTCGAGCACGACAGCACCGGCCGCCTCGACGAGTGCCGCCTCGTGCTGGAGGACGTCCTGCAGAACTCGGAGACCGAGGGCGTGCCCCTACTGATCCTGGCAAACAAGCAAGACCGGGAAGACTGCGTCGAGGTGGTGAGGATAAAAGAAGGGCTGGTGAAGAAGGTGTTTGAGGGCGAGAAGGCAAGCAGCATCCGCGATTCCAGAGTGCTCCCCGTCTCCGCCCTGACGGGGACTGGTGTGAGGGAAGCAGTGGACTGGGTGAGATCGAGGGTAAAATGGAACAAAGAGTCTAGGCCGCCGGTGATGAGATGAGACGAGCATGAAGTCATTGGGTCACTGGTTTCCTATATTCTTATAGGCGTTTGGGGATGGCGGAACGGATGCTTGGATGAACCTAGAGCGATTCTATACCAGCTTGGAGTTTTATTATCAGGGGACTCGGACATTGGTCCCAACATGACAGTGACCCCAATGGTTACCACTACTCTCCTTGGCGGCTCTAGCTTTTAGATTGCCGCATCTTCGACCGTATTCGATGGAGAGGGCAACATCCACGGTACCCAAAACTCTCGCGCCTAGGGGGCAGCGAGGTGGTGTTGTAAGGGGGGTATCTTGCCTTTGACTCCCAATCCCAAAACCCTTTTTCTAAGCCCTTCCCAAACGCATTCTATCTATCGTTCTCGGCCGAAAGTTCTGCCACAAGTCCTCCCCGGTCTCTCCTTTTCGCGTCCTCGGCGAGCATCTTGTCCAAGAAGGTCGATAGATCCTTGACTTTGGTCAATGCAACACTCGTACACTGCAGCAACACCACCGCCTCCACCGGGGTTCCTCCGAGCTTCGCGATCTGGCAGATTTCCCCGTGACGATTCAGGCTGATCGTACAGCTACCCACCCTCACCTGCTCCTCGAGCAATGTCGCGTCCAGCAGTGTCGTCTCCCCCTCGTCGCCAAAGAAACTGAATGTGACACAGAAGGGGGAATGGAGCCAGCCCAGGGGAACCGGCTCCCGCTCGGCCGGGGTGTAGATGGTCAAGACCCCTCCCTCTATGCTCGTATCGGGTTTCCTGAAATGCCGTAGGGCCGCTACCACGGCGAAGCATGAAGCGTCGATAAGATTGCCGTCGTGCGACATGACGTGGACGTCCACCCTGACGGACCAACACTTCTGCCCGGCGACTAGACATAGGGACTCCGTATCCAGAGCTCCGGACCGGCGAACAGTCTTCTCGAGGAGGCGCGATAATAGGACTTCGGTCTCAGTCGGCCGGTTTAACTCGAAGGCCGGGGACGTCATGGGGCTGAGCTCCGTTGCGATAGTGAATATCCCATCCAGTGGTCGATCGGTGTACGGTACAGTCACTTCGGCGGACGCCTTCGCAAGAACCCTGTATTTCCCCAGTAAGCTCAAGAATCAATTGAATCAGGCCGCACTGCATGTGGATGGCATACCTCGTCTTGCCAAGTGTGACATTCGCGACTCCATGTTCGTCCCCAAACTGCAGCTCTATGCCGCGGTATTGGTCGAATTCTCGACCATCGAGTCGCAAGTTTTCTTTAAGAGCTTGCAACACAAACTGCTTCTCGTTTAGAGAAGGTTCCGCTTCTCGAGGCATCTTTGTTTTCTGTGCGATTCAACCCACCGCCCACTTGCCTCGAATCTGCTCTGATATTGATGGTTGTACTCGGAGGGGTCCCTTTCTGCCATTGACGCCCGCCAAATTTTCCGGTGTTTTCTGCCGGGCGGTCAGGCCATGACTGCAGGGGTTGCTTGCATAGCGGACCTTTTAAGCCACCCAACTCCCCATGTTCCATCCTGTCAATAAATAGCAACAACGAATTGAACAACGGACAACCTCAACATCTTCCAAAATGACGACCGCTCACAGGCCTACTTTCGATCCCGTAAGCCCTGCCCGCCAGATGAACCCCGCGTACAGCTGCTAACAACCCCCCGACAGGCTCGCGGAAAGGACGCCCTTCTCGGGCCCGCATACCATCAACGACTGCTCCCGGCACACACGCAGCTGAAGTTCAGGTATGTGGCTCTCGAAACACAACCCTCCTCTTCCCCGTATAACCTCAGAAGCCCATTTCTGAACCCCAACCCACCGAGCAGGAAACCAGGCCAAGGCGGCGATGGCGACATCAAGCAGGTGCGGGACCTGCGCGCCGAGCTCGAGGCCGCCGAGGCAGCGCACTTTGCCAAGACGCGAGGCGGCGGTGCCGCTGCGCCGCTGCCCTCCTCCTCCTCCTCCTCCGGCGCCGCCACCGCCTCGTCGGCGAAGCGGCCGCTGCTGGGGGCCGGGGGCGACGAGGACGGGGATGAGGACGTCGAGGCCAAGAGGCGGCGGATATTGCTAGAGACGAGGGACATCGATGCGGACGAGTCCGGGGAGGACGAGGAGGACGACGATGATGACGATAGCGACGACGACAGCGACGACGATGAGGAGGCGGAGCTGCAGCGGGAGCTTGAGCGGGTGAGGAGGGAGCGGGCCGAGAAGAGGGAGAAAGAGGTAGGTGGTGTCTTTTCGACCCGACATATACTCCCTGGACGGCCTGGGGGTGCGCTGGGCTAACGTGTTACGGCGGAACAACAGGAGCGCGAGAGGGCAGAGGCCGACGAGGAGCAGCGGGAGCGGGACATCGCCCTCGGGAACCCGCTGCTCAACAAGCCCGACTTCAACATCAAGCGCCGGTGGGACGACGACGTCGTGTTCAAGAACCAGGCGCGGGGCACGGAGAATAAGGGGAAGAAGGAGTTCATCAATGTGAGTCCCCCCACCCCCCACTTCTGGCTGCAAACTGAGTCACCCCTTGCCATGTAACGGCGACTGACGACCCATTTTAGGATCTTTTGCGGTCAGATTTCCACAGGCGGTTCATGAGCAAGTACGTTAGATAAGGAAGTGGTTGTAGGTCTGTTTATTGCTTGTCGGGTCACTGGGTTGTTGGTATGGGCCATGTGTAGTCCCAGTCTCACAGATTTGGGCCCTGAGCAAGCACGGAGCGTTACCAAGAGCAAGGTGCTAAAGGCACCTAAAATAGAATCATTGGTAGAGAAATGTTGGCTGAAGTGTAATTCATCGACCATATCTATCTGTAACAATTAAGAGTCTTATGTGTGTTCTAGTTTTCCCAAGTCAACCAGTGAAGTCTTCAGGCCCAACCACGCCTTTCTTCGAAGGGTAGCCCCCGATCCCATTCTCTTCCTTCCACCAGGAAACCCGGTCCCGCCAACGCCGAGCTTCTGAAAAAGTGAAGGAAAAAAGGGAAATATTGCGAATAACGAAAAGGAAAATGAAATGAGAGAAAATAGTTCACAACCGACAGAGCAGCCTCAAACCACATAACCAGTTCAGTGCCACAAAAGAAATAGAGATAATAAGCCCAACTCAGAATATCTCGACAGCGAATCGGAGAAGAGAACCAGCAACGCCATGCTCATGCCGTGGTATAAATATCGAGGACACGGGTCGACGACAAGGTAGAGCCCGCAATAACAGTGTCGATTACAAAACAGATAAGAATGGAGGAGCCAGTTCGTCAAGCGTTCCCGGAGGAGCTGATTAAAAAGACATTGTACGAATAACAGTTTCCGGACTGAAGCAGAGATGGGAGTGGTAGGTTGCGAAACACAAATGGACAGGTCCCCAAGAAGAGATGGTAAATCTCATGCCGAGGAAGTCGCTATTGGCTCTGCGGGTGGACCGGATCTCGAGGCTCCTGGTGTACTTAATGATGGGCCGACGATTTCAGGATCCGGTATTTGAATATCCAGCTACGCGGTGCTGTCAGCATGAGGGTGGGCGGGATGAAAAGATGACAGTCACAACGGGCATAAAACTCACAGTCATATACCCCGTCCGCCTCAGTGGTATAATCTTCGGAGGGATAGCACCCTCCTCGCCGTTGGCAGTCTTTTCCATGTCTAGATTCCACTTCTCGATCCACTTCTCGAGATTCCGCAGGCGAGACTTGGCCCCTGTGAGACCAAAGTCGTCCCATATCCAGCCTGTTGCGAGGCCGAGCACGCCGTCCAGGAGGTTTCTCCAGCTGTACGGGCTGAATATCGGCACGAGCTCGCCGTTCAGCTTCTCGATGATGCGGCGAAACTCCTGCTCGGACAGGCCGGCGGGATCAAGAATCTCGGGGTAGAGGTTCGAGAAGGTCGGTGCTAGGTCGCCCTGAATGAGCCAGTCGCGGCGTACGCGGATGATACGGGTGCTTGTATACTCGGGCGAGTCGATCGGGACGTGGGGATTCAGATGGGGAAAGCAAGGGTGCTGTGGACCCCATCCCTCCCCGAAATCTGGCTGCTGATCCGGATCTCCCATTATCGACGAGTCACTGGACGAGATGGCCGACCCAATGCCGGATATCCTGGATGCGGTTGAATGGCGGACATTGAGGGCATCAGGACCTCGCTCGAGATCCTGAGAAAACCCCCGCTCCTTGTCTCCATTTTCTGGAGACGCCATAATCGCCTTCCCCTTGCCTTTGTCTAGCTTCCTCGGTCGGTCGGAACTCGTTCTGCTATTGTCGAGGATGAGTCCCACGGGAAGCTCGGGGTGTCTCGTCGCACTCTGGACACTCCCTGCAGGCTCTCCGGCTCTGTGGTTCCGCGGTGCGTCCCTCTGCGGCCTGGTCTCCGAGGGACCGGCTTCAACTATTCCTTCTATGGGTGATGGGGTGACGCTCAGTCGCTTCTCGTCGTAAGAATGGCGGACGGTCCTGGGGAGGCTGATGCGCTGCTCGTGGCCAGCGCCCCGCTCGATCTGCAGGCTGGCCCGGGTGGAGATGGAATGCCTGCTCTGGCGCTGCTCGGGGAGAGTGAGGAGCGGGTAGTCGCCGGCGCCTGTGCCTGTAGGATCGGCAGGGTCGGTCGAGGTGTCTAGGGTAGGGTGTTCGAGGGGAACTGCAGGAGGTGGTGGTGTGGATGGCCGGCGCCTGCGGGCAACCACTCTCGGGGTTGAATTGGTTGGATTCCAGAGGCGGGCGGCCGAGAGACGTAGTAAAGGGCGTTGCGAGGAGCTTGAAGGGGAGGCGGCTCCACGGGTTCGGAAGGGTGATTGCCTGAAGTAGGCTTGCGGAGATGGGTAGCCCCTTCGGAGCAAACTATTTCGGCGCGGTTGGCGGGCAGCGGCTATTGGGGGTTCGGGGGTGGGTGTCGAAGCGCCTGGATAGGGTGGCTGCTGAGACGGCGGGATGACGCGCGGATTTGCAGACGAAGCAACGGCATTTATTACGGCGGGCGGGTCAGTCGATCGCGAAGGGTTGCCTGCTTCCGCCGTGTGTGAAGCCGTGGGAATGGCTGATCAGTGGTGGCCGCCGAGACGGCCGCCTCAACTCTGCAGCGTCTCAATTTGGGAAAAGCCGGCAGATGCAGTAGTGCCGTCGCCAAAATAGGATTCAGCCTCCTTTTTCTTTCCAGTCGCAGAAGTCGTGTTTTCCTAACTGCAAACTCTGCTGCTGAACTGCGGTACTGGTCGTCGAGAGGATCGATTCTTGAGACCGGGCGGGAGAGAAAACGAGAAGACAGGGGTTTCAGCGTGTCTCTGGCAATGCCCAGCGAGATCGCGACTGTCGCGGCACGACTGGCACCAGCCGTGCAGGTGGTAGGTGCGTGCGAGTGGTCAGTGTGGCTGAAATTGCCAGGTGTCGAGCGCAGGGAGTCAGCGTAACCCTCTGGATTTCTCGCTAGTAGTGGGTACATGTACATGACGTTCCCTGGCAAGCAGGACCGTCGAGCGTCTTCATGTGTTAGTTAGGTCCAGGGGCAGGTTGTTGGAGGGTGCCTGGGCAAGTCGAAGAGAAGAGACTGGAGAGGACGGGTCGATGATATTATACGAAAACGTCCCGTCGCTTTTACACTATTCATTGCTGCCGCCTCCTATCCTTGATGAGTGTGAGCTGGGAAGCCCCCCAGCGCCTCATTACGCAGCTTCTCCCGGCTGCCAGGGTAGGACCTTGTCACTTCGTTTTTTCCTTCCCTGCTGGGACAACCCCCACCCCCATGAGATCGAGGAACCCGACATCAGCAGGTCAACTGGCGCAGGGGTTACCTATGTTCCTCCCTTTCTTTACTCTTTTTCGCATGAGTTCAGAATATGGCTCGGCCCTGGTCCCTCATCTGACTCACGTGGGTCCATGGTTGTGCACAGTCGAGGGCTTGGGCCCGACAAGATATGAGGTGACGATCTTAAAATTCTAGAATAGGCGGAATGGCTACATTATGCTTGGACCCGGGTGCCAGGCGCGCCCACCACACTAGATTATTTTTGGTAAGCGTGTGTGCCTCTTCTATCTATCAAAGGTAAGATCATGCCTAGAGGTACCTACCATGTGGTAGAGGTAGATAGGGTACCTATGGGCACCTCACATACCTGTCGTTGCGTACTTGATTGACGAGACTCGAATTCTAGCAGGTTCATCAAGCCTGAGCTCGACAGAGGGCCCGAGAGGTTCATCTGCCCCTGAGCTGGACCGAATTGAATGGCCCAAGATCGTCGGGTAGGTCTTAGTACAGCACTTATAGACACCATCCATATATAGAGCGACATGGAACAATCAGTGTCATCTTGGACGTCTCAATATTAACCCATATTCTCACCACTTACTCGGGTCGCTACCTTAGTTATGCAGGTGGAATATAAGGTATCCAGATCCGTATCTGCACGTTTTCTCACAGACAAAGTGCATGATAGGACCCGACATGTCCAGCGTTCGGATATTGTCTACATCCTGGATGTAAGGCTGTCTGGAGTACCTTCTAGCGTCGGATAGATGTGTAACCCCTCTGCCCCTGTAGGAAAATCTCGCCCGACAGTCGGGAACGCCGAATAAGCCCCAGATTTGAAGTGGAGAAATGATATTACACTACATCTAGGTAGCGAAGGTGGATCTGGGCATACAGCTGTTGACGAAATTCACCTGCGAGGGTTAGTAAAATTTCCAATCTGTCATAGAAGATAGAAATTACCTACCTACCTACCTCTAGATTTCATGTATGTAGGTAAGGTATGTCCAGTACATACTTCATGGTTGTAGCTTCTGGGAGTGGAATGAGAGCACCTGACCCTGTGTAACTACCTACCTACCTACCAATTGGGCCAGTGCCCCAACGTAAAGTCGGGTAGTGACGTACAACACTTGGATCCACTTCGCCCTTGGTAGCAAACGAGAACCTCAACGTTCCATGACACGAGCATAGATGCACCTCTCCTCTCCATCGAAGATATGTTCGCCGAGGAGAACCGTAATCCTACTCTTCATCGGACCGGCACGAGCAACAGCGCGGTCGGGCCCACCGGCAAGTCGTCCGCTCTGCCGGCTGCTCCTCCAGGCCACCACCCGCCCCGGCGTTCTATGACTGTCGACGACAGGGCGCAGTTTCGCCGCCGAGCAACTACCGGCCAGTTTTCGATGGACAACGCCTTCGAGTCCCCGAGGCGCGACTCCATCACCTCAGACTACAGCCTCAGCGAGAGACGGCGCAGTCTGCAGGACGACATCCTCAACCCGGGTGGCGCCAGCCTAGAGAACCACGAGGGCTCGCACTGGTCATCGCTTCCTTTGGCCTTCGCCCTGCTACCCGCTGTTGGCGGGCTCTTCTTCAAGAATGGCAGCTCTATCGTCACCGATATCATGCTACTCGGCCTCGCGGCCGTCTTTTTGCATTGGTCTGTTACGCAGCCATGGTAAGTGATTTAAAGCAGGACCCGGGTGTAGGGGTGTCTCGAGTCGCTGACATCATGCAGGATCTGGTACCACTCAGCTCAGGAAATTCGCGTTAGGGAAGAGGCTATGGCTGGGATGATGGACATGGACGATGAGATTGAAGAGGAGCTGCCGTCCAGGCCACCAGCCGGGGCAAAGTCTAGTACCCTGAATGGAGCCCACGAGGAAGTGGATGGCCCTACCCCAGAAACGCAAGACTTCAGACAGGAAGCCTTAAATGAGCTGTATACGCACGAGGTTATGGCATTGGCGTCGTGCTTCTTCTTCCCCCTGTTGGGTGCATTCCTGCTTCACACGATACGAAACCAGCTCAGTCGGCCGTCAGAAGGCTTAGTTTCCAACTACAACCTCACAATTTTCCTGCTTGCGGCTGAGATCCACCCGCTCGGCCACCTCATAAAGATGGTCCAAGCCCGTACCTTGCACCTGCAGCGGATCGTCCACTCGAATCCGTACAACGAGGCCTCCCCGGCGTCAGGTCGGATCGAGGATGTGATGCGGCGACTCGAGGAGCTCGAATCCCGTGTGGCAGAGAGCCGGACGGGCGCGTCTCATTGCGCAAACGGAATCGCGGATCCAGGGAAGCAGGCGAAGCAGGATGGTAACTTAGTCCGAGAGGTGCGGAATGCAATCCAGCCCGAGCTGGACGCGCTGAACCGGGCGGTCAGGCACTACGAGAAAAGGACTACGATGCTGGCCTTGCAGACAGACTCACGGCTTGGTGCTATCGACACGCGCCTCAACGACGCCATCTCGCTCGCTGCGGCGGCGGCCAAGACTAGCATCTCTCGGCGCAGCTTCCTCAGTTGGCTGACGGAGCGGCTTGTCGAGGCAGTGATGGGTACACCTAGAGTGATCTTCAGGGCGGCGGTCTTGCCCTTTCGAGTCGTCTCGAATCTCCTGAGCCTGGACAGCAAAGGACGCCATAGGAAGGGGCCCCGGGACCGGAGGGTTGGTAGGGATCGAGTGACTCGTACTTGGGGATGACATCAAAGCTATCGAAAACGCAAAAATTATCCGCCGCCGCGCCATTATTGTTGTTCTAAGGCCATTTCAATGTCATATCATGCTTAAAAAGGGGCAGGTTTTTTTCTTAAAGATACCAAGGATAAGGGGTAGGGAAAGGCGGGAGTATTAGACCGGCTTGGTTGGGACGGGAGAGGGATTCAGGCAATGGAGGAGTTCAGGGTGTTTCCTGGCTTGAGCCGCGTCTGATACTATCAGAATACATTTTCCGCCGGGCAAGGCCGATTGCGTCAATGACGTGCCACACGCTACCTTTATATCGACCTAGGATTTTGACATTCTTCGTACTTCGTCGATGCCCGCCAACTCGGACAGAATCCAAACGCCGTCCTGCCGGATCCAATGCTGAAGTTTTTCGCGGCCCGACTTGTCAGAAACCATCGCGAGAGGGGAAAATGGGCGAGAGACGGGTTCGGCGTAGCCAGGCTCTTTACCCTCCCTTGTCAGAAATTGACCCGTATACGAGAAGCTTAAAACTCGGATTTCGAAGCTCGAAATTCGAAGGAAGAGAATCAAATGCCGATTAGAATATGTGGCCTTGAGAGATGGAAACCGGCTCCTGAAGGTCAAAACCGGCCGAGCCGCCCATCTCAAACGACGATCTGTGCGGGATTGACGTGTTCTATATGGTCTTTGTCAATAGCCGGAGGTGGAACCCGGTCAGCTACTCAGTCGAACCAGTCGACGATCCCGGTCGGAGGTCGGAAGGTCGGAATTGCTACACTGTGTTCATCGAGAGAGCCCGAAGGTACGACATCGGGTGCATCTGATGGGGCAGCCAACATGTGGATTGATTGCAAATCCATTCGGGCCATCCTTCCTCGGGCGGCACATAAATTAACTTGGTCGGCTTTTGTTCCACCATGTACATACATAGTAAGCACCTGTAAGCACCTGCCTCCCGCCTGGCATGTTGACATGTGAAATGCAAAGTCCTAGGTTGGGTCTCCGTTTCCGGCCATAATCTCGCGTCTGCGCAAAAGCAAGCGCAGAGGCAGAGGAGAGATGAAGTGTGGGCGAACACGAGGATGGTTTTCATGCAACAGGGCACTGCTTCCTTGGTTGCTTGATCATACTTTCTTTTTGCTTTCTCCTTTTTCAATTTCGAGGGGCGATTGTGCGAAGTTTGAGCGCCACAGTTCATGCGCATATGCCGTGGCGCATCACGTCTTACCTCGACTCCTACCCCGGGATCCTCTTCGAAAAACAGGTCGAAGCGGCATGCATGAAATAACATTGGTTCCATCATCCCCCTCAGCCCCCCCCACTCCAAGCACGGAGATTCTCTCCTGTCGCTGGCGAACATGAGATGGAGCCGGGTGATGGTGGGTCGATGACCAATCGAGGCAGAAGCCGAGAAACAAGGCGTGTTGATCGGAGACCGCAGTAAGAATCACTGTCTGCCTGTACTGCAATAGCTCCTCCTTATTACTCCTTACCATAGTAATCTGTACAAAATAGACATTTACGAATTCATCGAAATGGAGGACGCACTTTTTTTGCTAGTTCCCCCAAGCAAAACGTCATTCTGAATGAACATCATATGCAAGCAATACAACACACACGCCCCGTACAACACCACCATGTCCAGATTGGAGCACTAGGGAACAGCCGTGCAGGACGGGGCAAGGTCGGGTGCTACCAACCTAGCGTCCTCTCCTAGTCCTGCATCCTACTATAGAGTAGCTGCGTAGTTCCACGAAGTGCGTCTGATAGTCTGTCTATTTAAGCCTCTCATCTCACCTCACGCGTGTGGTTGGCGACTTGGTGACAAGGTTGCGCGTTGTGATTTATTTAGCCTGCACCTTTTTTTCCTTTTGGCAGAAGCAAGACTGGCGGTTGGCAATTACTTACCGACTCTCCTGTTCCTCTCATTCCTACTGCGTCGAAGCATCATCGACCCACTGGCCTTGGTCGATGCCGTGCCAATATACCTAGGTAGGTGTTTGCACAATGTATATGCGTAGGTAGGCCAGACGCTAACGCTAACGGCAGTCCATTGCCGAGCCTGCCTAGACATGCCCACACTCCACAGCCCTTTCCCATTTAATGGGTTTACAGGGGGCAGTCAGGTACCATCATGGAGAGTGGGTCTAGTCTGCGAACGGCGCAAGGTTTACACAGCGAATCACCTGGCCATAGCGCGCTCCCTTCCAGATCGGGCAATTCTGGATGAAAACGCCTCAATTCTCGACATCGACGAGTTTAAGGAGTGGCCCCACAACCTGCGCTGTGAAGGCTTTCCGGTTCAGGCTACAACCCACAAGAGGCTTGCACATGCACAGGATAGCAGAGCACAGCAGATCTTCTCTTGTCCGCAAAGTTAATTTAAAATTCATGTCGGATCTCGAAAGGAGGCGAAACAGCCGGCCTAACATCCAGCCAGCCCAGCCAGCCATGGCTTGCTCCCCTATGCCTTTTGAGCGGCTGGGGTTTTTTTTTTGGAAGGTTTTATTTGTGTCCTACCATCTATGGCACTATGGGATCATCGATCAAGAACCCGGTCGTCCGGGTATGGACCACTCCCCTGTTCCTGGATGCACCTCGTCGCAACTTAGATTCCATGGTGTAATAGTTTGATCACCCGCTATTCCCCTCCCGGTCATCTCGAGACAGGATCCATCCATGGGATCTCAGCGATAGTATAGTATCTTGTATCTTGCATTACTCTAAACTTTGCTTACCCTGGTTCTCCTACCCGCGGCCTCAACAAGCTATCTATTCGCTCCTGGTTTGTTTCCTCTCTCTTTCTTCTCCTTACACGTCCGTCTCCGGGTTACTTTTGGCTCGCCTCTTACAAGCCGACCGAAACCCCCTCCCACTGTACGACTAGTTATATCCTTCGGTTGGCTAAGAGGAGAGGCACCCCCATCTCACCCACTATCTTCCAAGCAATGGTTTGCATGTACCGTTGAGGTGCCATTCGTTCTCTTCTTTCAGTACCTTGGGCCTCACCCGTTCCAGTGGCACCCGCTGGCACGATCTTGATCGTTTGGTTCTGTTTTCTCTCTGTCTCCTACGTCAAGCTGGGTTATCAGACGTCATGATACTTCCCAGGCCTTTTGGGACCAGGACCCTCCTATGCCTCTGGCTGTGTCTTAACCTAGCTGTTGCGGTCCTTGTTAATCCTATCAGGAGAGATGACGGCCCGTCGTCGATCGCAAGTCCTGATCCGACCCCGGCGCCGAGTCCAACTCATGGCGGAGACATAGCATCAGCACCGGTGGACAGCTCCAAGACCCCCGAGACCCCTGAGACACCCGCCAGCTCATCCAAACCTTCGACGACGACTTCGACGCCGTCAAGTGTCTCCCCAACCCCTTCCGTTGTCGGTGGCGGTGCCTCGCTGAACAGCACTCTCTTCAACAGTAAGTATGCCCTGGACAAATGCGTACCTTACCTTCCACACTCGCTTATGAGGTTGTAACTTAGGTACAATTCTTGCCGGGGAGCTTCCTATTTCCCCCAAGATAACTCCAGCATGGGCCGCTTCTGGCGTTATATTGCTGGGAGCCGGGGTCATCTACACCCTTGTTGGCATCAAGTCGAAGGTGTTGCACGTCTTCTTCTCCGTTGCCGCCCTAGGAAGCCTCGGGACGACTGTGCTCATACTATACATCATGACGCCGCCGATCCGTGAGGCTATCCAGGGCGCATATGTCGCTGCTATAGTTTGCACCGGCTTTATACTCGGCGGAGCTTCCATTGTCTTTAAAGATACGACAGAATCAGCGGCCTGTTTTCTTGGAGGCTTTTGCTTCGGCATGTGGCTGCTCTGTCTTCGTCCGGGAGGCCTTCTGCCAGAAAAGGGAACCAAGGTGGCAGTCATCACCGTGTTTGCCGTTGCTGTATTTGCCCTGTATTTCATCCGACGCATCAGGACATATGTGCTTATCGGCGGCATATCGTTCTCGGGAGCGACTGCGATCGTGTTGGGTATCGACTGTTTCAGCCGGGCTGGGCTGAAGGAATTCTGGGCCTACATATGGGCATTGAACGATAATCTTTTCCCAATTGGAACTAAAACATACCCCATCAACAAGGGGATGCGAGTCGAGCTTGCCGTCACCGTTGTCATCGCCGGCGCCGGCGTCGCCTCGCAACTTAGGCTGTGGAAAGTTATCAGAGAACGGCGCGAGAAGCGAGACACGGAGCGTACAGAGAGAAACCGCAGCCGGGAGGATGAGGAGGAAATCGCTGGACGGCGAATTGAGGGGGAAAACGACCGCGAGCGGAGACAATGGGAGCGCGTGTACGGAAATGGAGCTCCCCACGATAGCCTCCGGGGCTCGGCGGACTCTGGCGTTGGAGATATGGATAGCGAAAAGAGACTGCGGAACATCGACACCGCGGTTGCAGCGACGCCGGGGACGCGAAGTCCCGCCGATGAGAACCTAGAAATGGCGGGAATATCGCCTGATCACAGCGGCGCTCCAGAGACGGCGATACCGCAGATTACGGGGGGTGGGGTAATCACGGTCCGGCCAGACAAGGGAGGTATCGATGCGAATCTGTCGCACGCCGTCCCTTTCCAATTCGGGGTCGCTGCACCGGGGCATGACGGGGACGAGCGGTCCTCTGTGGCGACCTTTGCGGACGAAGACGGAGACATGCGGTCTGTCATGGGTAGCAAGAGGAATTCAATGGTGAACAGACTCTCTGCGGGCTCTGCCAAGCTCCTACGAAGCCTGTCCCAGCGATCAAGAGGGAACAACTCCGAGATGGGCGAGAATCCCGGTGAGAGCCAAGAGGAACTCGTGATGTCGAGATACTCCCATCACGATGACAATGACTCACTCGCCGCCAACCGCGATGCCTTGAGCGTGGACGACAGTGACGTCGACACTGTCCGTGATGGAAAAGGTGGAGGCGCTGAGCGAGACATTGAGATCGGAGAGGATAACGGCACGCAAGGTTCGGATGCTGCAAGTGAGGCCACGGGCATGGAAGTTCCGAATACTCTGGAGGTGGATGGTGTTGAAGAGCCAGCCCCCGAGTCATCAGGTGCCTCGGACCAGGTAGCCAAAACTGACGTGACTGCGGCTGCTAGAGGCATCAGCAGCACAGAAAGGGGCTCCACAAAGGGGTCCGACGAGGTATCCCGAAAAGCGCGATCTCTCGCTTCCCGGGATTCAGCATCGGCGAACCTGAGTCAAGGAAATCTCCCCGGAGCTTTGTCACGGGTGGCCATGTCGTATCGGACGAACGAATGGGCCAAGCATCTTAGCCTTGCTGAGACCCCTGAGCCCGAGGTGTTCCAGTTGAACGAGAGTTCGGAAGAGTCTTCTCCTGAGGCCATGATCGACGACGAACCAGCGGCACCCCTCGACATGGAGGAGCTGCAGAAAACCGCGGAGAACGCCACTCCGCCGCCGGCGGCACCAAGGTCGGCGAGTGCGATGTCGAACTACTCGCAAGCCCCGACTTTGCCGCGGAGCAACTCGCAGCCCTCACTATATCAGGCTGCTTCCGGCCTCGAACCATACCGCGCCTTGTCCAAGGCCCACCACCGCCGTACATCCATCCCCTATGCCGAACCCATAGCCGAGGAGGGCGATGGCGAGACCGATCAGCCAGCAGAAGGCAACGACTCCTCTGGGCCCTCGACAAATCCCAGCCCCATTCCCGCGGGCCCATCCGCCTCGGCACCCAACCTGGCAATCCATCCTCCCGTCCCAGGCGTCGTCTCGTATTCCTCCCCGCAGACCCTAATCGGAATGCGTGACATGTTCCTCAGGAGCAAATCCCAGCCATCCTTCTACTTGCCCAGCCCCACCCCAGAACCGGCCATGACCCCGGCCGCCTCCCGCAGCGCCAGCTACGCGTCCCTCAACGCGGCGACCGCGGATGAGCTGCCCCTTTCGTACCGCCGCGAGCTCATGCGGATGCCCAGCCTCGCAACTACCCATTACAACAACAATAGCAACGACAACAGCAACGACAACAGCAACAACAGCAGCAGTAGCAACCTCGTCGACGGCGGCGCCCCGGCAGCCGACGCGGTCCCCTACAACAGCCACCAGCCGCAGCGGCACAGCAGCTCGACGCCCGACGCGCTGCGGTGGGCCCAGATGGCCAGCTTCCGCAGCAGCGTAGCGGCGGACCTGCGAGGCGGCGCGCCCATCATCGGCAGCGCCGGCGGGGTGGCGGGGGGAGCCGTGCACGCCAAGCAGCGGGACGGGGAGGTGCGCCGCAGCGTGGACGCGCAGAGGAGCTACCTCCTGGGGCTGAGGGACGCGGACGCGCGGAGGAGGGAGGCGCGCAGGATGGAGAGGGAGAGGGGGGATAGGCAATTTGAGATGCGCATGCGCAGCGGGGATTTGGTAGAGGCCCATCGGGAGGCTATGAGGAGGTTGCAGGGCGAGGTGAAGGACTAGTTGGAATCGGGAGGTTTTGTTTTGGTTGGCGGGGGGTTTTGCTGAATGATTATCATGTCTTCGCTCCGCTTGGCCGTATATGTGTTGTCTGCTTTTTTTCATTTTCTATCTCCACACTCATTTGTCTACATACCCTACCTTCCTTTCAATGCGGGCGCTCGGTTTGGGACGGTAGAGGGGAAAGGAGGGGGGGGGGGGGGGGGAGGTGGTTGGACTGGGTCAATGAGTTTCATATATTATACAGCGCCAGACTGAAATCAATTGCGGATATAATAGAAAATGGATGGATGCAACACTACATGATCAGGTTTTTAGGGTTGAGTCGACAAAACTTGCAGTTTGTCCCTGACCATGTGGCCCATCCATGGCTTGGAGGACAGGGGAAGCAGTTTACTATCATATTCAAATGTGTCTATTCGGTTGCAGTGAAGCGACACGCCATAGCGTGACAGATAATTAGGTACTCTACTCATTATGTGCGCTGCGTCTATGATATCAACTAGAAATCGAACCGGCGACATACCATATCGAGAGGTGTATGAACTTGGGGGGTGGGAATGGCGGGAAAAAAAGGCCCGTTTAAACGACAGGAAAGCAAAAGTGCTGGACTAACTCCTATCCAATGCAAAAGAGTGGGAGAGAATGATCCTTCCTCAGGCCTCTATAATAGATTCTTAGGCCAGTTCCACTTTTCCCCTGAAACCGTCCTGGAAAAGGAGAGAAGTTGTGGGCGAGAACGGGGGAACAAAGTGACAGAGAAACCCCGAGTCATCGTCGTCTTTGTGCGGTCTAAAGTGTCTCCGTGCTGCCAGATGCAAATGGCCGCGACGGAGACCCGGCGAGGAGGGGATCATCCTCGCCGGCCTCGGCATCCCGTTTTCTCCTTACGCCAAGCAGCTCTCCGAGGGTATTACTCAGAGTCCTGGCCCGCCCTCTGAAGCCCTTGCGAGGGTCTTCGTCCGTCCAGGACTCGCCGTCTCCCGGCGGAATATCGCTCTCTCTGCGGTGTCGGTGCTGCTGTGCCGCGGCGTTGCCGATCACACCGTCTTCCTCGCCCTCGGCCTCGTCATGTGGCACGAACAGGCCGTTCATCAGGCTCGGCCGAGACCGCCGATAGGGGAGCCTCCGCGATGAGCCGTCGTGCGGTAATAACTTGTCGGCAACCACTGCGGAGACGGTCGACGAGAATGGCGAGGGTGATATCATCGGCCCGCTCCGGACGTTTACACTCGAGTGGGGGCGAGGCGATGACTTTGACGGCCGGGGTGTCGCGGGTTGCTCGAGCAGGGCGCCAGCAGCGCCGAGGATTGGTTGGCTTTGATTCGGGGGAGTCCCTGGACCGGGTGATGCCCCCGAGATGGCAGAATGCAGTGTCAAAACGGAGTCTGACGAGATCGTGTGCGCACCGACGCCTGGATGTTGTGGTTGTATCGGGTTATTCTGCGAGTCGAGCCACGGATTCCCAAGTGGCGACGGTGATACCTCGTGTCCATCCCCATTGAGAGAAGTCTTCAACTTGGCGGCTGCCGGGCTCCTTGAAGTAGGGATCCCGCCATCAGTCACCAACCTTAGTGGCTTGTTCACCGCCTCAGTGAAGGATACCCTCGATAGCCGGCGCGTGCTGTCCGACTCGCTGCCTCGCCGGGACGACTGTGAAGGGGATTGCGGTGTTGCTTGGTGCTCTGCCAGGCCAATGGTCTCCTCCACCCCTTCAGCGTCCGACAGGGTATCTTCGTCGTCGTCATGGCGTGACCTGCCGCTCGTGATGAGGAAGACGCCGAAGAAAGTGAGCAGGCAGCCGCCAACAAACTTGGCAGCTTGATGTGCCGTGGTGCGCTCAAAATCGCGGTACAGCACCGCGCTGCCAATAATTACGGATAAAGTGAACAGGACGAACTGGATCGGGATGACCTGGGTGGAATCGAAACGCTGGAGAGCCTTGTTGAGGTAGCGCACCTGCATAACTGCAGTGCTGAGAAGGACGAAGACTAGGGCATAGGTGACAGGCGTCGCAAATGCCCCGAAGAGGGTCGACGAGATCATCGAAGAGACGCCTTTGGTTGCAAGGGCAGTGTAGCCTCCTGTGAGAAGCGAGTTAGTTGGCGGTTCTCCGGGGAGCGATTGCAATGATGGGGCGTGTAGAACACATACCAAACACACCCACGAGCCCCAAATCGATGAGCACCGTCCTATGACCGTATCTGGGACTTGCCCACATCAACAAGGCGATCAGGGCGCAGCTCACCCCAAGGTATATTTCGAACTCCATGGTGGTGATGGCATCCCAGATATCGTGAGGCCCCAGCTTCGTTTCCTTCTGGTTCGCGCTGAGCACAACAGTCACCGCACCCGCGATGGCAACGATGACGCCCCAGAAGTCCCTCTGCCGGAACACCTCCTTGAAAACGATGGGCGCAATCACGCAATTCGAGATCAGCGCGACAACGCCCAGAGGGCTGACAATCGACGCCGGCGCGAACCCGTACGCGAGGAAGTTGCCCATCTCCCCGACAGTGATCAGGACCTGCCCCACCCACCAGTACGGGTCCTTCAGATAGGTGGACGTAACCTTGGCCCCTTCACCATCGGAAGACCGCGAGTCTCCCGACGCAAACGATTGCGACAGCGGGTCCGACTCGCGAGCATCCTCGACCTCGTCGTCGCTGCGGCTTGCGGCCCTGCGGGTAGAATCGCCGTTCGAGCCATTCGTGGCCGGCGCCGTGGTCCCATACACTCCCCCGTGTCCCCTCCCATTGGCAGCGTTCTTCGACGCCTGCCTTGCGCGCTCGCGCACCTCGGCCCGTCGCCGGTGGATGCGGATGTGGGCGTAGCGCTGCACATTGAGTGCGAGCGCGATGAGGATATTGCCGACGATTGCGGTGACGATACCAATCAGGGAGGACCAGTCCTGTATCTCCTTGCCCGGGCCGTCCTCAGGATGGTCCCCCGGGCCCTGCGGTAGGCTGATCGTGGGGGTCGCAAAAGGGAACGACAATTGCGTCGGCCGTTGCGATATCAACGAACCCGTAGATAGGAACATGGCCGCTAGACGAGCCCCGGATGCCGGGCGCGACTCAAGTCGTGGGTTGCCTGCCCAAAGGAGAACATAGATAGCAGCTTCGACAGGTTCGGGTCATCGGCACAAAAGTTGGCGCGGGTCTTCTGCTAAATTAAACAGCTCTCGCAAGCTACAGTGGTCGGGATGCGGTATAACTGGACAGGGCGAACCTTCTAATAGAGGTTGAGGGAATCACCATGCGCAAGATCCAGCTGCAAGCAAATGTATCGATGGAAAAATTGAATAAACCAGTTCGTGTTTCGTATTTCGAAAGTGAAGTCCCAGATTTTGGCGCCTTGCATCCTTCGTCAAGCTTCGGCTTATCTCCGCAGATTCCGTCATTATCACCAGCTCCCTGCCTGTGGCTTGCGTCTTGGCAGGTGGCAACCCGGCCGTTATAATCCCGGCGGGGCAGTCCCAACTCACACCATAGACTGGATCCAACTTCGATACATTCGCCCCGAATTCCATCCAGCAAGCAAAGATCTATAATAATGCCAGCGGATGACGAACCATCCAATAACCCATTTGTGAGATTCAAGCAGCATGTCGACGCCCACATAAGCGCGGGACTCCAGGGCGTTTTTGGATTGCCAGACCTCATCACCCAGAACTCCAATACCCGAGACATGAGCTCCCAGGAGCCTGGTTCCGAAGCCATGCGGTGCCGCCACGACCGCCATTTCTCGGACCGTCATGGCTCCTCCTCCTCACCGGAGGCGGGTGACTGGCTTTCCGAGCAACGGGAGGCGGCGGCCACCGAGGCGAGGATGGACAGCTACTTCGAGGGCTACGGCATGCCCGAGCACATGCGGAGGTGGCAGGTCTTCGCGTACGGCTCGCGCTACTCGCCGCTGCGGCTGGCCATGCTGCCGGTGCAGCCTCGGCCGCGGGACCTGGCCGACGACATGGACCCGAGCATGTTTACCTACGTCGACGCCTTCGAGGACCTGCTCGCCGAGAGCTCGGGGCGGGGCATGATGGACCTGCGGACGCGGTACGATATGAACAGATTGCTGGCGCGCATGTGGCCGAGGGGCGAGAATCCGCTGTCGTGGGTCTCGAGACTCGAGTCGCAGGACCTTTCTAGGGTCTACTTCCACTACAGACGCGCGCACGACTACGCCCCGGAGCGGATGGACGAGTGGGCTGAATTGCCGTCGGAAGATTATGGGGACAAGCTGGGTTGGAGAGCCGCATATGAGGGAAACGGTCAAAGTGCTGAGCGGCGGCCTCTCCCGGCTCCACGCCAGGAGGAGACAGGCTTACAGACAGGCCTATTTGGCGAGCTAGACAGAGTATTCAGAGCACTTGGAAAGGTTCTCGAGGACGAGGTATCTTCATTTGGCCGGAGGAGAAAGCCCGATGACCACCAGCCGACGAAAGAAGGCCAAGAGCAGGGCCCAGAGACCGAAGACGATCTATATAGCTCCGTCCAGTCTGCTTTCCACGACGCGGAGCGGTCACTGAGCACCTTTATCAAGTCGTTCTCGGGAGGGAGATGGGGCTTCGAGCCCTGGCCAAGTGACGCGAATCCTGGCAGTAACACACAGAATGACGAGGTTCGCGAGGACGATTCAGGCCGGACCGTCAAGACGACGAAGGAGTTCGTCGACGCCTTTGGAAACCTGCACGTAAAGACTGAAATTCGCAGGACCGATTTGGACGGAAATGAGATTGCGAGAGAGACGAACTACTCGGTCAGACCGCTGTCACAGGTGCGGAAGGCGCAGGAAGAGCCGGAGGAGGAGGAGTCACGGGAGGATGTTGGTCTCGTTCAGGATGAGAGACAGGGGGAGAAGAAATCGGGCTGGTTCTGGAAATGAATGCGGTTCAATAAGAGCTATGAGCATCTCCACTCAGAAAAGGATTTATAGGTTGCAATCCCTACCACCTTCCGCTCACCCTTCGCTCTTCAATTGCGTAGTGATCTGATCAAACACTGTAGATGTGAATCGATAATTCTGTATATCACAAGTCAAACGGAGTATATAAGCCGGCTATCTATGTATAATTGTCGATGCTAACAGGTGGTAGCTGTGAACTGTGAAGTGAACAGTGGTAGCAATGACTCAGAATAGCACATCCACAACGACACCCCTTCACCCCCTTCCCCCCCGGATTTGTAGTCAAGGACATGGGAAGCAGCCTTTTATTTACCGCGCACAATCGCCTTCTTCTTGCGAAGCGACCGCTTCCGCGCGATAATCCTGGTCCTCATGGCCAGCTCCTCATCTGGCGCCTTCCCGGGAGGCCCGGCCGGGGCCTTCTCTTCAACTTTAGTCTGCTCCTTCTTTTCCTTCCCCCTCCCCTTCGGCCCCCAAGCCTTTGCTCTGGGCCGGGAATTATACGACGGGCCTGCACCGGGGCCACGCTGCGTAGCCGAATTGTCCTGCTCTGGCCTCCTAGAGGACCTTTCCTGAAGCGCCTTCCGCCTCTGAACCACGTTTGCATTTTCGATGGCGAACTCCACGACCAGCCTCAGTGTCTTTCCGGCATCGGTTATCAGCGGATGACCGTTCAACCAACGCAGGCCCATGAGTGCCCAGCGATGCGAAGAGTACTCGATGAAGCCGTAGCCTCGACTCTTCCCGCCGCCATCTTCAGAGACCTTGGAGCCCTCTTTGGTCTCAAAGACAATCTTTGCCTGGCGCACCACACCCTTGCCCTTCTCCTTCCTGTGCTGTTCCGCATCCCTGTCTTGCTGCCCGCCCCTCGCCACTTCTTCCTTCGAGAGAGGCTGTCGTCGGCCCTCTTTCACGTCCTTCGCAAACCCGACAACGGCTTGGCGAGCCAGAGCCTTGAGGTCCTTGGCGGTAACCTCTCGGGGAATGTTTCGAATGGCGAGACGAGTCAGACTCAGGTGCAGACTGGGGTTGGACTGGATCATCTTCTTCCGCTGCTTCTCGCTGGTTTCTCGGAGCTTGATTTCGGACGGAGCAAGCAGGTCATACAGAGCCGAGTTCTTCGCAATGGTGCCTTCTGACAGGAGATAGAGCCTCCTCTTGTCCTTGTCCTCGTGCTTCCGAGCACCTGGGCCATCGGACGCCAACCGCGTTGCCTCGTCCTTGTTCACCGCTTGTGCGACCTGCAGGACGCGCCCTTGCATGGTATACCTGCCGTCCTCGTCGACACTCTCGTCTTGAAGGATCGAGGGCTTCCCCAGAGTCGTCGCAGGCTGGCGTCGAGGAGAGTTCCTCAGGCAATCCTTGAAGTCATCAACGCTGAAAAGGCACACAAAGCCTGTGCCAGCCGGCCGATCAGTCAAGCGGTCCTTCACGACTCGAGCGTATCTGACCGGCCCAAACTGGGTGAAGTGGGCCTTCAGTTCCTCCTCGGTCGTAGTGTACGGAAGGTTGCGAATGAAAAGAGTTGTCGAGTTGTCGGTGATCCGTGGTGCTTCTTTTTTCTTCTCGTTACCATCTTCAGAAGCGTCGCCTTCTTCGTCAGCTTTTTCATCGTCCTGACTGCCACGTTCCTCGTCATCGCTGCCATCGCTTTCATCCTCAAGGTTTTCCATGTGATTCTTCATGAAGTTTGCAATGTCTGCGTCTTCCTGAGTCATCGGCTCATCGCCGTCGGCATCAACCTTGGGCTTCTTTGCTTTCTGAGTGCTCTTAGAATCCACGTCTTCAAGCTCGGAGTCTGCTTCCTTGGGCTCCGCTTCCGTAGGCTCTACTTCCGTAGGCTCATGTGTCTTTTGCCAAGTCTCCTTGTCGACTGCCCAGTCCACAGCCAAGGTTCTCCCGTCAACGACCTTGCCATTGAGACCTTCCATCGCATTCTCCGCGTTTTTTCGGCCTCGAAGAGTCACGAAACCAAAGCCGGAAAGTTTGCCCTTTGCGTTGGGAAGATCTGAAAACTTGACCTTGCCATAGCTTCGGAAGAGAGCAGAGAGCTGAGCGGATGTCTTGATACTCCAAGGCAGATTGCGGATGATGAGTTTGGGCGGTTTCTTCGCCTCGGCGACAGCTTCTTCCCGCTTGCGTTTCTCCTCGGCCACCTTTGAGTAGATGGTGCTGGATGCGCCTTTAATGCTGTCGCGCTGTCTTGGTTCGGCAATATCCAGTCTAATTCGACGTCCGTCGAGCAGCTCCTTGCCGAGTTTCTCTTTGGCTTCGATAGTGTCGTCTTCGTCCGTAAAGGTGACGAAACCGTATCCTCGAGAGGTTCTGGTCTTGGGATCAAGGACGACCACCGCATGCTTCACGGGGTAGTGTTGCGAGAAAAACTCGGTGAGGGACTCGTCCGTGGCAGACGGAGGTAGAGAGCGAACGAAGAGCGTCCGGCTGGATTCAACCCGAGCCTTTTTGGGAGGAGGAACCTTCGGCCGGGTATCATCTTGATTGGGGGCTTCGGAGAAGTCCTCTGTCTCCCGCTGACGCTTTTTAGTTGCTGATTTCGCCATGTTGGTGAGGTTTGAGCCAGTTAATGCTCAACTTCTCTGGCCGTTGTTAGTCGAGATTCAGCAGGAGCTCTTCTCTCGCTTCACAAAAATTTCGAGACAGTTGGAGCGATAAGACCCTTATCTGCATAAGCTGCATAAAGTCAATGCGGGGCAGCATAACTTCATAAGACTGGGAAAGGGGCGCTAGTGCCTAATTGGGTAATTTACAAACAAACAAACGCGCGACCTCGGGGCAACCATTGTCGCTGATAACAACCTTCCCAACTCCCAGCCGAGAAGACGCCCTCAGGCAGGACGAACACTACAAGAAACAAAGAGAGGTGGGAGATATAACCACGAACACTACCAGACATGCCGGCCCGAACTTCGACGAGGTCTAGCCGGACCTCAACAGCCGTGTCGCGCAAATCCTCAACCGCCAGCTTCAACCCACGCGGTTCGACGGCGTCACGGGCGTCATCCGCCCAAGTCGAAGTCCCAGAGGAAGCCCCAGACAACGCGCTTCGAACACAGGTTACGGCGGTATTCCGTGATGCCCAGCGGACGACGGCGACCCACCGGAAACTCGCCGTGACCCTGCGAAAGGTCCAGGAAGCATGCTGCTACGAACCGACTAGCGTGAAGAAGTCGGCAGCGTCCGAATTTGACGAGGACAGCTTTAATATCGAGTTTGTCCGGTGCGTCTTGAGAGTCATGCCGGTGAAGAAGACTGAGGCTGTCGGGGAGAAGACGGTTCGCTTCATTGGCCTTTTCCTTCGCCACTCCATCGACAAGGACAACGAGGTCATGGGCGAAGTCGACGAGGATGCTAGTACCATGCCTGAGACCCCCAGCACCAGACTCACGGCGCACCTGATGGACACCATCCTGCCCTTGCTTACTGCCAAGGACAAGTTTGTGCGATACCGCTCGACACAGCTCATCTCCCACATCATCAACTCTCTGGACGCCATTGACGACGACCTTTTCCAGAAGCTGCGCTCCGGCCTGCTCAGGAGGATCCGTGATAAGGAGGCTATGGTTCGCGCGCAGGCCGTGCTCGGCCTGGGACGGCTTGCGGGGAACCAGATCGACGCCGAGCCAAATTCCGAGGACAGCGACGACGACGCCGGGACTGGCCTCCTCGAGAAACTCCTGGAGGTGCTGCAGAACGATCCTAGCGCCGATGTCAGGAGATCGCTGTTGGTGAATCTGCCTATCTTGCCGAACACCTTGCCGTTTCTCCTCGAGAGGGCGCGGGATCAGGACGCCCTGACCCGTCGGGCCGTTTATTCACGCCTCCTGCCCGCGCTGGGTGACTTCCGACATCTCTCCCTATCCATGAGGGAGAAGTTGCTCAGATGGGGTCTCCGAGACAGAGACGAGAACGTCCGCAAGGCGGCCGGGCGGCTGTTCCGCGAGCGGTGGATCGAAGACTGCGCCGGGACTGCTCCACCGGCCGAGGGCCAGGCTGCCGAGCCATCGTCGCCCAGCCTTGAGGGTCTGCTGGAGCTGCTGGAACGCATTGACATCCTCAACTCCGGGGTCGAGAATGGCGTGGCGCTGGAAGCAATGAAAGGCTTCTGGGAGGGCCGCCCCGACTATCGAGAAGCAATCGTTTTCGACGACAACTTCTGGGAGACACTGAGCGCAGAGTCTGTGTTTATGGCCAGGAGCTTCAATGACTTCTGCAGGACCGAGGGCGATGGGAAATACGAATCTCTGGTCGAGGAGAAGTTGCCAGAGGTCACCAAGGTCGCTTTTTATCTTGAACGATACATTAAGGTCCTGATTGACGCCATCAAGCGGACATCTGAGCAAGAGGTTGACGACGAAGAAGAGGAAGAAGATACGGTGGAACAGGAGTTCATTGTTGAGCAGCTGTTGCACATCGCCTTGACCTTGGATTATTCGGATGAAGTTGGCCGTCGGAAGATGTTCTCGCTGCTCAGACAGACCCTGTCCATCCCAGAACTCCCCGACGAGGTCACGAAGCTCACCGTCAGCGTCCTGCGTGACCTCTGCTCCCCTGATTCCGCGGGCGAGAAGGAGTTCTGCAGCATTGTTCTCGAAGCCGTCGCTGATGTCCACGACACGATCGCTGATGAGGCGGCCGATGATGTCGATGAGAGTTTCCATTCGGCAAAGTCGGAAGTCAGCAGTGACAGCACTCCTACCAAGAACGGCAAGGCTAAGAACTCTGAGCTCTCGGAGGAGGAGGCGCGCGACAAGGCAGTCAGGGAGATCATGATCAACATGAAGTGCCTGCATATAGTCCAGTGCATGCTTTCCAACGTTGCCGGCAACCTCCAGCAGAACGACCATCTTGTTGCGATGCTGAACAACTTGGTGGTTCCCGCTGTGCGAAGCCACGAGGCGCCCGTCCGTGAGCGTGGCTTGCTCTGCCTTGGCCTCTGCTCGCTGCTGGATCGGTCTCTGGCTGAGGAGAACCTCACACTCTTCATGCATTTCTTCAGCAAGGGCCACACCGCCCTGCAGATTACAGCGCTGCGTATCTTGACCGACATCCTGAACGTCCACGGTGCCCAGCTCCTGACGTCCAACCCGACCCTGCTCAAGATCTACATCAAGGCGCTGAGGTCCGGCTCCAAAGCCCCGGAAGTCCAGGCCGTCGCCACGGTCGCGGTATCGAAGCTCCTCCTCGGCCGGGTCGTCACCGACCGCGAAACCTCGGCCGAACTGCTCAGAACGCTGGTGATCGCCTACTTCGAGCCCGCCAGCGCGGGCAACCAGAGCGTCCGGCAGGCGCTGAACTACTTCCTGCCCGTGTTCTGCTACTCGCGCGCGGAGAACCAGGACCTGATGTGCGCCGTCGCGCTCGACGCGCTCCACGCCCTGTACAACGTCCGCGAGGGGTTCGAGGACGACGACGCGGACGTCGAGGACGAGATGGTCAGCCTGTCCACCATCGGGGCCTGCCTCGTCGACTGGACGGACCCGAGGAAGTGCTTCTCGCCCGGCGCCGCCGTCGACGCCGAGAAGAAGGTCGTCAGCGGCGACGTCCACCTGGACTTTGCGATGAATGTTATAGAGAAGCTGAACGGAAACCTCACCAGTAAGAAACCCCTCTGACGTGTCAGCTCCGGCACCTCGCTTTAGAGACCATGCTAATAACCCATCTGCAGAAGAAGAGAAGAAGACCATCGCACCTCTTCTGGGCAAGCTCTACATCTCCCCCGCCTCGTCCGAGGACAAGGTCAGGGACGCGTACGCGGCCGCGTCCGACGCCGTCGACGCGCAGCTGCTGTCCGACGCCGCGGGCAGGAACGCGCTGTACAAGGTCCACGTCGGCCTCGGCAAGATTGTCAACACGCTCGACGTCCGGGACGCGGGCGCCGCCGCTGTCGCGGGGACGACGGCGACGAGGAGGAGCAGCGCAGCCACCAGCGTCAGCCGCGGGGGGTCGGTAGGCGTGGAGGATAGGACTGTTGTTGAGGAGAGGACGGTGGTGTTGCCGGAGGCGGATATTAAGGAGGAGGAGGAGGAGGAAGTGGAGCTGGAAGAGGTGGCGGAGGAGGGAGAGGAGGAAGATGTGGACAGTGATGAGGGGACTGTCGTTCGTCGTGACGATGCTGACTCGCTGGTTGACGAGTTGTTGACTGATGAGGAGACATGATAGGATGAATGACGGGGTTCATTGGTTTTCTTTTTCTGTTCTGTTCGAATAAGGTGGCGGATCCAGGACTGGGCAGTATGATTTTCTACGAACGGGCTGTAATCGTCAAATGCTATCGTCGTTTTACACGGCGTGTATCTTCAGGGAGCTTCGAGGTTGAGTGGGTGGTATCTATTTATTACTGATGCTCTAAGTGCCATGCAATCCAGAGCAATGTGTAATACGGTAGGGGCTGAGACTGATATATAATACACTGAGCCGGCGATCTATTTCTTTCCTGAACAATTACATTGGCATCCGTAAGCATCACAAATGTCCGTTCTATTATAGTCAACACACCTTCTATGCACGGGGGGGGTTATTGACCCAACCAAAAGAGAAGGCCGCCCAGCCCAATATGAACGAGCAGATGATGACCCAGGCTCCAACCCATGCAATACAGGTATTTTGGCGAAAAAACGGTCCATATGAAAAGGTGCGTCCTCAGGACGGTACAAGCAGCCATGACGGACGCAGCACTGAAGGTGGTGAACACGGTCAGCACAGCGACATGCTGCACGAAGACACGCCGGCCGCCTGCCCTCTGTCTCTTAAGCAGCATGGTGTTGGCGGCGAATGTCCAGTATATCGGGGCGGCCCAGTTGCTGACAAAGGTCAGGATGCCGACGACGATGGCGTTGAAGCCGTTCACGCCGTTGTACGCGTTCGACAGGTCCACGGACGAGATGGCGTTCGATCCGCCAAAGGCAAAGAAGGACATGAATGAGAGGAGGAGGGTCGAGGTGCTCAGCTCGGCAACGCTTAGGTCCTGTGCGTTGAGGAATCCGAGCTGAACTTTGAACAGGAGGAACAGTGGTATATTGGTGGTTCTGGACTGTGTTACTGCCAACAAGGTGTAGAGGTAATGAAGAGTCTCGAGGGCTGATCGGATCGTGTTAGCCTGTGTTGCGGACTACCAAGGGGAGACACAGATACTGACCAGTAGCCCTGGTCGAGGCTTGTTTCCCCCAGAAGATGAAATATAGGACACAGGCAGTCGCCACCCCGAGGCCGATGAACACCGCCTGTGCCCTGGCAACAAGTGAGAATCCTGACGGAATGTCCACAATGCTTTTCGCTGCACCAACGACTAGTTCTGGCGCATCCTGATTCGTGAAAGCCAGTTTGAACGAGAAAGCTGCAAGGGCCAATGCTGTAGTTCCAGCCAAACTGATTGGGGTCAGCAAGCGACCGAACCCCTGGGAGAGCCCTCGGTATATGTAAAGGTATTCTGCGCTGACGAGGCACCACAGGAGCGCAGGATTGGTGTTGATGTACGTCTTGACGATGTCCGGCTCTCCCGCAAACTTCTGGCCAGTCTGGTTCCAGCCGCGGACCAGCCTCGTGGCGATGAGTGCAAATACGAGTGAGAAAAGGTGACGTTTTCGAGAGCCCCTTCTACAGCCGGTTAGCATGGAGATGGTAGGTGTTCTGGGAGCAGCACGTACCCGTTTAAGCCCTTCAAGCCCAGGAGAGCCAGCCAAGCGGATACAGACCAATACCAGAAATGATGCTCTTCCTCCACGTAGCTGCTTGCGAACATCATCACACCGTAAGACAGAGTGATTGACATAAACGGCAACGTTGAGTGGATGCTTTCTGAGAGCGAGAGACGCGCAGCAGATAGCGAGGCTATGACTGCAAGGACGGCGGTTCCTTGGCCAAGGAAGAGCCTACGCATATCATAGTTGCTCGCCATGCTGCTCATAAGACGTTGCGTCTTCCGTAGCCACTATAATAGTAAGTATATCATGGAAGATGTTTCAAACCCTTGGTGGGAGGGGGGGAACTGACGTGAGAAATCATTGACACCCATTGCAGATCAAGCGCTTCCGTCTGCCCAGCTTCTCTGGATGATTTCACGACCGCCTGCCACTCGCAAGCTAGCTCCCCAATCTTTGACCCATCTTCCGTGCAGACTTCACTGCCACGGCTGGGATCGAACATGTCTGACCCAAAGGCTGCGGTAACAATTTCCAATATCTGCTCGGCATTTCGCATGAGGATTTGGATCTTGTCGGTTTCTATAACGCTATTAGCTGCTGGCTACCTAGAAATGGCGAGGAGTTGCACACTTTTGGTCCAGAAGGGGAGAAAGTCTACAATAAATGTGCCAAGGTTGTTTTTCGGGACCGGGAACCCTAACAAAGCGGCGAGGGTTGGTGCAATATCTGACTGCTCGACGGTCGAATAATACTGGAAGTCGTCTTTAAACGGTACAGGAGCCTGACGCTGGCCTGGTAGGGCTTCCAGTCTCGGCGAAATGAAGACAAGGGCGGCAGATGTCTCTCCAGGGGACGAGGCGCCATGATTGCCAGCATCGTTCATGCCATGATCTCCGCATAGGACGAGCATGGTTGATTGGAGGTGTTCCTCTGTCTTCATTGCACTGAAGATCTGCTCAACAATCCCGTCCATCTCACGCTGCTTGGGGACCATATTGGGACTTATATGGGGTTAGCTATGAGACCGCAAATGGGGTAGAAAATGGGAAGGGTTTCCATCATGCCTTCTGGGCCCCCCCTTGTGGCCAATATGGTCGAGGCCCAAGTAATGGAGCACCATGGTGTTCCAATCGTCATTTTTAAGCTCGTCCGCAATGTGCCTCGTCACGTTGTTGTCCACTTCGGTGAAATCCTGTTGTATTTAGCGAGGTCCGTCGTCGTCACGCCGCGCGGGTCTTCCGTACCGAAACGAAGAAGCTGGTTGTCCCATCTGTCCGATCAAAGGTGTCCGGGAACAGCTTCAGCCACGTGTCGTCGCCGTACATGATCAATTTGCCTGTGCCTTTCGCCTTCATCTGTGCCAACCATGTGTCCTGCGAGGCAAGAGTCGAGGTCTCATCCCCCTCGTCGAGGTTGAGAATCACGTCTAGGAAGGAAGGAATGGAGCCAGTCGTTATGGCCTTGAGTCTCGGCATAGTAACAGTCGGCGACGTCGCATGGGCAGTAAACGGAATGGCAGCGCCGCTGCGAATCAAACTGGGAGGTCGTCAGCGGAAGGGGACGGCCTGGTCCCAGACTTGAAGAGCTGCTTACGACTGCGTGTACTCAAACCCGCTGTTGGGAAGATAGACGAAGTCACTACAAGAACCATGTGAATAGGCCGTAGTCGCATTCCATCACAGCGCCTAGGGATTACCTTCGCAAAGCATCGACGACCAGGAAGACGAGGCGATCAAAAGGGGCCGGCGGCGGAGATCCATATTCCGAGGCCTCGCTGTACTGAGCCAATCCGGGAATGAATGGTTTATAGGGAAAGAAGCCCGTCGCAAAGGTCAATATAGAGACGGGTATCAGCAAGTTGGCCGCGACAAGCAGCAAGACGGAGTAGAGCGTCGCATTGTGACGCGACTTCATGGCAGGGCGTGGCAGCCGAACGCAAATCAGCAATGAAACGAGGGATTATGAGATTAAGTACGGAAAGATCTCAGAGTCATGATCTGCCAACGAGGTTGCCCATTCAATTTCAAGCAAGCCTGGTTTCGCAGCTGCACAAGCTCGATGCTTACGCGGGGGGAAATTCCTCAAGGTGCCTAACCTAAGAATTCTAGTCTGTAGCCTCGCATTGGAAGCTCTGTGCTGATTGGTCCGTCGCAAGGATAGCAGATCCTGCGGAGTCCATGCGGCCAGGGGATTGGATATTGGCCTTAAAATAGACGTTCCCACGTCGATAAGAACAGCCTTGATATCTTCCAAGATTCCCATGCGACACCAATGTCTTGCCACCGCCCTGTCTAATACGGCGGCCATTCGTCGTATTCGCGGGCATAACCGACATATTGGGTATAACCGACATATTTTCCCTCCTCGCCCGGTTCTAGGTGAGACTTCACTTCATTTTCTTCGCAGCTTGTCTATCCTTGTATTTAGGAAACACGATAGACGACTTCTTTGACCGCCGTCGCTTCTCAATTCCCTTCCTTCCCAAGGTTAACTTTCTCTTTACGGCCTTGGCGCCCGAATCAATGTCCATGGCTGAAACCAGTCAGTTATCTGCCAGTTCCCGTAGATATGCAAAATGCAAAACAAGATACTCACTTTCCTCCTCTGTCACGGTAGGTGCAGTCTTCTGGTCTGTTGAAGTGGCTACAAATTAAATGGTGAGCCAGATTTCTACCGATGGATGAGGTGGAAGTGCTCGACGGGGTGCATCACTCACTCTCAACATCTTCCATTTCCTTCTCATTCTCTGGCCGACTTGTTTTCGCCTGGGCAGCGATCTCTAGCAACTTGGCCGAGAGGCGCTCTGTCCTGGCCGACTCGACAGGCCCAAACACATTCTTCTTGAGCTGTTGGTTGTTGTTCTTTACTGAACTTGCTCGGCTACTCTTCGCCATGTTGAAGGTATAAGGTCGAAGAACTTTGCGCAAAATGCGGGAATATGGTGTACTGGGTCTTTGACAGTTATTTTCTCGTTCCAGTGAAGTATCTCGCCAGCTGAGTTGATCTGAGTGTGTCTGGAGGGGTGTTATCGCACCTAGTTGAGGAAAAAAAGTGAGAAAAGATAAATCAGTCATGGGTCTATAAGGATCCAGATAAGAAGGAGGGAGGGGCGTACGCTAATCTGGCGCGTGAATCGCCTTCTTTTTACGAATTCCAGACCTCCATAAATGATAAGTATTTGTGAAGTTTCTGGGTAAGCCGCCTAATATGTAACCCAGATGAAGATTTGAAAAATAATTTTGGAATGCATTCATAAATCGGCACTATAGTGATACCAACTAGGTACCTGGTAGGTAGGTAGTCGGAGACAGAGGGCGGATATGATGCCTTGATAAGCCGATTCCCTCCTTGAATGCATCAAATTGTTAGGGTGTGTATCTGTATTCAAGTACCCACACCCCTGACTGAGATCGGCGGTTCACGACTGAAGCATCAAAGCTTCTATTTTGCCACAGCTTTCCGCCTTGATGATCAACTCTACAAAATGATTCCACCGGCTAGCACATCACTTAACCCGGCGCTGAGAATTTGAGGGAACCGAAACAGATATCTTGTCGCATCACCGGTAGGCACATCCAAACACGTATTATATGTCGCCGAAAAGACGCTAACCAATATCACTGCAGGACCCTCAACCTTGCGATAGCCTCGTGCCTGCCCGACGACCGCCGACCTTTTTATGACGCCTACCCGTGCATGAATTGGGGTCACAACCCTCGCTCATCATGGCAGACATGGTCACTCCCGAACCTGGACCGGGACCGGCCAGGGCAGATGTCGATGCTTTGGTTCGGGCGGCACAACTCCCCAACATACCGAAAGCCGCCCTTCAGACCATCTGCTCCGTCAATGGCCTCTCAAGAGGTGGCAACAAGGCAGATCTCCAGAGACGCATTATAGGCCGTGAGTAATTTTAGCTTGCGTGCCGACTCAATCCTGAACTGCCTCTTCCTTCTTCGTCAACGGAGACTCGCAGACAGGCGCCGTCTTGAACCGAACACTTGCTGATAATCTGCAAACAGTCATTCATATGTGCGATCAAAATAAAGACCTCAGTCGATTTCAGGAGGTTCGCAGCAGCGTTTATTCTCATGCGCCCGTCCAAAATCCTCATCCCGTGCCGGGGCTTCAGCCAGCCTACCAAACTCCTTCTACAAATTTGGGTATGCCTCCATATACCTACCAAAACGGCTCAGCGGCCAACGGCCACAGGCCGGTCCTTCAGCAAAGTACGATAGCTTCTCGCGCCCCCGGGACCGCAGCTTGGACAGGCTAACCAGAAGCAGGCTTTCAATTTAAGCCCAGCCCTTTCTACGAGGTGAAGAGTCGGATAGGAGAGTTGCGTACTTGCGAAGGTTGGTTAGAGCACAGGCGCAAAACGGACTGGTACTAACATGCGAGCAGTGATGGCGCAGCACCGACACTCGGTTACTATACCCGTAAAGTCTTTAGACAATCCTGCTCTGCAGCAGTGTCTCACAGACCCTAGCCTCAGGGTCATGGTTTTCTGCGCTGCAGGCAACACCGGCACTCAGGACATAGCTTTCCCCCACCAGTCCGAGCTGAAAGTTAATACCGGGGATGTCAAGGCAAACCTGAGAGGTCTCAAGAATAAGCCAGGGTCTACGAGACCAGTGGATATCACAAACCTCCTGCGTCTTAAACCCGCCGGATACCCCAACAGTGTGGAATTCACCTACGCATTAACAAACAAGGCAGGTGGTCGACCTCTAGTGAAGTCCAAAGTCAGGGCAGTCCCGATCAGACATGCGGGTCTGTTCGGCATGTGCCGGGTGACTTCTGCTAGGATGAGTTTTGCTAACTTGATATTTTCTGCCTACAGAGATACTATCTCGGCCTCTATATCTGCATGTCCACGTCACTGGATCGGCTCGTGGAGCAAATTGGGAAAGGGAAAAGGATACCCAAGGCCTCTGTCGTCCTGGAAAGTAAGTTATCCATGTCCCATCCCCAACTTGGATAGCACTAATACCGAATCCCAGTTGCCAAAAAAGCCAGTGACCCAGACATCGTGGCTACTTCGCAGAACCTCTCTCTCAAATGTCCCCTGAGTTATATGAGGCTCAAGGACCCCTGCCGTGGTCTCAACTGCAACCACATACAATGCTTTGACGCGACGTCCTACCTACAGTTGCAAGAACAAGGACCGCAGTGGATCTGTCCGATCTGCAACAATGCTGCTCCCTTTGACCAACTGGCCGTCGACGAGTAAGGTTACCGTTGGAAAATCTAGTGAGATTAAGACTGACCAGCCAATTTGTAGGTATGTCAAGGACATCCTGGTGAACACGCCGAGTTCTGTGGAGCAGGTCACGATTGAGCCGAATGGAAAATGGTCGGTCCAGAGTCAGACCCAGAGTCAGACCCAGAGTCAGACCCCAAGTCAGACCAGTCAAAAGGAAGAAAAGATGGCGGCTAAGGAGACGAGCTTTATCGATGACGACGATCTCGTGATTTCAGAGACCAGCTTTGTGGGCAGTCGCCATACCGCAACTCCGAACCGCTCGATGGCGAAATTTGATACCCCTGTAAGGGGGTCAACGGAGAGTTCGACAATGCCCAGGTCAGCTACCAGTAGCAAACGGCCGGCCGCTGAAGTCATTGACTTGACTCTTTCAGACGATGAAGCGCCAGATCGCCCTGCGAAACGCCAAAACACTACTGCAAACGGCTGGAGCACAATTTTCTAGACGTGCACTCCGGCTCTGATTGCCAGTCGTTAGGATCAGCCTCCCGTGCTATACGCCACGGGGACTGCTTGGTCGTCTCCCCATTTCGGTTGACTCATGGTGATTCGGCCTCTTTTTGAGGCGGGGGGGAGAGAAGGGGGCGTTACAGGAATTTAATACGATTAGACCATGGGATCGTATCTCAGCACGGCGTTTGGGATGGTACGGCACAGGACGGCAAAGGAGGGTGCCCACACGGTCAGGTCAGGCAACGGCATTGTGGGGAGAAGACGGAGAGTATTTGGAGTATTGACCGCTGCCTCGAATGAGGCCTAGAGAGGGTTTCGTCACAACGCGATGGATAGCTCTACGGGAGGAATAAAGGGGGACTATATCTTGCTCAGCGATTCGATAAGTGCCTAGATATCTAGAGCATGCTTATATGTAGCTAGTGATTTCGATAACTCGATATCCAGGCTACTTGCATATCACCCATAACAGCAACCTGTAGGAACAACGCCGCCAAAGCTCCTGGAAGAAACCCAAAGCTTCCCCCACCTTGACTCTTGAAGCTAAAGAGCACCTATTTGCCATCGGAGTGGACGCTCGTGAAGCCCATTTCCAGTCCCCGCAAGAACCAAACAGTACCATCCGCCTGGCCTCAATGGTCCCCGAGACGAACCTACCCGACGACGACACTGCCGCCTCCCTCACACACGACCGCCACGCCCACCGCGCCCCCACAGCCGGCGTACACGGCCCAACCCGCCGGAACGGGAACGCAGGACCGAGAAGGACGCCGCCGCCGCCGCCGCAGCCATCATCATGTCCTTCGAGAGCGTCATGCCGCCGTACAACGCGTCGGACCCCAGCGCCCGGTTCCTGAGCTCCTCGTGCCTCGACTTCCTGCTCATCGAGCTCGTGCCCATGGCCTACCGCATAACCAACGAGGTCGACGCCGCCGCACTCGACGCCGCCTCGGCACCGCCGCCTCCGGCGGCGGACGCGGGACCCGGGCAGAGCAACGGGGCGACCGCGGCGGCAGGAGGGGCCTCGGGCTCGCGCCGCATGGACGAGGACGAGGAGCGGGAGGCTGTCTTTTACAGGTTGGAGGTATTGGGGTACCGGGTTGGGCAGGGCCTGGTGGAGCGGTATGCCCCCCCCCCCCCGGGTTGAACTCGTCGGGAGGGAAACCCGTGGCTGCTGACTTTCGGGTTTGCTGTGCAGGTTCTCGCGAGATAGGCCTCGCTTCAACGACACGCTCGACGCGATCAAGTTCCTCTGCAAGGATCTGTGGACGCTGGTTTTCCGGAAGCAGGTGGATAATCTCAAGACGAATCACAGGGTATGTACGGCATGGGGACCGGATTCTACTCGAACCTTTTTCTTTACTTCTCCTTGAGAGAGATGGTTGCTGACATCTGGGTTCTCCTTACCTGCAGGGCGTCTATGTATTGACGGATACCGCGTTCCGACCGTTCTCAAGGATGAGCACCGAGACTGGGGGCCAAGCAGTGCTCCGCGCTCAGCCGGTATGAGCCTCTCTTCCCCTCCCCCTTCCCCACCCCTTTTCTTCCCGCGCGAATATAGAAGTCTCCGTATTGATCTGTTTGGTTTTATGTTTTCAGTTCTTATGGTTCCCATGCGGCATCATCCGAGGAGCACTGGCAGCGATGGGAATCAACGCCACGGTGCAGGCGGAAACGAGCGAGCTTCCCAGCGCGGTCTTCCAGATCAGGACCATACCAGTCAAAGCCTAGATCCGAAGTCGGCCGAGCAAAATGGCGAATACCAATCACCTGGGAAATCCCGTCGCTTGATGAAATAGGGTCAGGAAGGAAATGGTCGTCGCATCTAGAAACGAGCATCTAGACGGAGTCCAGGGAGGCACATGGCGTTTGGGGGTTCACTATTGCGTCGAGTTTATGTATACCCGGAATTCCATATGTGTTCCAAATGCGTCGTTGATCTATCAGTTGAGATATCCGTTTTCGTTCCGTTCAAATCCCTACCCCCTTCCCCTCCCAAAATCCCCTCAACCCGTCATGTCCAGGTCGTCGTCAAACTGAGCTTCCTGGATCGGACATTTATCTCACGGCCACGGCCACCCATTCTCCCTCCCCATGAAGAATCGGGATTCACCCTCACAGCCTAGGAAAGAAAAAAGACAAATCAGCCAGATGCACCTCACTTGATTCTATTGTTTTGCTTCTATAGTCGGCCAATGATACCGCTATCTGGGAGGCCCGGCAATGTTTTATTTCGAACCGAACTTGAAAGAGAAGAGGGCATCTTCCGCATGGTGGGAATCAGGGGTCTATTCACTTTTGCGGTGGGTTGTGGGCGAAGGCGACTCCCTTCTCGATGTTCCCCTTCAGGCCCGCGATAGCCGCATCCAGCAGCGTCTTCTCCTTGGCGGAAATGTCCGATAAGACATTGGTGGCCTTTTCGGCTCCGTTGGGCTACAATAACATGTCAGCAAAGGCGTTATCGAAAATGGAAGACGAAGAGGTGGGGTTTTAGGGGGTAGTACTCCAAGCTCGATGGGGACGGAGAAGAAGTCGACGCCAGTCTTCTCGGCGATCTCCTTGCCTCCGGGAACACCAGGGAGATAGACATAGCTGGGCTCAACGAGGCCCTTGGCACCCTTTACGGCCTTGAGCAATTTCTCGGTGAACCTTTCAAACGACCTGATTAGCCAAGTCTTCCCAGCACCCACCCATTCCGGGAAGATAACCATACCGGTAGCCAGCATAAGCCATGGAGAGCGTAGCGGAGCCCGCACCATCCTTGGCCTTGACGACCTCATCACCGCCGAACTGGACACGCTTGACAAGAGCCTCGTACTTGTCATCAGGGATAGTGACCGATGGGGAGACCTGGCTGAAGAGCGGGACAATGGTCTCGCCGGAGTGTCCGCCGATGACGGGGACGGTCAGCTCCTGAGGGTTGGCCTTGCCGACGATCTCAGCGACGAAGGTCTCAGCGCGGACAATGTCGAGGGTGGTGACGCCAAAGAGGCGCTGGGCGTTGAAGACGCCCTTGGCCTTGAGAACCTCGGCGGCAATAGGAACCGTCGAGTTCACAGGGTTCGAGATGACGAGGATGAAGGCCTTGGGGGCGACCTCGGCGGCGACCTCGATGAGGCCCTTGACAATGCCAGCGTTGATGTTGAAGAGATCATCACGGGTCATGCCAGGCTTGCCTGCAACAGATCACATTCAGCAAAATCTTCGCGTCGGCTCTTGTTGGTTTCCACCTACGGGGAATCCCGGCAGGGATGACAATGATATCGGCATCCTTGAAGGCAGCCTTGGCGCCATCGTTGGCTGGGAGGTAGCCAGTAACTTTCTGTTCTTTCGTCAGCAAGAGTCAACGTCAACGTTGCTGCCAGGAGAAATGCTTACCGCGTTCGAAGAGATATGCGACAGGTCGGCCGCAACTCCCGGGGTGTTGACAACATCGTACAGGGAGAGCTCATCGATCAGGGGGCAGAGCTTCAGGAGCAGGGACAGTGGCTGGGTAGGGGAATAAGCGTCAGCTTCGACTGCTTCTCTTCATTGCGCTTTATCTTTATGGGCATTCAAATCCATACCTGCCCAATACCGCCAGAGGCACCAGCGACAACTAAAGGCACATTAGCAATGCGATCTGCTGAAATGGCGCAATGATTTCGCTCTCTGTCCACGCACCTGCTTTGACCATTTTGACGTGATTCGGAGGCGGGGGAGGGGTTAAATGCTGCAAGCAAGGGTGAGCTGTTAGCGGCGCCAGATATCAGGGCGGCGTATTTTCCACGCTGTTATAACAGGACGACGAGGGACAGTGATGATGATGATGATGATGATGATGGTTCAATTTGCTCACTTATGAAGAGAAGTATTTATCTCGAGGCTTTCGACGTTTTCGATGTTTGCGAAGTTGTTGTTGTTCGGGGGGGTGTCGTCCGGAAGCTTTCCAAGAGTTACCTTACGTACTGAGGTAATTCTTTATGGTGGGGCAATAACACCCAAAAGCTGACCGAAAGCAGCAAAAGATTATGACCCCGCGCCGGTTCGGAATGGCTTGAAACCCGGATAGACAATATGGTACCTACGAGAATATACGATGAACGCCACAGAGGTCCGGCGGAGTTTTTGCTGGTTGTTTCGGGTCCCCCTTCTTATATCTCGAGAGTCGAGACACGACAGACTAGGTACCTACCTACCTGTTTGGAGCGTTCGGTGGGGCGACCAACGTCTCACATGGGTACACCCGGACATCAGACCGACATGTGCGGCCCGAGGCATTACACTCGGAGGATGGGAAGTTGGGAATCGGACAGGATCGGACAAGTCCGCTTCAAAGCCCGGATCAGAGGCCTGTGTACCTGTGGCCCCCAATCCAATCCCGACAGGGCTCCCCATGTTAGCCGTCTCTACTGGTCACTCATGGTCTCCATCGCAGTCGGTCCTCATAGTTGCTTGTTCATGGATTGATTCTTTGGATATCAAACGCCGGAGGTAGCCCTAGATGCGAGATTGCCCGTCCAGCCCGCCCCATGTGCCGTCCACTCGCTCGCAAACAACTTCTAATCGAGTTCTTTTGATCGGTCGTAGGGCCAGTCCTTATCCTAGCTCACATGGCCAAGCTTATGCACTCTGCTCAGCGGCCTTCTTCGCCGCATTTCCCCTCAACTTCCTCTCCGGCTCGGGCTTGACGGGTCTCTGAGATCGGAGGATGGCACTGGCACGGGCAACGGCAGTCTCACGGAGGTCGGGGCGGTAGTGGGACTTGGCCGCCTGGTTGGCAACTGCCTTGTAGGTCCTGCGAGAATGTCAGCACCCTGTCTCTTGCGCTCCCGTTGCATATGTCAGACTGACTTCCGGGCGGACTTGTTGCTGCGATAGGCAACAGTCTGCTGGTTCTTGGCCGGCTGCTGGCCGTGTGCGGCCCTCTTGCTAATCAACTGAACGCCTCCCTTCTCATTGGCAACGATGCCCAGGGCCTATACGATTGTTTTCTCATCAGTCCCAGTGTGCGTGGCGCGATCGATCAGGCCCTCGAAATACCTTGTTGTTGACGAAACCAGCGTGCTACCACTTTAATTAGCCCATTGCACCCAACCATAGATCAACGGCAAATCCGTACCTTCCACGTGTTCTTGTTCGCCAGGTTGTAGGGGTCGCGAGAGAACTGAACGCCTCCAGCGTCCTTGCGCTTCACGAGGTAGGCATTCTGGGAACCTAATACAGTGTTAGGGTTAACGTTGCCCTGGCCCTGGGTCTATCGGAAAACTCACGGGCGACCTGCCAGAGGAGATCGGAGGAGACGTTGGGCAGAGACATTGTGGAATATGAAACCTCGAATGAGTAACCGATTCAATTACAATCTATTGCAACGAAGAAATAGAGGTCCAAAATTCGTAAATCTTGAAATTGCCTTCCACGAGCTGAATTCACGAAAATTGCCCACGCTGTGGGTTCGCTTAATGACAAACCAGGTACCTAGGTACCTTCCATGCTCCACTCTGCCTTGGGAAACCTGGTAACCCCTTTCGGTATAGCGCGCTGAGCCACGCCGCAACTCCCGCCTTCGCATACCATCATCGCAAGCGTCTGGCCTGACTTCAATCCCACGATATCCCACTTTCCTTTCATCTCAGACCTTCTTTTTCAACTCTGTAACTATTTCTCTCACCTCTTCGGCTATTGTCGTGTCATTGCTTCGATGATTCCGGGTGTACCGGGGTAACCACACTCAACTCCCGCCGCAGCCTCCCTCGGTTCGCACTTCACACAGGACTAACGGCCCCTGGCCGGCGCAAAGATGGTTTACCTCCTCTACAGCATCATCTTCCTCACCCTCTTCTCCGGCACCGCCCTGTACGCCACTCGCGCCCACTGGCTCCCCGCCTTCCAGGATCTCGCCTCTGGCCTGCGCGACTCCCTCCCGACCCTCGGCTCCGGCTTCGGCTCCGGCGCCTACTCGCGCCTGTCGTCCTCGTTCCGGGGGGACATGGAGGCGGGCCTGTCGAGCAGCAACTTCGACCTGGGCGCCAACGTCGAGTCGGGCGACTCGCGCGGCGGGCTCGACGCAGCCGCAAAGGCCGAGATTCTCCGCATCATGAAGCGCCGCCGCATGAGGTTCGACGAGGCCCGCCGCGTCTACATGGAGCAGCGGTTCGCTGCCAACGGCATCGACGCCGACGGCCGGCCGCGCGATCCAAAGTTTGTGAGCTTTTCGTGAGGGGCTGGGTTGGATATTCCCCCCGATCGGTGGCTTTTTTTTCATCCGGGGGGAATCGAGCGTGGTTGGGGGAAGGAGCACAGGCAGATGCGGCCAGATGGCGCCGACATCGAGCCTCCCCGTTGTTAATATACTCGCGGTATATTACCGAGCCATTTTGTCGACACTGACGCCGATACCGATACCGATACCGATACCTACGTCTATTCTCATTTCCTTACGTCATTGGGTTGGAAGTTAGCGACCATCTTAGGGTTGGCGGGCGTTCTTGGAGTTATTGGGATGAGTAGGGCTAGCATCTCTCGGGTGAAGCCGCTGCCTTGGAAGGTTGGCTCTTGCTTCAAGAGGCCTTCAACTTACTGCTTCTCGTTTACATGGCAAATCACACACTGCTGCATGTCTTGTATAGGGAGCCTCTCCATGAGAACCAAGGCTCCTCTTTGAAGCGATTATTACTTTCGTTTATTACATTACAGTATTCCCTCCTACTCAGAGTTGAATACGATCTCTATGTGGTCTTGTAGGGACTTAAAAGAATGACTCCGACCACCAACCTCCACGCCAGATCCCAATGGGATCAATGAAAAACATATATGTACAGTACAGCCTGAGGCTTGATATTAGTAGTTACAACCAAAACAGCTTCCCCTTTTTCTCTACTCGTCATCATCACCTCATCAAAATCCCGATATCGAACTAGTGAATGGGCCGTAGTGGGATTCGTAAACCTGGATAAGAAGGGATAGTCTCCCCTCTTACTGGGACTTCTTAGTCTCCGGCTCATAATTGCGGTCGTCCTCGCCCTCAACCTCCTTGACCATCTTCTCCATCTCGGCGGACTCCTTCTCCCACTGTTCCTTGCTCATCTTAACATCCTTGTCGAACATGGACGTTTCGGGGGCGCGGTAGCTCCCACCCATGCGGTCCCACAAGGTGGTGTACTGGCCATAGTTGTAGTTGAAGGCGAGGTGGTGGACGCTGTGGCAGGCGGCCCCGTTTATGACGGGATTGTCGGCCATGTACTCGCCGTCGTGAATCATGATGGTCCAGAAGTTGACAAAGACGAAGAGGAAGACGTAGGCGAGCTTCTGCAGCGGGAAGAGGAAGGGGTACAAGTGGTAGGGGATGCCCTGCGCGAAGCCGTCGAGCGGGTGGAAGGCGTGGCTGGCGAAGGGAGTCGGCATGATCCACTTGTGGTGCGGTTTGTGGAGGCGCTTGTAGACGAGCGGGTGGTGCAGTCCCCGGTGGATGAAGTAGATGCAGAAGTCGGTGAAGAGCAGGAAGAGGGGCAACTGGGCGAAGTCGTACCAGGTTCCGGGACCCTCGGCAGAAGAGTCATAGAGCTTGCTGTACCCGCGGACCTCGGCCAGGAATATGGGGGCGGTGTAGATGGCCATGACTGGCAGGGAGATGGCCGTCTGTTTCATCTCGAGGGAGATCTGGTTCTTCAGGAACTTGGGGTGCTCGAGTGTCTTCTTGTCAAAGATAAGCCAGTACGAAAGCGACGCAAAGACAAAGTATATGAGAAGACCGAACAGCCTGTCCACGCGCGGGCCGTGTTAGTCTGAGCATGCCCACGACCAGAGTGCAAAGTCGGACTTACCATGTTATTAGGAAAAGTGACACGCCCTGGCGGTAGATGTTATCTCGGGCCCAGGCGCTCATGTAGGCAGCCTGCGGGGGCTGAAAGGAGAAGAAAGACGTTGCGGGCTTGTACTGCCATGTTGAGAATGCCTGGCTGGTAGCATTGGCCGAGAGATGGTCCGGAAAGTCGAACGGAGTAGCACGCGCGGGAAGAACCCAGGCGTAGATATGATCGAAAAAGAACGTGTCCGTAATCTCCAGGACGATGTCCATGGTCAATACGAATTCGAGAGGCTGGCGGGCAAAACTTGGAAAAAAGATTGACAGGGTAGGGTGGAATTCAAAAGAGGTTGAGGCTCAGGGAAGTGATTTGGCGATGATCAGCGCGAATCAAGGGTCTGGGACGCTAACCTAAAAGGGTTCAGGCACGTTGCTCCTAGCGTACCGTTGTGCAGGTACTTTACGATGATGGCTTTATCTTGCAAAACGTCAGAGATGGAGAGGGGGCTGCAAGCATTTATTCATTCTTTAGGACACCGATCCTTTCCCCATCGCCCCATTTTCAGACCCCGAGAAGCAGCGTATTCGTTTACTACCCTGCGCTGGGTATGACATTCGAGGGTGACAATCGTCCAACCCAGAGAGAGAATTGCACGATGAGGTGGAGCGGGATGCCCTATGATTCGCCAGCTGAACCCTGATCAATTTCGTCCGTCACTCGGATGCAAAAGGAAGCCGGTGCAAGAAAGTGGCCTGGTTTTTGACACCGAGGAACAAGTCTGGCTTAAAGCCGGGATCGGCCCCGAGGATGAACGTTTCTCAAGATTCAACACTCTGCCCATTAAAAGTCATCTGTGTCTCTGGTCTAAGCCACCCACTACACAACTGTCCTCGGTCTTGCGTCGCCCCACGCCGAGAATGGTTACTTGGATCTTGCAACTTGCATAAGCCGCCCTCCGCTACGCAGACAATAGATATCTCCAGCCCACTTCGTACTCAGCTCGCCTAGCCATTGGCCTGTTCTCGATATAGCTTCTACTACCATGGACTAGCACACAGACGCAGGTCATGAGAAGTGAGCTTAATGAAACTTCGATCGAAGTTAAAGGTGCTTCGACAACAAAGGCTTCGTTACCTTCAGCCATGACATCGATATCAGGGATTTGTGTCCAAGAAATAGTTTGAAGATTGTCATCTTTGTTCGTGAAGCGCCGATCGGTCGGCTTACCGAGATCATCGAAGTTTACTACATAGATCAGATTTGGTACACAGTTCTAGCTCATCCCCCTCTATACTTGGGCCACATTGGTGATAAGAAGCACAAGAGAAACACCGTGAAGATGGGAATGAGAGTGATCAAGGACAGAGCCTGGGAATGAAATGCTGGCTGGAACAATGAAACTTGGAAGCCCGTTCTGAATGATATGGGCAGACGGAATAAAGGTAACGCCCAAGTAGGAAATGAAAGTTGGCTCTCAAAAGCTAAATCCAGGTGAGGGGAGGAGAGTAGAGAGCTCCAGATGTAACCATCTATGATACATCTACGCATGTGGGTCATTCCCAAATCATTGCGAAGTTCCATGATATTGGAGGACCTAGTATTTTTAGGTTGTTATCCGAGCTGCTAGCCACGTGCGGGATCAGGCAAGGGTGCAAGAAAAAAAGACCCGTGCTCCATAGGTAGGCAGGTACCTACATACTATAGGGAGGAGTTGATTTGGAGTGGCGAAAACTGCAGAGGCAACTTTCGGGGAACAGCTGTTGCTGCATGTCACCACATTTGCTCCCGCAGTTCTTATTATTAGTCCCATACGGATCCGTACTAGTACATACATACAAATGGGACCCTGCCGAACCGGGTAGGCAACCCAGGTATATGCCTAAGTACCACAAGGTATCAAGACTTAGGTAGGTATGGAAGTAAGTCACATTAAGTTCCCGGTTACCATGATCAAACTTCGAACATTTAGATTCAGAAACACAAAGTGAAAGCCCCATCAGCCGATTAAATTCGGATTAGCGAACCTAGGTACCTACTTCAGATTGCGTCTGTTCTAGAGGCACACGTAAGGCAGTTTAAGCCGCTAGTGGCAGAATTGACCAAAAGCCAGTGCCCCAGAAGGCCTCCCACGCTCCCTCATCTCCCTCTCATCTCTCATGTAAAAAATTGAAAGAAAAAAAAAAAAGCAAACATATAATGATTTTCGCGATGCAAGTTCCCTCCATGTTAGTGCAAACAGCAGTGATGGGCGGGGGGCAGGCTACCCTCGTTCGGCAGCCAATGGGCCCCTTGGCCACTTAGAAGTATCTAGACAGCATAACCCCTGGTTTCACGTTAGTGCGTTGCAGCGGACAGGGATTTTTTGGCCACAGTAAAACTCCATTTCTCTGGCCTTATGATCAGCCACAGGCGCCTTGCACTAACAATGTTTCAAGAGATATATGTACTTGCAATACATGCACGCTCCAGGTTGTGGACCCACGATGCACGACTGTGTCCCACCTTCCCTCCTGCAGGTTGGTAGGTTCCTTGACTAGCACCTACCCCGGCATGATCCACTCCAGATTCTCAAGGCTTACCTGCTCTCTTCCCCATCAGCCGCGCAATTCTCCTCCTTCTTCTTTCTCCCCTCTACCAACGAGAAAAACAGTGGAATCTAGCGTCCATCACCATCTCAACCTTGCATCATCGATCCAGGCCCATTTGCGGGTAGAGCGACGCTCTGGCTGCATTTAGTCCATCTTTCTACCCTCTCGGTGAAAAAAATCCAATTTCCCAGCCTCCAACTACTGTCCCCACATCCATCCAATTGAAGCCTCTTCGCTTCACCATCGCATCCCCGTCTCAGCAACCATTCTCTAAGCGTCGCTCTTGAACACCATGTCAATGTATCCCGCCCATCGCGGGATGGGCGGCGTCCCTGCCGGTGGCAATGGCGTTGCACGCATCAGCGATCTCCTCGAGCAGATACGATCTGAATTTGAGGGCCAGCTGCGATCCGGCGAAAACTTTGAGCATCAGAGTAAGATCCATTTACTTATCTTCAATCTTGATGAGAGTCGCTTTTGCGGAAATGCATATGTCGCCACTGTCACGACCAGCGTCATCAGGATCGTCTGCACATAGTTTGACTAACTGTTGCAATAGTCCAAAGTCAGGTGCAAGAGATGCAACTGGTCCGGGAGAAGGTGTACAACATGGAACAGACTCATCTTCAACTGAAACAGAAGTAAGTTTTAATCCATATTGCTACTTGCTGGATTTGGCCGCTTACTTGTGTGTTAAAGGTATGAAGAGGAGATCTCTCTCCTTCGCCGTCAGCTTGCTGACGCCCGAGGCGGAGCACCACCGGGCGCCATGGGCGGGCCTCCTCAACATGCAGGCCCTTCACAACAACCTCCGTCGATTGGGTCGGGAAGCCACGTTTTTGGGGCCATTATGGATGGCCGGGGTGGTCAAGCTGGCCTTGCGCCACCTCCACCTCCGCCGCAGGAGCAACAACCTCCTCAACATCAAATGCCTCCGGCGCCCCCAGGCCTCCAGGGTCCTCCGCCTCCTCCACCACCACCACCGTCCCAGCAACCGCCTTTCCAGCAACAATATCCCCAGGGACCCGGGCCGAGCGGTTTCCCTTCCCAACCCCCGCAGAGCACCGCGTCCCCCGGGCCTGGTAAGCGAGGCATTGGCAGACCTCCTCAAGCGGGCGGTCCGGCCACTCCGCAGATCAACACCCCGATGCCGTACCCTGGGCCGGGCCAATCTCCCCAGATCCCCGCTCAACCGACTCCCGACCATGCTCGAATGTCGCAACATCCCCCGCCGCCTCCGCCTCCTCAAAGCAACTCGCTGAGCGACCTTGATCCCGAGCGCATCCCCCTCCACAGCAAGAAGATGAAGGACGACTGGTGGCTCATTTACAACCAGGGTGTTCCTCGCTGCCTTGACGTGGAGTTGCTGCACACTCTACAACACGAGAGCGTGGTCTGCTGCGTTCGGTTCAGTGCGGATGGCAAATATGTAGCAACCGGCTGCAATCGGTCCGCTCAAATTTACGAGGTCAGCTCCGGCGAGAAGTTGTGCATTCTCCAGGACGACAGCATCGACCTGAACGGAGATCTCTACATTCGGAGCGTCTGTTTCAGCCCAGATGGAAAGTACCTCGCCACAGGGGCCGAAGACAAGCTAATCAGAGTAAGTCCTGGTCCTCGAGCTTGCTCCCATTCAGCGTTACTAACCCTCGGAAGGTCTGGGATATCGCGACAAGGACTATTCGGAACACCTTTGCGGGTCATGAACAAGATATTTACTCGCTCGACTTCGCCCGGGATGGACGTACGATTGCCTCGGGAAGTGGGGACCGGACCGTCAGGCTATGGGACATTGAGGCGTCGGCGAATATTCTGACGCTGAGCATTGAAGACGGCGTCACCACGGTAGCGATCTCGCCAGACACGAAGTACGTGGCCGCCGGCTCGCTCGATAAGAGTGTACGCGTCTGGGAGATTGCAAGGGGCTTCCTAGTTGAGCGCCTGGAAGGCCCAGATGGGCATAAAGACAGTGTCTACTCAGTTGCCTTCTCACCCAATGGGCGTGATCTTGTCAGCGGTAGCTTGGACAAAACCATCAAGATGTGGGAACTCAGCGCACCTCGTGGGATCTCGTCGACAGGTCCTCGGGGAGGGCGATGTGTCAAGACGTTTGAAGGTCACAGGGTGAGTTTATTAATTCCCTCCCCCAACACCCCTTAGATGGACTTTGCTGATCTGTTTGTTTAGGACTTCGTTCTCAGTGTCGCATTGACTCCCGATGCTGCCTGGGTCCTGTCTGGATCGAAGGATCGCGGCGTTCAGTTCTGGGATCCTCGCACAGGTCACACGCAGCTTATGCTTCAGGGCCACAAGAACTCTGTGATTTCTGTTGCCCCCAGCCCCACTGGCGGATACTTCGCAACTGGTTCTGGAGATATGAGGGCTCGTATTTGGTCATACAACCGCATTCCTCCGCCGCCGCCGCAGTGAACGGGAAATGGAAAAAGCTGGGAATCTTCCCGATGGTAGCTTCCTTTACCCAGGGCTTTTCTGGCAGGCCCTCTAAAAATGAACTGGCGCTCGCAATTGTCCGGTAATGGAGCCGCCTGCGGGATTTGAATTGTTCTACTCCTTTGATCGAAATGGGCCTAGCACTTTGGGTGGCCTGGGAATATTAACTGGCGTCAAGGTAAGAAGAGCACCGTTGAGTCATGATTTATGCACAGTTGGGCTGGAACAAGGTGGACGTGGGTCTTAATGTTTTTTGTTTTCGAATCAGTATCCCAACCACAACTCCAAATGCAAAAAGAAAAAAGAAGAAAAAAATCGATACAGAGCTCTCCATTACGGATTTAGGGACGGTCAGAAGATAGTATTAGTGTTAGCAATTGCGAATAATCCGTTTCCCACAACACTGATTGGTCCCTCCCAAGAGTCGCACCTCCTAGTCCTCCATCTCTATAACAGCGAGCTAAACAAGTCGTCAAACTCGTCCCTCTTCTTGCGTTTCTTCTTCTTTGACGAGCTCTTCGGTTGTAACGGGCCAAAGAGTTGGTCGAACTCGTCCCCTTTTCGCTTCCCAGGCTGGGGGGAGGCTCCCTTCCCTTCTCGGTCTGCGGTCTCGTGCCGGCGATCCTCTCCGAGCCGAGTATTTCTCGGTGGTGGCATGAGAGGATCCCGGCCCCCTTCCGCTCCCTGATGCGCGCCGCCTGTCGAGAGGCTGCTCTCGGCGTCCACCCCCCGCGCGACGTCAGTCCTAGACACCGCGACGCCGACGTCGGTCGTCTCCTCCGACGCGCCGGGGGGGCGGACCCGTCGTCCAGCCGCCACCACGACCGCCACGTCACCGGGCCCAACGGCTGAGTGGGCCGCCGTCGACGAGCCCGTGGCGGTGGCGGCGGCGGCGGCGGCGGTCTCTCTTGCCGCCGGCGCCAGGCTGGATGCGGCCTGGTCGACCTGGGCCAGCACACCTAGCAGCGCCAGGCCGAGCTGGGCGTACTGGTTGTCGGCGGCGAGCTGGGTGAAGGCGCTGTCGGCGTTCGAAGTGTGTGGTCAGCCCCGGGTTTTCTTTTCTTACTTGCCCATCCCTCTCCCTCAGGGTGGTTCTTTTCTCTCACCCTCAAACAGAACTTACAGATACGCTCGCGGGACAAGCTGGCCTCGCAAATAGCCAGCCCGGAGGCCCAGCCTCTCGTCCGCCCCGCCACCACCCGCGGCGGCCTTTAGCTTCTTCCGCCTCTTGGCGGCCTGCGATAGTGGTGGTGGCCGGTCCCGGATGGAGGCCTGCAGGTCCAGGGCCAGCTTGCGCGTGGCACGCCTGAGCATGTCGAGCTGGGCCCACCACTTGGACAGGCGGTGCTGGTTCTTGTTGCGGTGGTGGAAGCCGTCCAGGATCTCGAGGGCCGGCGCCAGCCGGTCCAGCACCGGCTGGAGGGCGTCTACATCGTTTCGGTCGCCGGCCATGCGCGTGCAAAGGCGCTGGATGGGCCCTTTGAGCGAGTCGGGGTATTCCGTGACGGCTTGCACGATAGGTTTTAACGTGGTGGGGGTTTAAATAGCGAAGTAGGTAGGGTGGTATGCGTATCAATTTGCCCCCGATAAGATAACCTCGTAGCCGTAGCAAAACTCCACTTTTCCATAGCCATACCATAGCGAGATACCATAGCGTTTATGGCCCTGCCTTTGCTCTTAACTGAATATGTTAACCTACTTTGATACCCTTTCCTTTTACACTTTTACCATGAATTTATAGGCAAGTCTAAAATTACTACTTACGGCTGCCAGTACTGTGCCACCTGTGCTTCCGTGTCTCTGTATCTCCCTCAAGAGTCGGCACCCGAGTCCAATACAATTCATCCTCAAACTCGATGTCGGGGTTCTTGACCCAGACCATATTCCTGATCGTGAAACAGACGATGCCGTAGCGCAGGTTGACTAGGTATAAATGACGGATGGAAATCACAACTCAGGACTCTGTGTAAGTTAGTGTAACACAGAGTCCTGAACCTCACTTACACTATTACACCACTTACAAGAGTCCCGAACCATTGAATTCCATCAGGTAGGTCTGTATAAGCCAAAGTGGTTTTGATACGGGTATATGCACAGTGTACCTATGGGCCTCCGCGCCCCCTGATTGGTGTGAGAGGCAAAGGTAAAAGTTTGGCGTGGGCAAAATTCGGATTGGCCAATGCAGGAAAAAAACCCTGGCGAAAAATGAGGGGCACGAGGGGCAGAAAGTAAGAAACCCCGCCAGAATTTTTCTCACGCCAGAAGGCTCACCATGCGCCCCGTCAAGTAACAAGCCGACTCCGTGCGATTCATCGTCGCCACGCCAGAAGACCAGGGAGGCCTTGACTCCGGACTTGACAATTATGTCTTCGGTTCGCATTCTACTTATCGGAAATGGTGGGCGCGAGCACGCCCTGGCGTGGAAGCTGAGCCAGTCGCCTCGCGTCGAGTCCATCGTCGCCGTCCCGGGCAACGGAGGCACCGCCGGCCTGCCCAAGGTCACCAACGACACGAGTGTCGCCGCCGACGACTACGAGGGCCTCGTCGCCCTGGCCCGGAAACTCGACATAAACCTCGTAGTGCCCGGGCCCGAGGCGCCCCTCGTGGATGGCGTTGAGGGCTATTTCCGTGCTGCCGGAATCCCTTGTTTCGGTCCTTCCAAGGAGGCCGCCCGTATGGAGGGTAGCAAGACTTTCTCCAAGGACTTCATGAAGAAGCACAACATTCCGACCGCGGCCTACGAGAACTTCTCCGACTACGAACAGGCTCGCGCCTATTTGGATACTATTAACCACGATGTGGTGATCAAGGCCAGTGGCCTGGCTGCCGGGAAGGGAGTTATCATCCCGCAGAATAAAGGGGAGGCGATGGATGCTCTGAAGGATATCATGCTCGACAAGGCCTTCGGTTCTGCCGGAGACGAGCTCGTTATCGAGGAGTTTCTGACCGGAGACGAGCTGAGCATCTTGTCGTTTTGTGATGGAGAGACGATCAAGTCGCTACCACCTGCCCAAGATCATAAGCGGATAGGCGATGGCGACACTGGCCCCAATACTGGCGGCATGGGCTGCTATGCGCCTACGAACATTGCCACCCCTGAACTCATCAGCCGCATCGAGGCCGAGGTTCTCCGGCCCACCATCGACGGCATGCGGAAAGACGGCATGCCTTTTGTTGGCTGCCTCTTCACCGGACTGATGATTACCCCCGATGGGCCCAAGGTCCTCGAGTACAATGTCCGCTTCGGAGACCCCGAAACACAAACGATGCTTCCCCTCCTGAAGGACGATCTCGCAGACATCATGCTGGCCTGCACAAACGGGCTTCTGCGTTACGTTCCCGTCACCGTGGCGGCCGAGTTCAGCGCCACAGTCGTCGTTGCTGCCGGGGGCTATCCCGATGCGTACGCCAAGGGCACTCCCATGAAGGTCGAGCCTCCCCCGGCCGGTATCAACATATTCCATGCTGGCACCAAGCAGTCGAGCGATGGGGCGCTGCAGACTTCCGGCGGCCGAGTCATTGCAGCCACCGCGACCGCCGACAGTCTGAAATCGGCGGTTGCTAAGGCTTATGAGGGTGTAAAACTCATTCAGTTCGATGGCATGTATTACCGCAAGGATATCGCACATCGGGCGTTCCGCAACCGCGACGACGCGCCCACATCCGAGTCTCTCACCTATGCGCAATCCGGCGTGAGCATAGATGCCGGGAACGAACTCGTCCAGCGGATCAAGAAAGCGGTGGCCTCCACGCGCCGGCCCGGTGCCGACGCTGAGATCGGCGGCTTTGGAGGCGAGGTTGACCTGTCGCAGGCCGGCTATCCCGGAGCGCCCATCGTCGTGGGCGCGATCGATGGCGTCGGGACGAAGTTGATGATTGCTCAGGCTTTGAACAAGCACGACACCGTCGGCATCGATCTGGTTGCCATGAACGTCAACGACCTTGTGGTCCAGGGTGCCGAGCCGTTCATGTTCCTTGATTACTACGGCTGCAGCAAGCTCAACCTCTCGAATGCCGTGCCCTTCATCGAGGGAGTCGCCGAGGGCTGCCGGCAGGCAGGTTGTGCTCTTGTCGGTGGCGAGACAGCCGAGATGCCCGGCATGTACAAGGAGGATGACTACGATGCTGCAGGGGCTGCGATCGGCGTGATGACGGCGGGGCAACGCCTCCCGAGACTGGGAGACATGGTTGAGGGCGATGTCCTGATCGGACTTGGCTCGAGCGGTGTCCACTCGAACGGCTTCTCCCTGGCCCGTCGCATCATCGAACGGAAGCAGCTGTCATACACGAATCCCGCTCCCTGGGATGGGTCGGGTAGTGGGAAGTCTGTCGGCGAGAGTCTCCTGACACCGACGAGGATATACGTCCAGCCCATACTGAAGGTGTTGCGGTCCCAGCAGGGCCAGGCCCTTAAGGGATTGGCCCACATCACAGGGGGTGGTCTATCCGAAAACGTGCCACGCATGCTCCCCGCGCACCTGGCAGCGGAAATCGATGTCCAGGCCTGGGCTGTCCCTGCCGTCTTCGCATGGCTGAGGCAGGCGGGCAATGTCGAGCCGGCCGAGATGGCGCGGACCTTCAACAATGGCATCGGCATGGTGGCGGCCGTCAGCGAGGATGGCGCCGCCGGAGTGATACAGGGGTTAGAAGAGGCCGGCGAGAAGGTCTATAGGATCGGCCGGCTAGTCAAGAGGGCGTCCCCCGAGGACGCCGGATGTGTCCTCTCCGGACTGGACTCGTGGGTGGCCAGCGCATGAGCAGCAAATTGCTGTGTTCTTCCCATATTAGTCACAGGTCAATCTAGAACTGGATAAGAAAACTCGGTTGGTAGTATGGTCCACTGGCACCTTACCTAGATCACGAACCGCTCGTGCCGCGATTATCTTGCCGGCTTGTTGGTTGCATCCATGAGAGGAGGTGAGTGACCCTAATTAGAGCTGCCATTAGGTAAGTACACCGTAGATTGCCGTTTTCGTGATGCATTGGCCAATCATTGCTACTGTTGAGCTACAGAATGACGGATGGAAAATACTAGAATAGCGTTCCTTGGCCAAGCACTTGTGGCAAATAATAGGCCCTGAAGCGATCTCCAGATATGGTACTACTGTAGATAAGGTATGATGTAAGTGGATTTATCTCGGCTCCCCCCGCCTTATCTCTCCTTCAATCTAACAAGCATCTTGGAGCTCGGCCACCCCTTTCGGCCAAGTAGGTACTTTGAAGGAATTGCTTTGCTATATTGCAAGCCCCTCCTGCTTCCTTGATTCCCTGTGGTGATACTTTATCAGTCGAAGCGTCGGTCGAATTGAGTGATGCTCTCCCAATTCCCGTTATCATCACCCTAATGACCTCAAGGAATCCGTCCTCGTGGGACGAGTACGAACGGGGTAGTTCCCCTCACAGGAGTGGAAGCGTGTCTTCGGCGGAGAACAGAAGCGTCCAGTTCGAGAGTGAATCGCTTCTAGGCCGCAGTGTCGGCGACCGTGGTCAAGATGACGAGTGGCCCCAGTTAAGACGTCGAAGGCAAGATATCGCACCTGCCTCCTAGGTACGTTACGGTGAACTATAACAGCTAACACGGTTTTGTATAGGTCATCGGTCACAGAACGGCTCACCGCCATCACTGACATTGGGGGCGTCAACAGCATCAGGTCTTTCACAAAGAGCTGGCAACGAGCTGCTGGCTTCGTCGAAGTCATCCCCCACCGGCCCGCGTTTGTCTTCGCCCCAGACCAGGCACCGATTGGCGCACCAGAGGTCACAGGGTATGAAAGTGCTGACCTCGAGAGCCACCATGCACACCCGAGGACGTCACTGCTGCGCCGTCACCTCGAAGCCAGTCCGCCTGAGCCTCGAGATGGCGGCCCCGAGCCTGGGGCGAGCCATCCACCTCCGAGACAAGCGCACGATGAACGGGAAGCGAAACATGTAGACCATGACCTCTCTCAGGCATTCCGAGTCGGGAGCCACACCACCAGCTCTGGGTCGATATTCGGTACACCGCCGTACCTCACCACTCCGCCAATCATTGGGAGCTATGCCTCGCACCGGACTTATGGCACGATCCGGTCCGACATCAGCCGCCCGTCAATGGAGGAAGCGGGCGCGCTCTGGCGACAGCAGCAGGAGGAGGGAGGCAATGTGCCAGACGGGGAAGGCGAGCCAATCCTGGTGAAGGAGGTCGAGCAGGACGGCAAGTTCATTTTGGCTGTCGAAGGGCAGTCGACCCTGCCTCAGACCGTGTTCAACTCCATCAAGTATGTCCTGCTCCCTACCAGCCCACAACGAGTTCCCCCAATCTGACCACATTCGCAACTGCAGCGTTCTCATAGGGGTTGGCCTGCTAAGTCTGCCACTGGGCATCAAGTATGCCGGCTGGGTCTGCGGAATGGTGACTCTATTCCTCTGTGCCGCGGTGACTGCCTACACAGCCAAGCTGTTGGCAAAGTGCATGGACTTGGATCCTAGTCTGATCACCTTCTCAGACCTGGCATTCATCTCATTTGGCCGCAATGCTCGGATCGCTACGAGTGTTCTCTTCACGATGGAGCTTCTGGCGGCGAGTGTGGCTCTAATCGTCCTCTTTGGCGACACTCTGGACCTGTTGTTTCCAGGTCTTCTTACCGTGGTCCAGTGGAAAATTCTGTGCTCTTTGATCATGATACCCCTCAATTTCCTCCCGTTGCGTCTTCTGAGTTTCACAAGCATCATCGGCATTGTCGCCTGCTTTGGCAGTCAGTAATCCCCCCAGTTCTATTGCCCGGTTTGTCCTCTGCTAATACCATTCGAAAGTTGTTTCAATACTGTTACTCGATGGCTTCATCAAACCAGATAGTCCAGGTTCCTTGCTTGAACCCGCCAAGACTTACATGTTCCCTGCGAATTGGCTGACACTGCCCTTGTCATTTGGATTGCTCATGTCCCCCTGGTAAGTCATTGTGCAGTCGTTTTATCTGATATTTAAGACCGCCGACTGACATGTAGGAAAGGGGCGGCCATAGTGTGTTTCCTAATGTAAGCAGAAGATCGATTCTAACTGCGATGATTCAGGGCAAAGTGCTGACGATATGATAGATCTACAGAGATATGAGACATCCGTATAAATATACTCAGGCCTTGAAGATTACGTTCTCATTCACGGTAAGTACCCCCCCATCGTAGCCGCTCTTGCTGTAGACGTCAGTCTCAAGTTGCAGGCTCTGACTTGACTGCATTCCAGTACCTTCTAGACACCACAACAGCAGTCGCCGGGCTTCTTATGTTCGGCGACGGTGTCCGTGATGAGATTACCGCCAACATTTTGCAGACTACAGGCTATCCGCGAGTTCTGACGTTTCTCATGTGCATCTTCATCGCAATCATACCCCTGACTAAGATCCCACTGAACGCAAGACCAATCATCAGCACTGCGGAAGTCGTGCTCGGCCTCCACCAACAGGCGGTGTCGGACAATTCTAGTTTGGTTGGCCGCTCTGCGAACTTCCGAGGCATCATGAAAGTTGCCGTACGGATCGGGACCGTGTTGTGCTTCCTCGTCATCTCCATCCTCTTCCCTGCCTTTGACAGCATCATGGCCTTCATGGGGAGCGCCTTGTGCTTCACCATTTGCGTAACGTAAGTACACCAGCCCCTATTAACTTTACGCTCCTGGCATCTGCCTATCTTCATCGTCAAGCTGCTTGCTGACCCATAATTCGTATAGCCTCCCACTAGCGTTCTACCTGAAGCTGTTCAAGCATGAAATCACCGCCAAGGAGAGGCTAATGGCCTCCACCATCATGGTTATCTCGACCGTCCTCTCCGCCGTCGGTACCGTCTGGGCCTTCCTCCCAAAGAGCCTCATCGGCGCCGAATGAGCCGTGGAAGCTCCTTGGCTCGCTTACCACCACTTTATCCCGGAAATTGGGGCGGGCATGAGAAGAAGATGTTATCCACTTATGCCAATATCGAGAAGCCTTAGAATCGTGCAGATAGGTCAAGCCATAAGATCAACTGTCCCCAACCTATGAGTGCCTCTCGAGAAGTTTTGACTAAAAGAAGCGGCCATTGTGTCTGAGGCACTAGGAACCTGAATACATACCTATGCGTAGTTATTTGCAGCATCTAAAGTGGATAGCGGTAGGGTACACACTAGTATCCGTAGCGCTGTTGGACTGCGGAACGGTCCGTGCGACAGCTGTCGTTCAATTCAGCCCTACCAGGTTGTCGGGTCAGCGCATTCTAGATGTGACCGTCAACGCAACAACTTATGTTTGTCCGCCATTTACTAGCACCTGTCATATTGGAATGCGAACCAATTAATTCCTCATTGTGTCAACGTCTGAATCACGCCAAGGGACTCGGAGGAGTTAATTGTCCGGGTCTCGACTGGTCCTACGGTCCTATCACCCGCGATTGGGGGCGGCGTCTTGCATACCTGGGAACATGTCCACTCAGCTGTAAGCAGTTTACAAGGATTCGGTACCTACCTTACATAGTATACGGAGGTACTGGTCTTTGCACAGGACGAAAGTACAGCAGTCCTAGCCAACCTGGCCGAGTCGTTGCCAGGCAGGTGCATCGACGTGTTCAGTTTCAGGCTTCACCTCGGTCATTCCTCAGTGACAGTGTCTCGTATCTATTTGGCTCTCTCCCTTCATGCTTCTGTGGAGATGGCGACGGCTTGGGATGCTGAGGCAGCACGACCGCCAAATCTCCCTCGATGACTTGGATTCCGACGACCCAAATATAGCCCTGCTGCATCCTGAAGTTGTCGATGGTCACTATCGCTCTCGAGACCACATTCCCGTCTGTACCCCAGGCCTCTTCTACATCGTCCGCCGGCGACTCCTGTCAAGGCAGTGTTTTCGTAGCTTCCTTTACTTGGTCAAGTGGCTATCTTTTCTGACGCTCCTCGTCCTGATTCTCACACCTCTCTTCTTCTCCTCCTACCGGCACCCACCAAAGCACTATCTCGCTCTTGAGGCCAGATGCCGACCGCAGGCATCCCCAGGATGTGCGAACTTGTACAACGAGAAGATATTCATCTCGATCAGCCTGTACGACCGTGGTGGTGCCCTCGCCGGCGGCCGATGGGGTGACCGTCTCCTTGACCTCATCCACATTCTCGGGCCTGACAATGTCTTTCTGAGCATCTACGAGAACGACGGCGACGACGCCGCCGCCGCCGCACTCCGTCGGCTAGAAGAGCGCGTCCCCTGCCGAAGCAAGGTCGTCTTCGAAGGCGCCCCCTCCCTTGACGCCTTCCCCACCGTCACGATGCCCGACGGCACGCAGCGCGTCAAGCGCATCGCCTACCTCGCCGAGGTCCGCAACCGGGCCCTCGAGGCCCTCCCCAGCTCCAGCAGCGCCGGCGGCGACGACGACGACCTGTTCGACAAGGTCCTCTTCCTCAACGACGCGCTCTTCGACCCCCTCGACGCCGCCCACCTCCTCTTCAGCACAAACGCCGACCCGGCCTCGGGCCGCGCCCGGTACCTGACCGCCTGCGCCCTCGACTTCTTCCACCCGCTGCGCAACTACGACGTCTACGCCCTGCGCGACGCCGACGGCAACTACCCGGGCAGCACCATGTTCCCCTTCTTCACCGGCGCTGGCCGCGGGCTCTCGCGCCGCGACGTGCTCGCCCAGCGCGACGCCGTCCGCGTCGCCTCGTGCTGGGGCGGCATGGTCGCCGCGCGGGCCGCCTTCCTGCAGAGGGACGCCCGCGTTGGCGACATCAACGGGTCTCTTGCAGGCCCCGGCCCCGCCGCTGATTTCCCGGGCGCGGGCGCGACCGGCCATAGTGTCGTTGTAGACCGGACTGCCACCCCGCCGCTGCCACCAGGGGAAGACCTCGCCGTGGAGGGGACCCCGGTGGTGCGGTTCCGGCACGAGCCCGGGCTGTTCTACGACGCGTCCGAGTGCTGCCTGTTCCACGCCGATATGCGCGAAGCGTCGTCGTCGTCGTCGTCGTCGTCGCGCTCCGCGGGCGCCGCGTGGCAGCTCGGCGAGCTGGCCGGGGGCGTCTACGTGAACCCGTACGTGCGCGTGGCGTACCGTTGGGACGTCTTCTCGAGGCTGCGCGTCGCGAGGCTGTGGGAGCGCCTGCTGGTCGTGCCGGGCGCGCTCGTCAACTGGTGGGACGCGGAGCCGCGGCCGAACCCGTACCGCGGGGTGCGCGCGGGCGCGGGCAGGTACTTTGAGGAGGAGGTGTGGGCGGAGGGCGGGTGGAGGCTGGAGCGGCGGGAGGGGAGGCCGGGCATGTTCTGCGGGGTGAGGGATATGCAGGTCGTCTCGCTGGAGCGGAGGGACGAGGGGGGTGGGAATTACATGAACACGAGAGTGCCGCCCGGGCAGAAGTTGGAGTTCCCCATGATGTGGGGGGAGTTGCTGCCCGAGGACTGGAAGGAGGAGTACGCCGCTTGTTCTGAGGCCCAGAAGAAGGCGTACTGGGATTCTCCGTGGTGGAAGCCGGTTGTGAAGTGCCGGCACTAAGAACACTACCGTATCTATTGGGCGGCGTGAATATCAGGGGCTGTCGATTGCCGTTTGAGCGAGACCTTCACCGTCATAGGTATAAGCTCAGGGGTCCATCCTTTATTAAAACTTTGGCACTGTAGTTGGTCCCAAAGAGATCAGATCGGAGGTAATGTTAATATGAAATAATCCAGTTGAGCCAGAAACAGAGCCTGGCCAGGTTAATAACAGAGGATATGAGGTCACTCGGCATGTTAAGGCCGTTCGCGGCAAGTATAATCCAAGTAGGGATCCTAGGCCAGATGCTCTTTGCCCCTTTTTTCTCCGCTTCGTTCTTTGCCTTATGAAATCACCCTTATTTTTTTCAACACACACTGCACCTGGCTGCCCGTTTTCTTTCCGTTTCCTTTTCAATTTTGTTTCTACATGGTCTAACTGTTTGCTTTGGGTGGTAGTTGTGGCAGGAGGCGGTTGGTTCTTATAGAAACTGGTAGCGAAGCTGAAGAAGACGAGAAAATATGTACCACTTCTAAGTTCCGCAAACGATGCTCATATTATCTAGTTAAGCCATGCAGCCTCGACCAGAGACAAGCCTAGGAAACGACGCTGCTATCATTTTACCCCTACATATCTTCAGAAGACTGGTTGACGAGGTTATTTCCTCCTCGAAAAAGAGCTACCGTTGGTTTTAGAGCCGGCTTCTCCAACTACCTGGCTTCAGCAGCTCTTTATATCCTCTCGCTGTTCGGTATGTCTTTACTGAGGAAGGCTACAAGACATCCTTACCGTTTAGAACATGAGGTGCTACATTGCAGCTGACAGCCAAAAGGGGCAAGCAAAAGGTCGGTCGTATCTATGAGTCACGCCGACATCCGTCTAAGTGAGAGCAATACCTTGACCCTTCTGCTTACAATCCGCACAACAGCAACATACTCCTTAACTAAATGAAGATTTATTTTCACATTGACAAAATGGCCAACACGATGAAGATACTCGTTCTTGGAAGCGGAATGGTGGCATCACCTTGCGTCGAATACCTCACCCGCAACCCCAAAAATGAAGTCACTGTTGGTATGTCTAGCTAGGTTTGCGTCGTTTACTTTTAATTATCCACGGCAACCACAACCTCTCCAGCAACGGAACTGATACAGACCCATTCACACTCCAGCTTGCCGGACCCTGTCCGCCGCCGAGGTTCTCGCCTCCGGATTCCCGAGAACCAAGACGCTGGCCCTGGACGTATCGAGGACCGTCGAACTAGATGCCCAGGTCGCGGCCCACGACGTCGTCATCTCTCTCGTCCCCTACGTGCACCACCCGGCCGTCATCAGGTCTGCAATCAGGGGCAAGACTAATGTCGTCACCACCAGCTACATCTCTCCCGCCATGCGAGGCCTGGAGGACGAGGTCAAGAAGGCCGGCGTCGCCGTGGTGAACGAGGTGGGCGTCGACCCCGGCGTGGACCACTTGTATGCCATCAAGACCATCGATGAGGTGCACGCAAAAGGTGGCAAGGTGCGCTTGAATCTGTCCAGGCGATATGGTTTCCCCTCTCACGACTAATCGGTTGTCAATCCTCTCCAGGTCAAGGAACTATACTCCTACTGCGGGGGTTTGCCAGCCCCTGAGTGCGCCGACAACCCGCTCGGCTTCAAATTCTCATGGTCGCCCAAGGGTGCGATACTGTCGCAGCGCAATTCTGCATCTTTCCTGTACCAGGGGAAGCAGGTAAACATCCCCTCTACCGAGCTGATGTCCATCGCCAAGCCGTACCATGTCGTAGACGGATACTCGTTCGTCGCGTACCCCAACCGTAACTCTGTCCCCTTCAGGGAGTTCTACAACATCCCCGAGGCGGAAACCGTCATCCGGGGGTCACTCAGATACAAGGGAAACCCGGAGTTCATCCAGGCACTCGCTAACCTTGGCTGGCTGGACCCAGAGAAAAGGAGCTGGCTGAAGGATGGGATAACCTGGGCCGAGATTCAGCAGAAACTAGTCGGTGCCTCTAGCCCGGATGAAAGGTAGGATATTCACTCTGTCCAACCATCTCTGTGACATGATCTAGGCTACTGACATTTTCTTGCTCTCCTACAGCTCCCTTGTAGCGCACATCAAGGAAAGCTACAGCTTCCCAGACGTGGCCGAGGCCGACCGAATCGTCTCGGGCATGCGCCAATTCGGCCTCTTCTCTGACGAACCGGCCGCCGTCAAGGACGGCAATGTCTTCGACACCCTCTGCCACCAGCTAGCACAGCTTCTCAGCTTCAAGCCCGGAGAGCGCGACCTCGTCATGCTCCAGCACAAGTTTGTCGTCGAGTGGGAGGACGGAAAGAAGGTACTGTACTGTACATACGACGATTTTTCTAGCGGGGGTTACGACTCATACTGACCGGAGGTGGGGGGGGGAACATGTCTTAGGATACGATAACAAGCACCCTCGAGCTGCTTGACGACCCCGAGAGATACTCAGCCATGGCCCTCTCGGTCGGAGCCACTTGCGGCGTGGCGACGCAGCTCCTGCTAGACGGCCACCCGGCCTTCAACCAGCCGGGCATCCACGCGCCGTATCGCCGGGACATGTGTGATCCCATCAGGGAGGCCCTGGCCCGCGAGGGAGTTGTACTTGTAGAAAGGGTGCTCTGCTAGGAACGCCCGCCTCTGCTTTTCTAGATCCACATTGGCGGATAAAGTTGGGCCGCGAGGTCGGAGGAGCTGGAGCCCCCGCAAACTTCCACTCTCCGAAACACATGCGTGCGTCATTATCTTGGAAGGGCGTCGCACAGTGCCTGCTTGCCTGACAAAGGGAGATGCCATCGTGTCAGGTCCGAGGTTGGACCGGATCGGGATGGTCGGTTGACTGGCTCGCACCTCTAACTAGGGGTATGGTCGGCTGGTCGGTCGGTCGGTCGCGCAAGCAAAACACGCGAGGCGCACCTGTGAGCAAATCCCACAGAGTCCCGGAAGTGGAAGGTAGTTTCGAATTGAACGGAAGCTTGCGACGCCTTACTCCGCCCCGTAGTGCGTAGCCTCGAACGTCCCGCTGAGCGGGGAACAGTCGTCTGTAGAGCATCTTCGCCAGCTCTCTCCTGGCATTATCCTAGTTACAATTAGTGGATCCTGAGTCGTGCGTATGCGCAGGGAGCGAGTCATCGTTGAAACGAGACCTTGAGGGAGACTCGGCAGAGCTGGGACCGTTAGCTTTTTGCCCCTTGAGGTTTGGTTACATGGTGACAAGTTGGCAAGCTCCGTTTGTCCGTTGTTTTGAGTGGGTAACTTCTGGTATTGTGACACTAATCTGCAAAAATATCTAATACACAGAGAGCGAGTTGGGCTAAATCATCCCAATCCAATACAAGATATGCTGATCCTTTGCGGTGTTTGCCATTCTTCCTCCAAACCAATCCAAAGAACAAATGCTTGGTGAACCTGTAATCCATCCAAGGCTTGTTGGAAGTAAAAATGCGAACCCAGAACCTGACCGAGGCAAAACAACCGAAGAGAAACCAGAGGACCGAAAGATCAGCATACTTTTCCCCTGATAAAAAGGGGCTTGTAGATAGAGGGTGGATGGGGAGTGACAGCCCGACTACAAGTGATGCACCAGCTTGGAAACTCCCCGACTCTCAATCTAAGAGTGAGCTTCCTGCCAGTCACCAACCCACTCAACATCGCCGAAATCGTGGCGCTTATCCTTGCGCCAGTTGAAGTTCCAATTCCAATCTCGTTCGCGGCCCCTGGACCGGGGGCATTCCTTGGCGCGATCCTTGTTGACGATGCTGTTCCATTTGCCAGTGTTCGTGGTGTGCTGGGTGGACGAGGGATTGTTGTGGGTAAACAGGGAGAAAGGGTTGTGATGATGATGAGTGTCGCCATAAAGATCCGGAACTCCATACCCAAAAGAAGCGTAGTCGATAGGGTCGCCAATGTGGAGTCCAGTCTTCATTGTAACCTCGGCGGGCTTGAAGCTTCTCGAGTTGCCAGTGTAGGCCCTCCGTCGTTCTCCAAGGGCCTCCCACTTGTCGGCGGCATTGCGCTTGGGTGGTGGCGAGTAACGAGGCACCTCCAATGCTTGCCCGTCCACTGGCGAAGTATCCTGGAAGAAGAACAGATCCTCGTCCACGTCATTCGACATGGTCGACTCGATTGAGCGGTCGTCGGCCTTGGAGTTCACGGCTGCGGCCTTGGGGGCAGGCGACTGACCCTGGCGAGGGGTGTTGTCATCATCAGCAGCCTTGCTTTCGTGGCTCCAGGTCCTCGAGTTGATTTCCTTAAGTACCTGCATCTGCCGGGCTCGCTCCTCTTCCTCCTCCTCGACATCCTCATCCCACATGTCACTCCAGCTCTTGGACACAGTCTCCTTGCGACCAAACACCAGCGACATGGCAGAGAGGTTCTTGGACTTGTTCATGGTAATCGGGAGCGATCCGGCCATGGGAGACACCTTGGTGCCATTGCGTGGTGGCAGCCTCGGTCGGCCGATGGCAAGCGACTGCATTGACGCTCCAAGACTAGAGTTCATAACCGAGGAGATGGAAGGGGTCTGGGCCGCTGCAGACAGCCAATCTACCGTCGTGCCAGACTTGGAGAACAAGTCCTCGGTGTAGCTCTCGTCGTCAGGGATGGCGCTGAGCTGGCGACTCGGCTTCTGAGGGCTGGCATGGAGCGCCTTGGCCCATGGGAAGGCACCCGTCTCTATCTGGGGGCTCTGAATGGACGGGGTGCGGAGGGGTTCGCGGTTGGAGCTGGCCACAATATGACGATCGGCAGTGCAGAAATCATCGAGGGCCTCATCCAAGGTCGTGAAGCTGACGAGACGACGAAGTGCGTTGCGGGCGCCGACAAGCGAGCGCTTGCTAGGGTCAAGATTCATGCACTCGACGATGACCTCGTAGGTATCCTGTGACATCGAAGGGAAGACATCGAACAAGGCCTGCTTATCCCGGGAGAAGTCGAGGAAGAGTGGATCTGCCTCGGTGGGGGTGGTGAACGGGTTGCGGGAGAAGAGGATGTTGAGCAGGCAGACGCCAACGGCCCAGATGTCAGCCTGGGCAGGAGAGTATCCCGCCCCAGCCGAGTCATACTGCTCCGGTGACATGTAGCGGTCGCTGCCAACAGTGGCCTCAAAGGTCCATCTCTCGGTGGTTGCCAGCCCGAAGTCACCCAGCTTCAAGGTGCCAGATTGGCCGAGGAAGATGTTTTCGGGCTTGATGTCGCGGTGGTAGATGCCCTTGGAGTGGATGTAGGAAACGGCATCGATGAGCTCCAACATGAAGTGGCGGACGTGCTCCGTCTCCAACGGTCCGTGTCCGATCCGAATGGCCTCGTAGAGATCGCCCTGCTCACAGAATTCGAGGACGATGAAGACGTGGGCATCCGTCTCAAAGGAATCGAGCAAGTTGACAATGTTGGGATGGAAACTGAGGCGCCGATGCAAAGCTAGCTCTTCGGATTTCTCGTCGATAGCAATGTTGAGGCCAGCCTCGTTGGCAGCAGCCCTCTTGGTCAGACACTTGATGGCAACGGTCTCGTTGGTCTTGAGATCTCTGGCCATGAAGACCATCCCGAAGGAGCCATGGTTGAGGGGTGAAACCGTCTGGTAGCGTCCGCCGAGGACGAAACCAGGGTTGAAGGTGTCCCGGAGGCATTCCATCTCGGATGATGGTTGAAGGGGGAGCAGGGACGAAATATTAGAGTCGTTGTAGACGGGGTATAAATGGGTCGGTCGATGATACAATTCTCGGTGAGCTTTTTGCCAATCCTGGAACCAGTCTATGTCGATAATGACCAGGAATGATGCTGCCAATCTTTTCTTCAACAGAGCCAAAGTGACTTTTGGTAGATGGTGTACAGGACTGAGGATGAGTGTCCGAGTCAAATGGGGATGGACGAAACCAGCCGAAGGGCGCGCGGTCGGTAGGTGAGAAGGTCGGAAGGTCTAGGAATCGTGATGCTGAAGTGCGGAGAGGCGCGAGATATACACGATGGTAAAGGCAAAGAAAACAACGAAAGTAACTCCTAATCGTTCACGGTCTGAGGCTCATGGGTGGGTATTCCGGATATTCGAACAAATGAAAGCGCGCAAATGGGGTCGTCAAGAAGGGTCCGACCGGTGGTCGACACAAAGGGAGAAGTGAGAAGGTCGTTATGAGGACATTGGTGCGAGATCGTAAAGAGTGGCACTTGTGGTTGTGTTGAGACTCGGGGAGCCTTGAACAAACAAGTGGTTGCGAGTTGGTGAGTTGGCGAGAAGGCGATCAAGGGAGTTGTCAAGCTTGACTGCTCCTGATTTGAGAGTGGTGTTTGTCCTTGGGAAAAGGGGAATCGTCAAGGGGTTGGCGGTTGATCTCGGTATGACTCTTCGTGTGAATAGCTGATAGAGAGAAACCACGACGACCCAAGACTGGCCGAGGTGAAGAGGGTCGGAGGAGGGAGGAGGGGAGGACCAGGTGGACAGCGAGAGAAAGCTGATTGCAATTATTGCAGCACCCGGTTGATCCTTGTTGTGAGCATGCGGGTTTGTTGGTGTCTTTGAGGAACAAGTAGGTGAAGAGAATGACTCTTCAACCCCCTTGTCCAAACCCCGACGTTATGATTCACTGCTTGACAGCCAGACCGATGACCGAGGAGGAGGCGAGATGATGGAGCCGGAAAGGGCGGAGCCTTGGCCTTTGTAAGCTCCGGTCGTCGGTGGAAGGACCAAAGTGTGGCGAGATATGGCGAGATACAGGAGGGAGTCGGAAAGATGAGAGCTTGGTTGACGGGGTTTCGGACTCGAGTGGATGGGCTGTTTGTGAGACAGACGAGGGAACACCCGGTATGATCGGGGGCGGTGGACCTCAATGCAGCTCAGAGCCAGTCGATTCCAATTGGGGAGGTCACAATGGTCGTCCTTGGCTGGCAGACAGGTGAAGAGGAGGAGAGCGAAGGAGAATTAGGTGGGAAGGTAGGAAGGTAGAATTAGAATGAGATGCGGCAAAGGAAAGGCAGAGTTGGAGAGAGACGGAAGGAGAGGAGTGAAGGAGCTATGTATGGTTGAGGGTGTGGTGACTGTTGGGTGTGACTGGAAGGCAGGAGAAGCCTCTGGCCATGGTTCAATGGGCCACCAGGGTGGGCTGACCCATCATGATTGAATGGGGAAAGGCCTGGATGGGCTCTTGGACTGGCTGTGGCGGCTGGCGATCGTTGAGGGAACCTGCGGATGGCCAACGTGGCAAGGGCAGGCACTGGGTGGAAGGGTGAGAACCACACCAGAGGTCACAGTGCCACTCCTCCTGCCAACACGGCCGCCTTGTCTTGTTTGGGGTTGGCATTGATATGACGAGCGAATGGTTTAATGTTACCAAGACAATGACCGGCGCCACGCAATCCGCTAAGAGAGTACCTGCGGAACCCCGCAACATGTGGCAGTAAGGCGAGGTATCCTGGAAACGGAGCTTGCCTTGGATGGCTAGGAAGCGGTGTGGCCCTGTGGGTTGTCGTTGGATGCCTCGATGCCTTAGTGGCCTGGCTAATGTCCCCCCGGAGGAATGCAGCTATCCTCGGCACGGTGTACCAATGGCCGGCATTAATCAAGCCTTCATCCAGATAGTGGCTACACCGCCGGTTACTTGGCCTGCTTGTATCGCCCCTCGCATCAGGTCGGCAGGACGTGACTCGGGGGTTGGGTACCGTTGCATCGCCCACATCTCAATTGACTGGTACCTCGCTATGCCAGTTCAAACCTCGGGAGGTACCGTGTCCATGTAGCAAAGAAGACACGTTGATGGGCACTGGGTGGTGCCCCACATGTATCTACACTTGCTGGGGAACAGGTGTCAAGTTGCTTTTGCCCAGAACCAGAGTGGGACTGTGGGACAACAAGAGTCAAGAATCCACACCACCTTCGCACCGTCCTGGACATCGATTGTTCCAGCATCTTCTGTTTCACCTGGATTACACGAGCTGGCCATTGGTGGGCCGCAGTATGCACTCCTTTTGGCCTGCATCTGCTTGCACAAGTCGCCTGGCCCTCAAAATAGTGCCTTGTATCATCCTCATTCGATTGCGATCTCGAGGACCAGACTTCACAGGCTGCAGCCGGCACAGTGGAGGCCGGGAAACTCAATCGTGCGCAGTCGCACAGATATGGCAGTGGCGCAGGATGAAGTAAGTTTCGAGAGACCGAGAAACAGCTGTGAATATCAGTCGAATGCCAGCATCAACTGGAAACACATAGTCCCTATGATACCCCACATTTTGTGCTCTTGTTTTGAGAGCCGATCTCAAAATTGATAGGATGAGACGTGGCTGACGATAGCAGCGGCTTGCCAAGCCATCGATAAGCTCTACTATGTAGAGAGGGTGGCACCCCGCAGCGGCACAACCTGCGCATTATGTTCACTAGGTCGGCTCATGAATCTTTCGACCAATATGCATTCGTAGATGATGTCTGTCAGAATGTGGTATAACCTCTGGTATCTTCGTCTCTTGGTCTCTTAAAAAAAACAGACAATGCATCATAACAGGCTGTTCTCGTCTGGCGATTCTTAACTAAATCATTCCAATCGCTGCCGTGGAATTCTGCTCGGCGAGGGTAGTGTCGTGTGATCACGCAAGCCGCAATCGGATACGTACCTCACTCAGCCCCTGGCAGAAGGTGAGACTAAAACGGGCGCTCGCGAACTGGGCAGGCAGAGATGGAATGAAGGATACCACTCTGTAACTTCCGCAGTACGCCGTAAGCACAGGCGCTTGCGGAAAGGCCCTGAGTGCCAGGGGGTTTTGATCCCCTAAAATGATCTTCTAGGCGCCCCAGCGTCCACTGAGGACAAAGTGCGGGTGGTGGCGACCCTATTGACGACCATTTCCGGGGTTTCAACGGTCGATGGAGCCCCCATCCTGCGTCGTTAGAAACAAAAGCAAATTTCAAGCAGAAGCGGAGTCATCCAATGACGTCGAAGTCACAGCAATATCGCCCTCTCGATATTGGCGGCATAGCACAACGGGTTGTTGGGTTGCACTTATGCGGACGGCTGCGGGGCAACGTGATTCGTTCCAGGAGTCCCTCCATCTACCACAGTACACCGTAGGTATTCGATCGTCGCGCCAAAACATGATGCGCGCCATTTCCATCGAACATCGAACCTGCCACCCGGCCTTGACGCAAAGCAGATAGTGTTGAGCAAATAAGAGGAAACTGATGTTCATACTCGGGAATATTATTAGTATGCGTTCTGTGTGCGCAGGGGGGTTGGGTATTCTTGCCCGGGGACCTTGAGATGAGATTGACAGGCTGTCTCCTCCAGTCGTTATTACCCGTCTTGCGAGAGGAATGCATCCTCGTTGCTGTGGCGGGATTGTTTTCATGGCCAAGGTCGCCTGTCTTTTCACCAGAGGAACAACACCAATCATCAGCATCGGCACCCAACCTCGGAGGTTGGGCCATATTGTCTTAGGTAGTTACTGCATGAACTCCACCAATTTTGCCGCTGCATGCGGATAGGATTGCTTCTTCATTTCCTGCAGGGTGTCGACAGCGCTACAGTTTGACCGCCCAGACCGACCGGCCAGGCTCAGTGGCTACGACGGACTGTACTGTGTAGACTGAGAAGGTTGTATGTACACCTTCAAAGGCGCCACGATTGAATGTACTTCAACATTTTGGTCTACTGTGCATTGAAGTCTTGGGATGCCCACTTGTCAGCTGGCAGCCCTTGTAGCTCTGCATACGCCAAACTGTTAATGGAAAGGTCAAAATCCTTGACCGCCCTTCTTGTGGAAAACACCGTACCCATAAGCCCATACCGGAAAGAATTATACGATGAACAACCATTGCAATTGATGATATCCTCAAATTGAGACCAGGATTGAGGAAAATTTTCCCCATAGGCAGTGTCGCCGAGAAAATTTTCATCTTATTTCAATCCACCCGATATTCATTCTCCTCCGGCGGTCTGTTCCGGTACCTAGTTCGTGAGAGCTGCTCACCGCTTCCTGTTTATTTGTTCCCCTGCCAGTGGACCAGGCAGGTTTCGATATTTTCGCAAAGCATCCTGTCGCGTCTCTCAACGTGTCTCCAGTCGTGGGGAAAGCTGTTCCTCGGCGATCATGGCTGCGTCTTCCGCCGCCCCCATCAAAGCGGTCCTGCTCGACATTGGTATGGCATCGTACCTAGTTCCCACATCTCACGTTCCCATTTCCTATTCCAGCGCAGGAGATGGCCGGCCTTCTTTCTTTGGGCCAAAAAGAGATGCGGTCTTGCATTAGCCTCGACCAATTGGCTAATATGCTTCCTCGCCAGAGGGAACTGTTTGCCCGATATCATTTGTCAAAGACGTTCTTGTAAGGCAGATCCTGTCCCCGCAACCTTCCCCTGCTCAAGCATCCCTCTGCATACTAGTAGACATGCGATAAGCCACTGATTCCATATGTCTCCCACCCCCCTTTGCGCGGCTCAATGCAAACTTCAGTCATCGCTTGCCATCCTATTTCACCGTTGGCAACCGGTTCTTCTCTCTGATGCACGACTATTTTCCGTCCCCTCATTGCCCTCAGCGATCAATGGAGGACTCAGGAACTCAGGAGTTCCTGAGGTTGAAACACGTGGCAACTACGACGGCTTGCTGATTATGGTCCCTTCAGTTTCCATATGCGCTCCAAGCTTTGCCTGATACTCTTGAGTCCGAGTGGGACGCTCCGCAATTCGCGCCATACAGAAATGCGTTTCCTGCAGAATACGCGTTGACACGTTCGGCATTCACGGATCATGTGAGGGTTCTCATGAGCCGCGATGTCAAGGCACCTTACCTCAAGAGCCTTCAAGGCTACCTGTGGGAAAACGGATACGAGAGCGGCGCGCTTAAGGCGCCCCTATTCCCGGATGTTGCCGCGAAATTCGAGTCATGGAGAGCGCATGGGGTCACTATCGTGATCTACTCGTCCGGGTCTGTCCCGGCTCAGAAGCTACTCTTCAGGCATACGAATGGGAGCCCCTCTGACCTTACCCCTATGATCACCGACTTCTTCGATACTGTCAATGCTGGGCCGAAGACGGAGCAATCCAGCTACGAGAAGATTGCGGGCAAGCACAGTCGGTTTGCTCCGAATGAGTGGCTGTTCCTGAGTGATAACGTCAAGGAAGTCGAAGCGGCCGAGGAAGCTGGCCTACAGAGCATCATCGTCCAGAGACCGGGCAATGCACCTCTTCCGGGCGATGTCCAAAGCAGGTACAGGGTCATCAGAAGCTTTGACGAGCTAGACGATTGATTGATTTGTAGTGGAGCAAAACACGGCCTAATTCGTCCCTTGTGGTAGTGAACATGTTTTGCTCTAGCTAGGTGAACTAGTAGCACACCACAAATTCACAACTCCTCCACTAGTGATGTTGGCTAATGGCGCGTGACTGATATCTCGAACGATGCAATGATTGCGATCAACTCTTGAGACCCCTTCCTTGTTCAAGGCACAAGGTACAGGGCAGTCTGATTGGTTCTGATACCACGTGACCAGTCTGGAAAACCGTTCCTTTCCCGATCTGCAGGGGAAGCAAACCTCCGTTTCCGATTTCTAAGCGACCGACCTAAGTAGGCAGATCTACACTATCTTGACCAGGTACCTACGAGGATGACGTCCCCAAGGTTTAACAAGTGGACGGCGGGGACGGAGGTTGCGAGAGCCTTGGAAGATCAGATCCGGGGCAAACAGGGTGAGAATCGTCATTTCTCATTTGTTCATTTCCCATTCGTCAAATCATCCCAATTATTGGTCTCAGCCGCTGTCCGTGCCCCGTCTCTGCCACCCGGCGGACGGGAAACAAGGGAAGGAAAAAGAAAGGGGGAGAAAGGGCGAACCCATCATCTGACCCCCCTAACACAGTACCAGTTCTCATCACGGGGGCGAGCCCGCAATCTCTTGGGGAGGCTGCCGCGCTAGCCATTGCGACCGCGAAGCCGGCGGTGCTGATCTTGGCGTCCAGAACGCCGTCGAAACTCAACGCTGTGGCTAGGCATGTCCGGGAGGTAATCGAGGGGTGCAGCTCCCCCGCATCGACGGCTAGTGCGGATGGCACAAGCTCGACAATCGTCGAGACCGTGCAGCTAGACTTGGCGTCTCAAGCTTCGGTTCGGCGAGCCGCGAAAGCCTACCATCACTAGCGGGATTGATGTCTTCATCAACAATGCCGGCATCAGCGTCCACAGGCGCCAGCTGTCACCCGACGGCGTGGAGTTGACATTGCAACTAATCATCTTGGTCCGTTCCTCCTCACACAGCTCCTGTTGCCGCAGCTCTTGGAGGCGGCTAGCAATGGCCCCGCGGGGTCTACACGGGTGGTGAATGTCTCGAGCAGCGCCCACCGCATCTCACCCCTGCGGTTTGGAGACTACAACTTCGAGGGCAAGCCGCTCCCGCAAAACGAGAAACCTCGGGCAGGCTTTCCCGGCACCGTGGCATATGCCATGAGCAAGTGCGCCAATGTCCTCTTCACAGTGGCGCTCAAGGAGCGGCTTCGGGAGCGAGGAATAGATAGCTTCGCGGTGGATCCCGGAGGTGAGCTTGACTTGTGTAGTCCCCAGAGCAACTAGCTGCATGCTGACTTGACCTAACCACCACTTCGTAGTTATCCGTACTGGCCTCACAAAGGAGATCGGTCCGGGGCTCAGAAAGCAGCTAGAGTCGCTACCCCAAGATGGCTGGCAGTCGCCTGACCAAGGTTGCGCAGTGTTGTTGGTTGCGGCATTCGACCCCTCATTATCGGGTACGTAGATCTTGCAAAGCTCAGAAGTTGGTGGCGTCGAGTTTGCTAACCGACCTGCAGGGTCCGAAGCCATCTATTTGCAAGATTCCCAAATCTCTCGTCCAGCGTCGCATGCTTCGGATAAGGTCAAAGCCCAAAGGCTATGAGCGTTGAATGAAGAGCTGATCAAGTCATCCGCCATGGAGAGCAAGCTGTGATAGGCTTCGACCTTTCTGGTGCCAGTCTTTCTCGATTATCTTTAGGCCGCGGAGAGCCGCCTCATCCAGTAGCAAACCAAGCCCACCGAATAATAAGCAACTGTGATAGGATGGATGATGTCCCCTTCTATTGCCGATGGGTGTAATCTGGTCTGGCTCACGATCCCAACCTTGCTGTTGCTGGAAACGGCTCGTTGAGGAACCCCGCATGTGGAAGTGTCGCCACTTCTATTGTGAGCCTATGGCAAACGCTGAGCTGTCGGAGGATAGACCTGGGGAAGCGCAGTCTCACGTCCAATCGGGGATCGCGCCGCCTCTGAAATGGTGCACGACCTCAATTGTTGAGTAAGATCATCCTGTTGATTGCTTTAACACTATGGCAAAGTTGTTTCTTGACGGCCCACCGCGGATCTCTTCTTTCGGAAAGGATTGAGAACCGTGTGGTTGGTTGAAGCTCCTCTTCCACAGGTAGTACACCAGCCTCTGCGTTGCCTTGGACACCACTTTCACATAGCCAATGGAAGCCATGATAGCCACTAGTCTCTCTTCATCCAGGTAACGAGAGTTTGAGACACAGGGCGCTGGCAAGACGAGAAAGAGGCCTGGAAAGTAAAGTTCGGACGAAGTGGAAGGACAGTTGTCTGCCTCATGGAGAAACTTGAGCGTACGGAGCAGCATCTCGCCTCTCCCTTTTGGATCAGGCACAAAATTGAGCACCAAGGAGAGACTAATGAGATCGAACTTCTCGGTAGCATCACGAGGCAACGGCCTTTCCATGAAGTCTTGCTGAAGAATGCCTTTCGACTGGCTGTTCAAGTCAATCCTTTCGATATCGAAAAGACCGCTCCTCGAGCAAGCGTTGTCAACGCTGAGAGCCCCGACCTCTAGCAGACGAAGCCGCCTTCCGTCCGGATCCTTGGGGAGGCTGGTAGCTGGATCCAGCCACCCCATCAAGACTCTGGAACTGTCTCCGCCCCGATCCTCCCTCTGGCCTTGGAGACTGGCTTGCTGGTACTTCTCAATGCCGCCCAAGGATTCAATTTCTGCGGCAACAGCAGATACTTCAGCTTCATCGCCCTTTGCAATGGCCTGTTGCCGCCGCTTCTCTAGAAGATGGTGTTTGTTGATGAGCGACTTCGTAGCTTTTCGAGATATCGATTTCGATCGCTGAACTGTAGGGGGTCGGCCTGAAGCCAGACTCAGAGGTTGGCGCTTATTCTTCTTCTTGACGGCCATAGTGACTAGATTCCCACTTGGCTCGCAAGAACACAAGCGAGTTTGACGGCGGACCTGAGAGGGTCCCAAGTTGAGATTTTTGAGTGAAGCCCCAGGCAGATGGTTGGATAAGCTTGACCCACACCCCCGGTGTTCCTATAACAACCTGGAACCTAAACCTAAATCCACAAAATGGAAGAAATCAGACCCGGATTCCGGTGATCCGTGCGCCAAAATTTCCAACCCTAACCACCACAAATCTTGGATCTTGGGAATTTCCAACTCAAGCTCACAGAACAGATATCGACCTTCGAATTCTCTCCTTCGACAGCAGAATTCGTACGAAATGGCCCCGCCAACAACGAAGAAAGGTACTTGAGGCCTTCTCTTGCTTTTAGAACGAAATGTTGCGAGCTATCGTCATCGGCGAATTATTCGCCCAAACGGCGAAGCGATGATGCATCACAAGCAGCAGCAGATTTTGCGAGTTCTGTCTCAGGGCGACTGCTGATGCGTCTCTCTTTATAGGTGGCGCCTCCAAGGCGCCGAAGGGCAACAAGCAGGCGCAAGCCGCTGCGAAGGCTGTCCTCAAGGGTGTAAGTTCCTAAACCGCAATGGGATATCTTGTCCCACAGTTCCCAGATATCTCCAATTGGTGCTGACCTGGTACTGTACAGGTGCACTCCCACAGGCCCCGTAAGGTCCGGACTTCGACCACCTTCCGCCGGCCCAAGACCCTCGAGCTGTCTCGCGCCCCCAAGTACCCCCGCAAGTCGATCCCTCACGCTCCCCGTCTGGATGAGCACAAGATCATCGTCCACCCTCTCAACACCGAGAGCGCGTTGAAGAAGATTGAGGAGAACAACACCCTTGTGTTCATCGTCGACGTCAAGGCCAACAAGGCCCAGATCAAGCAGGCTCTGAAGAAGCTGTATGACATTGACACCGTCAAGATCAACACCCTCATTCGGTATGTTGTTGGCGGTCCTTCCCGAAGACGGCGCAGATTATGGTAGGGAAGCAGGAACTAACTCGTATCCAGGCCCGATGGCTCCAAGAAGGCATACGCCCACCTGACTGCCGATGTTGATGCCATGGACATTGCTGCTACCAAGCTTGGTCTCGTCTAAGTCTTCCACGTCAATTGCGGGTAGCAAGAAGTGGCGGCTCATTGGGAAGGGAAGGGAAAAGAACTGCATTTTCAATCGGCGTCAGATACCTAGGCTTTGGGCTCATGACTCGGCGGCAATGAAAAGAATTGGTCATTCCAACCCTCCCACTGATCCCAATTATGATATGTTCACTCTTTACAATGCGAACTCGTGTGCAGGTACAACATAGAATAGCCTTCCCCAGGCTATAACTTCCATATCCTGCCTTTGTTTACATGCTCTATGTGCTGTATATAGTCGTACACAGCTCCTTGGCTCCATTGGTGCCAATGTAGTAATACACACCGTCAACAGGCCGGTCGGGTCTTCTCATGTAGTTGCTGAGCTTCACCGAAGTTATGAGCCTTGTCGCATACTGCCGAGGTGCCTCATCGTCAACAGGTTGACGTCCAGGAAACGGTCGACGCAGTTTGCCAGGCATCCTTGCTCTCCCTTGTCCAGTTGTCCGTTCTTGACCGATCCCGTCACACACTTCTTCCAGCAGATGTCGGTCAGGGCGTGTGTTTCTGTTGATTGCCAGGCGGGTTAGTTAGTCCTTTTTCAATTCTCCAACATAATTGCCGGCCGCAGATTGCAGAAGGGGCAGCGGGCGGTAGGATGAGTTGGAAGGAGGGAGGTATCGAAGTCTCTTACGGCCTTGAATGCGCGTGCGCTGCTGCTCGTTGGTGATGAATTGGCGCAGTTCCGCCTTGTCCTTGTCATTGAGCCGGTCGAGATCGGCCTGCTCGAGGGATGGGACGTTAGACTCCATTGTTGCTGGAAGGGCTGTAAACAAGAGAGGGTATCTTGTTGCAAAGTAAGAAGTTGCTGTTAGCTCTCGAATTGCAGTGACGGAATATTATTTCTCTGGCTCGGGTGGATCTTTGGACCAATGGGAATCATTCCAGCTCAGCTCCGAACCTCGCTGGCGGTTGGCAATTTATACCTTGACAGCTGTTTCCAGAACAGCACAACCACGTCAGCCTTAACAAATTGATAATGCCGACAGACCTTACACCGGCGCCGTGAGACTCGTTATAATCAATGGACTGGAAGCAATAATAACAAACGGCTCAATTCTACAGCCAATCCCCTCCTCTGGCTCACCCCCCATCCAACACACCCCTCCTCCTGTCTACGAGTTACTCTCCTCCAACAAACCCCCCCCCCTTCTCCAAAGATGGCAACCCCAGACGTCTCCAACCTCACCTCCTCAGCCCAGATCTTCTCCTCGGCCGCTCACACCCTCCCGCAGATCCGCGCCATCCACGGCCAGCTCCGCGCCGAGGCCGACGACCGCGCCGCCCGCCTGCGCGGCCGCGTCGGCGCCTCGTACCGCGACCTGCTTGGCACCGCCGACGCCATCGTCGCCATGCGCGCCGACATGGACGCCGCGCGCGCCGCCCTCGACCGCGCCGGCGCCCGCTGCGGCCGCGCCGCCGTTGCCGCGAAGGTCGGCGCCCTGGCCGGGTTTGTCGTCGTCAACGTCGGGCGGGACGGGGACGCGGACGCGGAGGTGGGCGGCCAGGGCCCCGTCGCGAGGGCGGCGCTGCTGGGGGCGTGTGTGCTGGCGGCGGAGAGGGCGCTCCGGAGGGCGGGGCCTGTGGCGGAGGGCCAGGATCAGAGCCGGGACGGTTACGCGCGGGGGGACAGGCTTGTGATCGCGGCGAAGGTGCTTCTGCTTGGGAGGCTGCTGGCCAAGAGCTTTGGCGAGGGCGTCCCCGATCGGAGACTTGGGGCTGCCGTCGGGGCGGCGAAGAAGAGCATTGGGAGCCTGGGCAGGAGGCTCGTGCGGAGGATTAACAGGGTGCTGCAGGGCGCCGGCGAGCACACCAGCAGAGAGGATGTTCTCAAGGCCTTGGGCGCCTACAGCATTGCGACCAACTCTGGGGCACGAGACGTGCTGTGGCACTTCCTCCGCATGAGAGGCGAGGCAATGGCCCTTACATTCGACATTGAGGAGAATGAGCGATCACGGAGCCCTAAAGATGTCCTCAAGTGTCTGGGACTCTACACGAAAACGCTCCTGGATGTTCAAGCGCTTGTGCCCGCCAAGCTGACGGAGGCGCTCGGGGCGCTCAAGAAGGGTGCTCTGCTTGCCGACGAGTCACTCCGTGCGATCGAAGGCTTGAGGCTCGACATCAACGAGCGATGGTGCGGAGACGAGATCCGATACTTCACGCCTTTCATCCGCCACGATGATCTCGACGGAAAGCAGGCAAGAGAAATGCTGACCCGATGGGCCAAGGAAGGCAGCAGTGTGCTTCTGCAGGGCCTCGAGCAGACGCTGGCCGACATGATGGAGTTCAAGTTGATCGTCGAGATGAGGTCGAGCGTCCTCAGACTGTGGATCTCGGAGGGGGGCAAGGCAAGGGGCTTTGACCCGTCTGTCTTGCTGGACCAGATCCGAGAGGTTGTCAACAAGCACATGCTTCGAGTCTTAGATTCAAAGGTCAGCAAGCTTCGCCTGGTTGGTTCAGAAGTCTCGGCAACTCTGGAGGCTTGGCAGGAGGGCCAGACAGATAAGCACCAAGGATTATGGGACGAGGGTTCCTTCGACATGGATCTTTCCAACGGCGCGGCTCATTTCACCCAGGAGGTTATCTCCCGGTTTTACGGAAGGAACCTCGCGGTTTCCAAGGCTGTGTCAAGTTATAAGTCCTGGTATCAAGTCATCGACGACGTTGGTCAAGTTGTCGACCAGTTGAGACGCCAGAGATGGGACAATGATGTGGACGAGATTGAGGACGAAGAAACAATCGAACACCGCCAACAGATTCTCAGCAAGGACGATCCACAAACCCTCCATGATTACCTCGATGCTTCGTTGATCACGGCCTTCAAGTTGCTAGATGAGCAGTTGACAGCATTGTGGGCTGGCCGTAAAGACAGCCCAAACAAGGGTTCGGTGGCTCTGTATATCGTGCGGATCATCAGAGATTTACGGAGCAAGCTCCCGGACCTGGACGCAGCGAAGGGGTTCGGTCTGGCTGTTGTTCCCGCTCTCCAGGAGGTTATAGCCTCCACGGTTGCGGTGTCACCCCTTGACGAGTTCGCTCTGACGGCATTGGCTCGGAGAGTCGTCGTCGGACGAAGTCTCTGGGAAGGCGAACCAGAATTGCCAACGTCCCCCTCCCCTGGAGCTTTCAGGTTCCTGCGCGATATCTCAATGTCCATGTCAGATGCCGGCATGGATCTCTGGAGCCCGGCAGCTGTTGGCGTGTTGAAGCAACATCTCAGGAAACAGCTGCGCGAGTTGTGGCTCGAAGCCATGGACAGTCACCTTGCGGAATCTAAGAAAGAAAAGGGCGATGCAAAGGCGGACAAGGAAGGTGCGGAGACAGACACGGAGGAGACTGAAGAACCGGACAAGACCGTCACCGATGGGGCAGAATTCGTACCGGAGCAGCGGACGGAGCTTTACATCCAATGGCTGTTTGATATTGCCTACCTTCGGTCCTGCCTTAGCCCGCCATCATCCGCGGCGGGAGATGAGCTCGAAGAACTGGAGGACACTGTTTATGAGCGAGCCGGGCTGGAGGGCGCCGCGGTACGACAACGATTGATCAAGGGCTCACAGGAGTACTGGAAAAGGACTAGTCTATTGTTTGGCCTGTTGACATGATATACCCATACCCACATACCCACGAAGGGCGTGGTCAGAGAAAAAAAGACACCTGCTGTACCTAGAAAAGAACATGGGAATTCGGGTTGACCCAAATCGACGTTACAGCTTGTGACGCTTCTCGCCGGAAGCGATCTTCCTGAACTCCTCCTGCGGCACTCCGCTCATGAACCTGCCCAGCCCAGCAAAGACCTCGGTGACGTTCTGCGAATCCAGTATGTCCCTCTCGGGCTTCCGGATCAGGGCCTTGATGCCCGTCAGGCTGTCGCCTATCAGGTGGCTGCCCAGGCGCTCGTCGATCTCCCGCAGCACCAGGTCGCGGAACTTGTCGTCCTCGCCCTTGGCGCAGTCGAAGATCCGGTTGACGAAGCCCGTGGCGAGCAGCTCGTCAGCGCCGATCCGCTTGCTCATGAGCAGGGCCTCGTTGGCCTTGCTGACGCCCAGGCGCTGGACGAGGGCGCGTGACGCGCCGCCCTCGGCGACCAGGCCGAGGGAGCTGAAGGGCGTCAGCAGGAAGCTGTGCGGCGTGCAGTAGACGAAGTCGGCGAAGGCCGTGAGCGCCGCCGACAGCCCCACCACGGGCCCGTTGAGTCCGACGACGAGGATCTTGGGGTGCGAGTAGAAGGCCTGGGTGATGTTCAGGTTGTAGGCGGCGAAGCTGCGCAGCCAGTGCAGGCGCATTTCGTCGCCCTCTGTGGGGGCGGCGCGGGTGATGCCGACGTCGGCTCCACTGGGGGAGGTGTTAACGGACATACACATAGACGGATAGATATATGGAGATTTGGCTGGATAAGAGAAATAGCTGGACAGATGGCCTGCCTGATGCCCTCACTTACGCTGAGAAATACCGTCCTTTCGCCGTCAGCAATGTGATGTACACCTCGTCGTGGGTCGCAACCTCGCGCATCTTCTGAGACAGCTCATAGTACTGCATTTGAGAGAGGGCGTTGAGCTTTTTGTCATTGTCGATGGTGATGACGGCGACTCGGCCGCGGTACTCGACCTTGATCACTGACGGGTCCATTGCTGGGGATTGACTCAATGTGCATGCAGTAGGAAATGAGCTTTGTGTGTTTCCTGGAGAATTGGAAGGCCGCTCTTGAATCCCACAACCTCAATCCCGCCTCCGTCGACCTCTGTGTAAGTCCCCAGGATTCTTGGCAACTGGTTACCGTTAGCCTGGAAGATGCCTCGGCTCTTTGCCTTTCCCCATCCAACCCCACACTCTCCACCTTACAATAGGTAGTATGTAGCACCAACCCGTACGTACTAGGTACACACTATGCCAAAGGAGCTAAGCTGTCAGAATTGCGCTTTGCGGATTGTCTTCAGCCCGAATCCAGGCCCCCGGCTCTGACCTGACCGTGCCGAGATGTCGGAGCGCAGCCCGAGAAGAATGCGCCGTTCCTCAGGTATCGTCCTACAGAGGCTCCGATGTAACTGATCTTGTATTCTGCAGGATCCTCCGGCGATCGCGGCAGCGGATCCGGCATGACAGGATGACACCCGCAGGGCGTAGTGTGGGGCCGATGAAAAAGACCCTCGGTGAAGGGTTAGGTTGACTTCAAGACGGTCGTCCCCCCGATCCCATTGAGTCCCGATAATTAAACTCTTCCGTGACTTCTTGTGACTTCTTGTGACTTCTTGTGACTTCTTATGTGTTGTCCTTGAGCCGCCTTCTTCCGACGTCCGTCCGCCATCGCCATGACAGAACCGCCCATTCCGTTGCGCTCCGTCGAGGAAAGTTCCTCTGATTCGGGGAGGAGGAGCAACGGGACTCCCGATGAGGGACTCGTTGAAACTCAGGCGTCGAGACACGAGTTCTCTCTGGCTCCTGCTGATGGCGGCAAGGATGCCTGGCTCTTTTTGGCTGCGTGCTTTATTCTCGAGGCCCTCGTATGGGGTAAGTTGAAGGAATATATCTCTTATGGGGCTTACGGGACTTTGCGCTCACATATAATGCCCTCACAGGGTTTCCGTTCGCATTCGGTGTGTTTCAGGATTACTACAGCACTCATGAGCCCTTTGCTGGCTCTAACTCGATCGCTATCATTGGTACTTGCGCCATGGTAAGTCAAAAGCACACCCAGGGGGGAGCGATGAGAAGAGGATATATTGACGTGAGTTTCCAAGGGGATCATGTATCTCGACATTCCAATTACGGTGGCCCTACTACGGCTCTTCCCACGCCAGGGCAGATGGTCGCCCATATTTGGCCTTCTCATCATGTGCACCAGCCTCGCCATGAGCTCCTTCTCCACCACTGTCCCGCACCTCATCATCAGCCAGGGCGTCTTCTACGCCATCGGGGGATCCATCTCCTACAGCCCCTGCATCGTGTACATGGACGAGTGGTTCGTCAAGAAGAAGGGGCTCGCCTACGGCATCATGTGGTCGGGCACCGGCCTGGCGGGATTCATGCTCCCCCTCCTCCTCCAGCATCTGCTCTCGAAGTACGGTTTCCAGACCACTCTCCGCATCTGGGCCGGCCTGGTGTTCGTCCTGACCGCCCCCCTGGCCTTCTTCATCAAGCCGCGCCTGCCCTCCTCGGCGACGACCCACATCAAGCCCTTCAACCTCCGCTTCGTCCTGACGCGCACCTTCGCCCTCCACCAGCTCGCCAACGTCGTCGAAGCCCTGGGCTTCTTCCTCCCGGGCATCTACCTGCCCTCGTACGCGCGCGTCACCCTGGGCGCCTCGCCGTTCCCCTCCGCCCTGACCATCCTCCTCGTCAACGTCGCCTCCGTTTTCGGCTGCGTCGCCATGGGCGGCCTGACCGACCGCTTCCACGTCACCACCTGCCTCCTCGTCTCCTCCGCCGGCGCCACCCTGGGCACCTTCCTGCTGTGGGGCTTCGCCAGCAACCTCCCCGTCCTGTACCTGTTCTGCATCGTCTACGGCCTCTTCGCCGGCGCCTTCACCTCGTCGTGGCCGGGCATCATGCGCGACATCGTCGCCCAGAGCGAGAGCGGGCCCGACTCGGGCCGCGGCGGAGCCATCGACCCGGGCATGGTCTTCGCCGTCCTGGCCGCCGGGAGGGGCGTCGGGAACGTCGCCTCCGGGCCCCTGAGCGAGACCTTGGTCAGGGGGATGCCGTGGAAGGGCAGCGCCGCCGGCGGATACGGGAGCGGGTTCGGTACCCTGATCGTCTTTACCGGAGTTACGGCCATGATTGGCGGAGGGAGCTTCTTTTGCAAAAGGGTTGGTTGGATCTGATCCTTGCTGTGTGAGGAGGGAGGGGGGGGTGGCTGGCGAGAGATTGGAGTTCAAAATCAGGCCAGTTAGAGAAAATATTTCAGCCCCGAGGCTTACACTTGTTGGGTTTTCTATAGTGTGTCTATATATAATACAGGGCACCACATCTTCGAAGAGTAGTTTGGCAGTTGCCTCCTTTTTCCGGGACGGATGTCCTGAAGCCTGTGATTTCCCCCCACGCCCTATCTTTATAAAGGCATGATTCCCAACCGTCTTAGAGCAAGAAAGACTCGATTAAGCAAGCCTCCTTCATCGTGAAAGGTCAGAAGTATCTCTCTGCAACACGGGCCTCTCATCCCACCCGTTTCCCTCCACATCTTCATCAGATCCGTCCTCACTCTCCTCGCTCTCGTCATCCTCATCATCGGCCTGGCTGTAGATAAAGAACTGCACAAAGATGGCCATGTCCAGCAACAGGGTCCCTGCGCTCCCAGCCAGCCAGGAGAGGTTCACCAGCATGTACCGGCCGTAGATCGTGCTCGCCTCGCCGGGCAGGCACTTGGTCCCCGGGCCCCCGGCGCGGCACCGGGGCTCGAAGGCGAAGATGGACAGCACGTAGGTCAGGTTGCCGAGGCAGGCGAACAGGAAGAACAGCATGCTGACGCCCTCGGTCGACTTGCGCCGCCAGTTGAGCAGCAGCTGCGGCAGCCGCGACCCGAGGTACAGCACCGCGCACAGCCACCCAAACACCTGGCCCCAGACGTTGAAGGCCAGGGTGCCGTCGTCGTCGCCGCCCGGGCTCGGCGGCACCTCCTCGCCGGGCAGCGGGGAACCCCGGCTCAGGAACCAGCCGCCGACGCCGGCGCCGCACACCATGAGCACCGCTAGGGTGTTGAAGGCCGCCGTCTGTAGGCCCGTCGGCGGCGGCGGGGACGGCTCGGGGGCGTCGCTGACGAGTGGGACGGCGGGCGAGAGATGCGACAGGTTGGACGACCAGTCGGGCGCTTGGTGGTGGGGGTGCTCATGGCTGCTGCTGCTGCTAGTAGTCGTCGGCGCCAGGGGAACCGCACTGGCCGACAGCAGACCGGTCCGTTCGTCGGGATCACCTAGCCTACGTGTCCTAAGCTTCGCCGGCGGCGGCGCGACCTCGTCCCGCCACGTGAAGCCGCGGTAGTAGAAGCACTGGGACAGCAGGACGATGTCGGCGATGGTGTAGTAGATGGCCAGGATGACCATGGTGGGGAGAACCCCCTGCAGGACGGCGCCGAGGATGTTGAAGACGTCCCCCAACAGCCAGACGATGAGGAACTGGAGGGAGAGGCCGTCGGCGCTGCCGCGGCGGAAGTTCTCCACTATTTGCGGCGAGAAGACCACCACCCAGCATGCGATTGAGATGGAGCCGCAGATGCCCGAGATTGCCTCGACATCGAGGTTCAGCGGCGCCGTAGGAGGCGCCATTTGTTGGAGGGATGATGGGCTTTTTTTTTTGGTTTTGTTTGCCTTCTCCCTGCGCTACAAGAGTCAACCTGATAGCGTAGTTGCCAGCTGTGGAGTTGTAGAAGTGAGGTTACCTAATACGGTGGCAAATATGGCTCTCAAACAGCGACTTCTCCAGTCTCCCTCAACTGTCGTCTGCTACAACCATCATCTAAGGATATCTAAAGTAAATAGTGTAAATGGTTGGTTAGACCTTACAAATCAAATCAAAAAAAGGGGTGGGCGGGGTTTAAAGAGTCAACGTGAGCAAAGAGGGAGTGGAAGAAGAGAAAACACTCAGCCCAAGACTCAAAAGCGTTGAGTTGGCTTTACTATATCAGTCAAATACGTAGTCTCCTCATGTCGGAATCCTGGCCCCTTGGCGTATGATGTGCCATCTTATTTACAGGAGCTATGCCATTATCTGCGATACTCGGCAGTGAACCAACTGCTTGTTAGCATAATTACGAATCGACATGTCTACCCAGCCCGTCTATTCCTTGAACCCGCCCATTTCCTTCAAAGCACCAGCCAAGCGCCTGTAGTCTCTTAACAACTCGAGCACCTCACCTATCCTCAAATCAGCAGGATTCTGCAACTCCATAAACCTCTTGATGGGAGGATTGATCCTGGGCGGCTCCTTTGGCGGGAGGGCTGGGGCAATGTCCGGGAATGCCTATGAACCTGGTCAGACACTGCAGAATTCTCGAGCGAGGAAAGCACACTTACTTTAGCCAGATCACCGCCCTCAGCGACCCCCTTCAGAGCACTATCCCTCACTGTCGGCGCAGCGGGCGTCGATGTAGTCCGACCAAACCCGCGGAAACTGCCAATGCCTGTCAGCCTGGCCATTGGGTTGAACGAGTTCCCCAGATTGCGCATGGAATCGATAAGTGCCGGGTTTGAGCCGGGAGGGGCGGGCGTCGAGGACGCCGCATTCGCCTTCTCCCTTGCCGCGTCGGCAAAGTTTACTCTCTTTGATGAGCTGCTCGCACTCCGACTACTATCGGCGCTGGTATCGCGAGAAGTCTTTCGGCCGCCGATGAGATGCAGCATTTTGTCCTCCCGAGACAACGTCTGACGATGGCTCTCGCCGTCTTCCGGAACGTGGCTGGAACTAGTACCACTGATGGAGCCATCATCTGGAGGCGGCGTGCCGATGAGTTTCCTCGCATCGTCCAAGGTCTTTGGTACAATAACAACCTCCCCGCCAGGGCTAAGACCCGCCGGAGACTCACGGAGCTTTCCAAGGAGGAATTTGTAGCTATCTCCCAGGCTGTTCCCGATGGTCTTCAAGCCCTGGTCGGCAGTGTTGAAGACGGCATCACTCGCAGCTCCAAGTGCCTGTGCAGGTGTGTTCACCAGGTCGCTCAGCCGGCGGTTACGCAGCTGCACCGCGGCACGGAGGCCGGTGGAGGACGGACTCGGCTTCAGAGCTGTCTCGGGAAGGCTTTGAGCGGGGGTGGAGAGCCCCGGAGAGTAGGCAGGAGGGAACGTCTCTGCCTTCAGCATCTCAGATCCGCCGGGAGATTTCGAGGGCCCGGAAGGAGCCTCGTCCGCGCGTAGGGTTGACAGATCTACAGTCTCGAGGAAGCTGATCGTGGCCTCGAGACTTGTCAAGCAGTATGCTGCCTCTCCCACAAGCTTTTGTTCCCACCTGAATCTCTGGATGAAATGTAGGTCACTGATTGCGTTAAGGTTTTCGGGTGGTAGGGTTATCAATGTGTAGATGAGCATCGGCATCAGTTCGTCTGCCGACGAGGAGGGATGGAAATGCGAAAGCGTGTCGATGATGCACTTGTGGGCTGCCTTTAAGCGATTCAACTTTCCAAGCGGATACCTCGACTGATTCATGAGCACTAGCTCTCTCCTCGCCGGTTCGAGCCATTTCCGAACCTCCTCTTGCCGCTCAGCAACTGCCTCCACCGTGGGTGCAGACTCGCCCAAGTCCACACCGAGGTCAGCGGGACCGATCCCAACGACATCCAGGGCAGCAGTCTTGGACCGAAGTTTGTCATCCTGGGCCTCGTCCTGCGTTGTGTGATGGCGGTATATGCGATCGTAAATGCCCTCACATAATCTGCGCTCCACAGCTTCTTCCAGCAGGCCTCGTTTTTGTTCCAGAGCTCTCCTGGCTCTTTTACGGCTCTCGAGTTCCTCAGCCGTTAGCATCTGTTGCTCCGAATCCCTCCTGGGTAGCTGGGCCTTGGGCTTCTCCTTGCTGCCAAGAGACGTGGCTTTTGCGCGCAGCAGGCTGGCGGTAGAGGCCCTTGGAGAGCTCGACTGCGGCGGCGAGCGCTCCCTCCTTTGCCGAGTGGCGAGGGTGTTGGTGTGGGTTTGGATATGAGTGGCAGCAAGCTCGTAGAACTCTTGGAAGCGGCGGGAGAGGCTCTCAATATTCGGGGGAGTGGAATGAACCTTGGCAGCCAGGGAGTCGATGAAGCTATCCGTCAGGCCTATCAGCTCAATGGGGAGGTCGTCGAGGTCGACAGAGGCGCGCGGTGGTTCAGGAGCATCATCGGCGTCGGCGCTTTCAAAGAGATCGGGAGTCTCGGGCTCATTGGAACTGTTCCCGGAGGTCCTTCTCTGAACCCCAAGGGCCGCCGGGGTAGCTCCATCCTCAACTGTACGGGCCTTCTTGGGCAGAGTTACGCCGGCAGTGAGCGAGTTTTCCGACTCTCGTCTAGCAGGTGGTCTCGTCGGCCGGGGACTTGCATTCTTCGAGGGGGAGGTTGGGGCCATGAAGATACTGGTCGGACTGCCAACTGTGTCAGCAACCTTTTGCCCGTTTTCTCAAGTTACAACTAAGTGTAACGTATAACATAGAGAGAGGTGATGGTTCGTCCGAAGTGAGCTTTAAGTTGGCATATGAAACGCTTATAAGGTTGAAACCACACGGGGTGAGGAACGAAATAGTAGGTAGGTACCTGGTAAAGTGGGCCGAGACGCAATGAATATGTTTATTGTTCCGTCTGGAATAGTGTCTCTAGGTAGGCTATCGGAGAAGAGGAAAAGGAGGGGAAGCTAGAGTGAGGAGCTGCAGGTGCTGGAAGGCGAATCAAGCATGATGAAGCTCAAGCTCACTGCGATTGTTACTATGAAGAAGGTAATTACCCAGAATAGCTGACGTGCTGTGACCACATCGCGATGACCCAATGCCCCCAGGACTTTGCGACCCTGTTGGCCAGAAGCCGGACGGCTACAGGTGCCACAATTAGGTGCAGCTACTCGTACTATGGATGCTAATGCTACCTACCTATGCGTAGGCACGGATCCGGACTACTGGCCCCATACCAGGCACTGGTAAGCGGCAACCAAGGCAGCAAAGGTACCTTTACTGTGTGTTGCCACTGGCTACACGGTAAATATTTGGAGAACCTGGCAGGCCATATAGTGCAATTTGGTAACATTTCTCACTGTATAGCTACGGACTTCCCAGCTGATGCTGAACGGATGACGAGTCACATGCACAGGCCGTGTCACAAACCTGGCACGTGGGGACTCGACATCCCCACTGTTGGTCAACTGAACAACACTGAAGCTAAGCCCCGGTCCCGCACTGGTCCATATCAGGCCGGCGATAAGCTGTTGAGTGTTGAGGCAACACTCACCCTCTTGGTTCCATTCACACCCTCCCTTTCCTACGCCTTCTTCTGACTCTTCACATCCGTTAACCATACGCGATCGTCCAGTACTTTTACGAAACAATCCTTTCCTTTTTATCATACCACATCCCATGTCTTCGAGACGGAAGAAGGCAAACGCCAGTTGCGCCTCTGCTGGCAGAGTCACGGCCCAACTTCTGTTGTCCCTCCTCGCCGTGTCACCTATACGAGCCTATGCAGCAGCGAACAACAACGAAGCAAACCTGCAGGTCGTTCTCCCCATAGGATCCCCCTCACTAACACCTCTCGTACCGGAACCCCCAAGTCCTGCAGAACATACCTTCGTAAGTGGCAACTCCTTTACCCCGAATCTGTAGGTGGCGTTGCTCACACGGGAATGCTTAGACCCTGCGGCACATCTACCACCACGGAACATATCAACACCCAGGACTCCACAGGAAACATGACATAACTTCCCGGGACGCTCGAGTATGGCTCGCTGCGGAGGACGGGTACAAGGAGCAGAGCGTTCCGCCGTTGAAGGCGAAGAGCAATGCTATGAAAATAGAGCGGCTGGTCGACCGGAGGCCGAGCGTGGTTGATCCCATGGTTGCTTTGGCCCGCGAAAGAGGATATGTCTCTGCTCTGGCACCCGGTGCGTGGTCCATGGATGACGTCCCCGGGCCCAACGTCACGGACAAGGATACCGTTCTCAGTCTCGCCTGGATGGCGGCAAACGCATACGTTCAGGGGCCGGGCCTGGCCGACTGGGAGGAGGTTGGTGAGCCATTCAATAGGAGCGCCGACTTTGGGTGGGAGACCGATGGTCTGCGTGGACACGTCTGGGCCGACGAGACGAACTCGACGATCGTTATCGGGTTGAAAGGGACCTCGCCGGCCGTCTTTGACGGAGACGGCACGACCACCAACGACAAAGTCAACGATAACCTGTTCTTCAGCTGCTGCTGTGCCCAGCAGGGACCGTGGACATGGCATCAAGTATGCGACTGCGCCACCGGAACCTACTCTTGCAACAACACTTGCGTGGCCAAGGCCTTGCGGGAGGAGAACCGGTACTACCAAGCTTCCAGAGAACTGTACGCGAACGTGACCGAGCTGTACCCCAATTCAAATGTCTGGGTGACAGGCCATTCCCTGGGGGGAGCCGTCTCCTCCATGCTCGGGCTCACCTACGGGTTACCGGTAGTCACTTTCCAGGCTGTTCCGGAGGCGTTGCCCGCGGCTCGGCTCGGGTTGCCTGTCCCACCTGGGTCTGATCCTACGGCCCCGCAGACCCGGCAGTACACAGGGACTTTCCATTTCGGACATACCGCCGACCCGGTCTACATTGGGACGTGCAACGGGGCAACGGCCAGCTGCTCATTTGGCGGGTATGCCTTCGAGTCGGCCTGTCACACCGGTCGTGAGTGCGTTTATGACGTCGTTGCAGACAAGGGCTGGCGTGTTGGTATTGGCACACATAAGATTCGGTCCGTCATCCGTGACGTCCTGATGGCGTACGACACGGTTCCCGAGTGCAAGTTTACCCCCGAATGCAGGGACTGTGCGAATTGGAAGATGTACGAGAGCAATGGTACCGAGTCTACCACAACCTCGCAGTCGACAAGCACAACAATGACTCGTACCCGGACCGAAACTTGCAAGACACCGGGTTGGTGGGGTTGCCTCGACGAATCGACGACCACCACTGGCGACGTCACAGAAACCACGACCAGCAGCTCTTCTACCTCGACCTGCAAGACCCCCGGCTGGTTTGGCTGCAAAGACAAAACCACAACAACGGAGATCACGACAAGCACAACGAGCACGACAAGCACGACAAGCACGGCGGCAACTTCTCCCACAGACTCGATTCCCACGGCAACGACGACTTGCGAAACCCCTGGAAGGTTCTGGGGCTGTTACGATGAAACCACGACCAAGGTCACATCTACGGGGACGCCACATCCCATCACCTCCCCGCCAACAATGCCTACGTCCGCCCCTGCTCACCCGACCACAGAACCAACGGAGACGCCTCCGAAGACGGAACGCTGCGTGCACCGAAACTGGTTCGGATTTTGTAAGGAGTGGGATGTCGATGGGCTGGAGGAGGGGAATGATGAGATATAACGGGAAACAAGAGCAAACAAGAACATTATGATTTCTTCCAGTCTAGCCTAGCACTCTTTTTCTTTCTCCTTTTTTTTTGGGTCATGGGTGTTATTGGGGGAGTTCAGGTTTACATACAGGAGCATCGAGGCGCATGTCCGTTCTGGGCCTGACCAAGCATGCAGATTGTTGGAATACATATCAGAGGCACTGGCAGTCAGGGGGGAGTTTCAGCACTCACTTGAAGAGGACGAGTGAGGCGCTCGAGGCCACAGAGGTTGGGTTACTTGGGCTGTTATTATACAGAGGGAGTTGTGTAAAACTGCGCCTAGATGCGAGTTTGAATATGATTTTCCAAACACCGTCGAGCTCATCCCATGCCCCTGGTAGATCTACGATGCATGGAAACTTCACCCCGGTAAGGCAGGTTAGGTACCTTAGCCGCCGAATTCCTTGCCGTTGTGACTTTAGGCCTAGCTGGGTTATTTAGGTACCTATTATTAGTGTAGCAGAAGTGATTGCCCCGTGCCCCGCTGTACGCTGGTCAGCTCGTCTCAAGCAAGCAAGCTTGTATTTTAAATCTTAGTTGGCTGTCGGGCCCTGAAGATGGGGAAATAGTTCCCCATTCGGGCCTTGGCGAGTCTCGCGCCAATTCTGCTTTTCCCCATGTCCTGGCGTCGCTCGCACTCGAGGTCCTGAGCAGCGTCTCCGGCCTGGGGAGCGGTCAAGATGGATTCCCCACGACCAGAAATAGACCTTGAGAAGGAGCTTACCTGCTCTGTAAGTCGCCTCGAGGAGCTGCAAAGGAGGTGCAAGGAGTTTGCACCGTCCAAGATAGCCTACCTATGTCTGGGGTGCCCAGCCCGAACCTGAGCTAACAACTCGACAGATCTGCACCGAACTGCTCTACCAGCCTCTCACCCTCCTCGACTGCTTGCACACCTTTTGCGGCGCCTGTCTCAAGGAGTGGTTTAGCTGGCAGGCAACCGCCGCCGAGAATGCGCCCACGCCGCCGGCGCCGGGGTCGCCTATCTTTACCTGTCCGTCATGCCGTGCCTCGGTAAGGGACACGAGGCACAACGCCACCGTCGCTACGCTGCTGGACATGTTCCTCGCCGCCAACCCTCACAAGTCAAAGTCAGCCGAGGAGAAGGCCGAGATGAACAACAAGTACAAGCGTGGCGACCGGGTCCTGCGCCGACTCAACATCCCCGAGAAGACGCCCGAGCAGCGACGGTTGGACGAAGCGGAGAGGGTCCTTATCGAGGAGGTGCGGCAGATGAGCCTGAGAGAAGCTATTGCCGAGTCGTCATCTCGGCGCTCGACGCCACCAAGACGAAGCGAGAGCAGGTCCCGGGACGGCGGGTCGAGGCCCAGCCGAGAGCCCAGCAGAGAACCGCAGAGGGGGACTAGGGCGAGAGACGCTCGGGAGAGGGCGAGGAGACAGGCTGCGGATGAAGAGACGAGACGCCGCGCAGAACAGACGGCTGCCATGCGACAGTCGGAGGGACGACCGAGAGATGAGGGTCGACCGCGCAGAAGTGGATCGAGGCAGAGATCGGCGGCAGAGCTGTCCGAGGCGAGCAGGCGGCACATCGAGCACCAACCGTCGCTGAGGTCGCTCATAAGCTCATCGGACATAGGCTCCATGGATATTGAACGGGAGATTGAGGAGTTCGCCCGGCAGATCCAGGAGGAAGGCTTACTCGAAGGGTTGGATCTCGACAACCTGGACTTGAATAACAACGATGAACTGAGCCGGAAGATTACTGAAGCTTACAGAAGAAGGCAACGGCAACGGTCGAGGACCGAAGCTGCGCGGAGGAGCAATGCCAGCGGGGACTCCCCTCACTCTGACCCGGCGACGGCGGAGAATCAGACCCGCCCAGCTGATTCATCCCGAGCATCGTCCCGACCAACGAGCAGGCAGAGGCCACAATCCAGGTCGCTGAGCACAACCCGACAGGCGGACGACCGGAGCAGACCGCCACTATCTTCTGCCGCAGCCCATCTCGAAGTTGAAGAACCGATCAGGAGACATCGACGGCGGACTACTAGTGGCGGGAGGAGTGCCACCGTCCCAGTCCCCATTGCAGAGCCCGACGCGAGACCCGCAGCTCGCTCCCAGACCGACCTTACCCTGCAACCCCACGAGTCGGATATGCCTCTGGGTCGGCCAAGCATCGGCGGCGAGGTTAGAAGCTCGAGTACTCCGATGATTGGCACATCAACCCAAGCTGCCTCGGGACCAGCGAATGCTCGGAACCTGCCCTTCAACGCTCGGGCGAATAATGCCGGCCTGGGGATCATACAGCTACCTCACAGTGACACCCCGCCAGAACAGGGTAGCAGTCAGGGCAAGAGATTCCGCCGACCGGCAGATTTAATGCTCGGGCCTGCCGGACCGAATTTCGCTGCGTCGGGGGGACAATCGAGTCCCAGTCTCAGCTCGCCATCCCTTGCCTCGCCAGGTCACCAGAGGACTGCTTCTCAACTATACCCGGAGCCTCTCATAACATGTCAGCGGTGCCGGAAGCAACACATCGAATACGAGTTGCACTATAACTGCTCCATCTGCCACGGTGGAGACTGGAATATCTGCCTGGACTGTTACCGCCGAGGGAAGGGCTGTCAACATTGGTTCGGATTCGGTTACGCCGCGTGGTCAAAGTGGGAGAAGGTCCGCGGGGACGCTGACGGCAAGCTCCCGGAGCCACACGTACTCACCGCCAACAGATACATGCCGCCGAAGGTAACCTCAGGGGCGGCAGACGGCCGTCAGACCCTGACAACGCAAAACCCATCAGAGCGCCTGCAGAGCGGGACCTTCTGTTCTCGCTGCTCAGCTTGGACAAACGAGTGCTTCTGGCGCTGCGGCATCTGCAACGAGGGGGACTGGGGGTTCTGCACCGACTGCGTGAACCAAGGCCGCTGCTGCACCCACCCGCTCCTCCCGCTGGCCTACAGCCCCCCGCCGCGGCGAGCGGCCGCGCCGCTCTCCTCCCCGACGACCTCGAGCCCCCGCTCGCCGGGGGGCAGCCCCCGCCCACCCGCGGCAGCAGCAGCAGCAGCAGCCGCCGACGCCGTCCCAGCCACCGGCGTCTTCCGACCCCTAGCCTTCACCGCGCGCTGCGACGTCTGCCAGCACGCGATCCCGCCCGCCCGGCCGCGCTTCCACTGCTACTCGTGCGGCGGCAGCGGCGGCGGCTACAACGTCTGCCAGGCTTGCTACGGGGGTCTCGTGGCGGGCGGGGCCGTCAGCGCCGAGAACGGCCCCGCCGGGTGGCGGCGGTGCCCGCACCAGGGAGCGCACCGGATGGCCGTCGTGACCGGCGTCCTCGCCGAGTCCTCCGCCGAGGGCGGCGGCGGCGGCGGCGGCGGCGGGGACGGAGGCGGGCAGTGGTGGAGGTGCGTCGTCCGCGACTGCGTCGGGGGCCGGAAGCTCCAGCAGCTCGAGCAGCAGCAACAGCAGCAACAGCGGCGCGACCCTGCGTCCGCGTCCGCCACTGCCTTGTTGCAGACCTGGTACTGGTTCGAGGGGGAGCAGAGGCGAGAGCGGCTGGTCAGCAGGGACGTGGCGGCGGTGGTGGATCCCGGGGAAGGGGCAGCAGCAGGGGCAGGGGCGGACGGGTTCCCGCCCGACGGCGGCGGCGGGATGAGGGCGGTCGCGAGGTGGGGTTGGTACCCGGCCGCCGGGGCCGAGGACGAGCTCCTGTTCCCCCGGGGCGCCGAGATCCGCGAGATCGACGACGTCAACGGGGAGTGGTTCCACGGCGTGTACATGGGTGCCAAGGGCCTATTTCCGGCTCCCTATGTGCAGATTCTGGACGGCCAGGATGGTTGATTGACGAATGAAATTGGGTCACGGGGTTGTTTCGGGCTATTTGACGTGGATGACTTGACGTAGCGTTTTTTGAGGTTGATCTATATATACATATACATAATATCTTGGATGGAGAACAGTTGTCTGAATTATGGATAGTCTCACGAGAATCGAAATATGACTTCAGCACCACTAGTAACAGGCATCCTAATTATTTTTCGCCCTTGGCCTGTTTTCAGGGGTTCTTCTTTCCCCCGCCTCGACATTGTAATTTACAAGATCTATCTGCTACCACTCCTACTGGTTGCTCCACTCGGGCTTCTTCTTCTCCGCAAAGGCCTTCATGCCGATCTTCTGATCCCGGCTCCCAAACAGGGCGTGGAAGACACGCCTCTCATACTCGACGCCGTCCCTCAGGGGCAGATCCTGGCTCCTGTTGACGACGTCCTTGCAGGCCTGGACGGCGACCTTGCTGTAGCTGGCGATCGTCTCGGCGGTCGACAGAGCGGCGTCCATGAGGGCCTCGTGGGAGGGGAAGGCGCGGGCGGCGACCCCCCAGCTGGCGGCCTCGGCGCCGGAGAAGCTGCGGCCCGTGAGGATGAGCTCCATGGCGCGCGACTTGCCGACGGCGCGGGTCAGGCGCTGGCTGCCGCCGGCGCCGGGGATGGTGCCGAGGCGGATCTCGGGCTGGCCGAAGTTGGCCGTCTCGGTGCAGTACAGGATGTCGGCCATGAGGGCGAGCTCGCAGCCGCCGCCGAGCGCGTGGCCCGAGACGGCGGCGATGATCGGCTTCTTGACCTCCGAGGTCAGGCGCGACCAGCTCTCGATGAAGGAGTTCGTGTAGGCCTCGGAGAAGGTCAGCGGCGCCATCTCCTTGATGTCGGCGCCCGCGGCGAAGGCGCGCTCTGAGCCCGTGAGCACGATAGCCGAGACGGTTGGCGACGAGTTCAGCGCCGAGAGGGCGTCGTTGAGCTCGTTGATCAGGGGGGTGCACAGGGCGTTGAGGGCCTTGGGCCGGTTGAGGGTCACTTTTGATGGGGGTTAGGGGGCCGACGGTCAGACTGCTTTCTCATTTGTCTCGTTTCTTACACCGAGAATGGTCCTCCCCTTACCTTGTGCCACGCCTGGCTTGGGCTCCGACACCTGGATGAACTCATACTGCTTGCTGGGAGCGGCAGAATATGGTCGAGCCAGTCGAGGCAGTGAAGCCGCTTGTAGCCGGGAAGCTATGGGCCGCAGGCTTCTGAATGTCGAGTTCATATTGGCGTCTGAGTAGGGCAGAAGGCGCGGAGATGTAAACGGGGTATGTATGGAAAAGGGTGCAGGACGGCAAATCCAAGTTTCTTAAGATATTCACTTCATGAGTTCAAGTGCGGCTTAAGAGTTCAGATGAAGCTGCTCCCCTCCCTTGTAGGTTGGGGGCTTAAGCCAGCTACGACCGCGATGAGCCGAGGATAATGTCATCCACTCAACTTGCGCCACAGATTCACTCGACGCCAGGGGTTAAATTAGAAACGGAGTGGCTTGGAATTTAAGTGGAGCTTAAGACTCCCTTTGCTGAGGTCCTTACGTAAGGTCAGACTCGACACTTTGCAGGTCCGCGACAGCTTTCAAATTTCCTTGTGCCAATCCCCTGCCTGCGAAACACCTTGGTCAGCCTTGGCTCGCACTTCTGCATCTTCTTTCACTCGCTCGACTTTACGTGTTCAAATCTCAATATTTTCGACGGCATTTCGACTTCCCATCCAGCAGACCCGAAACCCTTATCATCATGGAGCCCATCGAATCCGAGCAGACGCCTTTTGAGGCCGTCACTGCACAAACCTCGAGATTACAGAGGGTGAGTTGAGGAATACATTTTATATTCGAGGATCGCACTGCTAACCGAGACTCCGCCAGAGATACCAAGCGCTACTCGATCAGTCCACTCCCTTTGTGCTGTACCGATGGGTCGGAACCGGCGTCGCCTTGTTCTTGTTCTTCGTGCGCGTCTTCGTGGCGCAAGGCTGGTATATCGGTGAGTCGGGTCCCTCCCTGGTGTCGCAGTTGATAAACGTTGCTGACGAGTGTGCAGTCGCATACGCCTTGGGGATCTATCTCCTCAACCTCTTCCTCGCCTTCCTCCAGCCCAAGTTTGACCCCTCCAATGAGGCGATAGATAACGAGATGGAGGATGGTGCAGTCGGCGGTCTGCCCACCAAGCAGGACGAGGAGTTTCGCCCGTTCATCCGCCGTCTCCCCGAGTTCAAGTTCTGGCACTCGGCCACCAGAGCCGTCACTATTGCGTTTGTGTGCAGCTGGTTCGAGATCTTCAATGTCCCAGTTTTCTGGCCTGTCCTGGTCATGTACTGGTTCATGCTTTTCATCCTCACCAGTAGGCTCCCCATCCTCCCCCGCCACGCGCCACGGCGATATGTTTTGCTAACCGTCTCCTACAGTGAGAAAGCAAATCCAGCACATGGTCAAGTACCGCTACGTGCCGTTCACGTTCGGCAAGACCCGCTACAACAAGAACAGGAACTAGATGTTGCGGCGAGAATAACGACCTGGGAAGATGTCGTTTCGGGACGCCGAGGCCAATCCTTGGAATACATTGTATTATGACACGCGCTCCGCGCTCATGACGACCCTGTACATTATTTTATGAGTACTCGTTCTAATTCGCCTGCGGCCCCAATGTCGGGTCCCGAGGCTGGACACTAATCTGCCTTTCTGGGTCTTGGTTTGGGGTTATATAGTGTCTATGTCGCCAGACGTGGCTTGGACAGGCTGAGGTACTAGACAGCATCAGAGCGCATTATAGAACAGGGCGGAATTGGTTGCACAATGCTAAATCCGACTGCCATGTGGACAGATGTTTGCCACTGCTTGAGGGCCGCCGAAGAGAGGGTTAAGGGGTTCGTAGAAAGAAACTCTGAGCAGGAGAAATAAATTCGAGGCTCGATTTAATTACTGTTGTATTAGTGAGGAATCTTGTTATTCGGGTAGGTATTGTTGTGTCTTCCTATTGTTTCTTGTTACTGTTTGGCTTTGAGCTTGAGGTGGGTGCTGGCAGGTTACCTAGCTTTCAGCCTCGTCCACTTTTTCTCTCGCTCAACCTCGCGACCGCGTCTCAGTCAGTTGTCCTCACCTTCGCCACACTTCACTTCTCTACAGCCAAAATTCGAAGCCGTTGAATAAACCAACAATACCACTGCTTTGAATCGTCTTCAGATGGCATCCTCACAGTCTCGCGGCGGCGAGCGCATGATCCATCAAGATTTCATTGCCAGAATCCGATACTCGAATGCGCTCCCTCCACCACCCGTGCCGCCCAAGCTCCTCGACATCCCGAATACTGGACTTACGAGCGGTCAATACACCACACCTGGCTTTGCCTCTCGCCTTGCGCGGGAGCAGCCGCTGAACATTGAGGCCGATGCGGAGCTTGGCATGCCGCTGGACTTGGTGGGAATGCCAGGCATCTTTGACGGTGATGAGAGCTGTATGCTGCTCTCCCTTAGCCCTCTACTGCAATCACTGTAACGGATTGCTGACCTGCGAACAGCAATCCAAGCTCCGGCTCAGACACCACAGGTCCATCCTCGCGACAGGGCGCTACTGAGACCGCTCTCGACCCTTGGCAAGCCCAAGGCCAGCGACTCCTCCGTTTCCTTCTTGCGCCGCACCGAGTACATCTCATCCACGCAGTCGTCCAAGTCCCGCCCAAGCGACGTCTTCCTCCGACCGTCGTCCGGCAATGCGTTCAAGAGACCCGAGAAGAGAAAGTCGCCAGAGCCCGACAAGGACTCGCCAGCCTACATGAAGCGGAAGATCGACAAGAGCTTCGAGGTCGCACAACAGCAGTTGAAGGATCGCAGCCGGGTCAAGCACCCGTCGAAACGCAACCTCAAGCTGGTCAACGCCTACCCCATGCTCCCCGACCTGGACGCCTTCCCCGACTCAGGAGCCTACGTGACGGTCAAGTTCACCCACAACCCCGTGCCCGTCAGCAACCAGTACGACACGCGCCTCCTCTCGGGCGTCTTCAAACCAATCGAGCGCACCGAGGCCGAGGAGCAGGCCTTCGAGGCCGCGATGGAGGCGTATGAGCGGGACCCGAAGCACAACCACAAGCCGAACAACATGATGAACTATGAATTCTTCGTCGCTGACAACGTGCTCAACGGTGAGCGGTTCCGCCAGCGCTTCGACGTGGACAACCCCGGGTGTAACAGCGACGACCTGTACCCCAAGGACAGCAGCGGCGAGAGCACGTCCTGCTTCCAGTTCCAGCGGGTACGCGCCTACGAGACGGCACAGGAGACGGAGCTCGACCACGAGTCCAAGTACAGCGATGAGATCATCATGGCGTACAACGACGGGGAGCTCCGCCAGAAGGGGGCATACTACTACCCGGTCATGCAGCGGACCACCATCCGCAGCCAACGGTCCAAGAACATTGCGCGGAAGATCGGGATCGGTTCCGACCAGGAGCAGGTCGTCGACCAGCTGGACATCACGATCGACGACCCCAGCGACGAGCTGCGGGGCCATATGCTCCGGTACAAGGAGAACCCGCTGGGGTTCCTGGATGAGGAGGAGGAGGAGGAGGAGGACGTGGAGGAGCCCGCCGCGCGGGAGGGGAACGGAGGGGCCCGGAGCCCGCCCGCAAATGGGACGAAGGCCGGCCATCAGTCTCCGGGCTCGGAGGATGATCAGGACGCCGAGGGTGAGGAGGAAGACTGATATGGCTAGCGAGGAGGTCAAGCAGAGGCGGCCTCTGGGGCTGCCTCACGGCGTAAGCGTGACTTTACTTACTCATTTGGAAGGGGCTCTATAAAAGGGCAATGGCATTCTTTTCCTTTAGAAAGTTGGCCTTTTTGAGGGTCACAAGGCCAATATCACTCTGTCTGATATACATCCCTAGCGACAATTGATATAGGAATTTCCATCGATGGAACCGGACTTTTCGACATACTCCCCGCTTCCAGCAGGTTGTGCTCTGGAAGCGCAGCTCTTACTAGATGGTGGCTATATAAGGACCCTTGTGGTAAAGTTTCTGGCACGATAATACCAACAATCGATCATGGATATTTGTGAAGAAACGGGCTATTAGACAGCATTTACAAGTGTAGGAAACCCTTATTTCCCTCTGGAGTCCAGCTACCACTCCTACACAGCCCCCTATCCCCCCTCCGCCAACTCTCTCGCAACCCCCCTAGCGATCCAATCCGCAATCGCCATGTTAGTGACCATAGGGTTCACCCCACTCGCGCTGGGGAAGACGCTAGCGTCGGCGACGAACAGACCCTCGGCGCCCCAGACGGCGCCCCGCGGACCCACCACCCCTGCTCCCGGGTGGCTGCTCATCCGACACGTTCCCATTTGGTGGGCCGACGCGAACGGCGTGCCCGGCGGCTTGTTGCCCGCGGCGCGGACGCGCGCAAGCCACGCCGTGAAGGCTGGGTCGGCTATGCCGAGGTCCATCTCGTCTGCAGCGAGGGAGGCGCTGCCGCCGGCCTTGGGGGAGGAGGAGGAGCGGCGGCGGTGTACGGGGTCAGGTTTGGTCTCTGCTGTTGTAGTTGTTGTTGCTACTGCCGGTTCTGGAAGTTGTTGCGGCCGGATGAACGGCTCGACGCCCCCCACGAAGGGCTGTATCTCGGTGGCGCCGGTGATGTAGCAGATCTTAGAGAGGGCGATGACGCCCTCCATCGTGTGCTCGGCGTCAAAGGCCGACGGGGTGTATTCGATGCAGGGCCTGCCCGTCACCGGGTCGGCGTACACCTGGCCAGTGTCCCGGTCACGAGTGAGGGAGATGTAGCCGTCCATGTGGCGGTACCGCATAATGGACCTCTTGAAGTCCAGGCCACTGCGCCAGATATTGTTCGGGAGGAAAGTATACGGCTTTTGGGGCGCCCAGGTCAGTCATGGATGGCCGGATAGTGTAATGGGAGTGGGGGTTCCCTTTTTGACTTACAACCATGCACATGCACTCCAGCTTCGTGCCGTGGCCGCGACCGTCTAGGTTCTCGAAGCTAGTGCAAAGACTCGTGATACTCGAACCTGTGAGGCCATTAGCATCTGCGAGGGACGTGACCGAAAACAGACTCCTTACCTTCCCATGGTCTTGTATCTTCATCATAGTAGGCGCCAACAAAGTTAACGGGATGAAGATGCAGGTTTTGGCCAATATGTCGATTCTGCACCACGGGGGTTAGTCCAGGTTCTCTTCAAGGGCCCGCTCTCACTTCGCTTGCCACCGTGAATTATTCTCACCTTCAGGCCGCTCTTCTTCAAGATCAGCGGGCTCCACAAGCTGCCGGCTGAGATGATGACCTTCTTCGCCTTTATCACTACTTCTCTCGTTACGCGGCCCTCCGCCGGCCCGATGACACGGCCATCGCTGTCCCTCGACGTCCACCTGCCCACCACGCCGGTGGCTCTCTTCCGGCCCGACGCCTCGTCGAAGAGCACCCTGTCGACCATGAAGCCCTCGAGGAACTTGGCGCCGGCCCTCGACGCGGCGGGCAGCCAGCTGACGGCGGGGCCCTGCTTCCCGGCGCTGCCACATCCGAGATGGCAGTGGCCGCAGTCGTGGTCGTTGCCGCCCGTGTTCTGGGGCGCGGGCTTGGCGTCCCAGCCGAGGCGCCTGGCCCCGTCGAGCAGGGCCTGGCCCCGGTGGCTCTGGCGCACGCCCGCGCCGCCCACCCCCATGAAGTCGCACACGCGGTCGAGGCAGGTCTGGAACTCGGCCGTGGCGAAGAAGGGCAGGCCGTGGTCGTCGGCCCACTCGCGGCGGACGTAGCCCTGCGTCTGCAAGGCGACGCTCCAGTTGACGGTGCCGCCGCCACCCCAGCAGGAACCCGCGACGGCGTTGACGGAGGCGTCGGCCGAGGGCACGAAACCGCCGTTCTCATACAGGTGGTGCATGGCCTGGTGCTGCGGCATGGGCAGCTGCGACGGCGGGAAGTAGTGGCCCTTGTCGACGACGACGACGCGGTGGCCGGACTCGGCGAGCACCTTGGCGCAGACGCCACCGCCGCAGCCAGACCCGACGATGACCACGTCGGTCTCGAGCACGGCCGGCTCTGACGCGTTGTCCTCGAACTGCAGGAAGGAGAAGTCGAAGTGCGGCCCCGCCTTCCACTCCCGCGGCACGTCCTGGAAGCCGCTGATCCGGCCGAAGAGTGGGCTCGTCGTCACCCAGGCGCTCTGGGCTAGAAGGGTGAACGACTTGAAGAGGAGCCGCCGTGTCTGGAACCACGAGTCGCGCCAGGCTTGCAGTATCGCCTCGCGGACATGCATGGGTTGCTCATGGATTGGTATCATGTGGCCGGTTAGGAGGAGGCTTCCGGGCCGGGTCCTGTATACAGTCAGATATATTGCCCTACACGGTCATGGCGTGTTGGGTGCTGGGGACACGCGAGAAGGGTGGAGCTTACGCCAACGCGGAGAGGACACCTCCTAGCTGCATTCTGGCAGGGCCCGGCAGGGAGCTCAGTGTCCGTCGGCAGTGATGTAGGAATGCGGGATGCTTTGAAGGCTGGTCATCGAGCAATGCTTCAAGCAAGGACTCATCGCCTGGGGCCTCAGCAATTTTATCCTTGTTGGCCTGGACGAACTCATGATACTCCTGGTCCGGCAGACACCTCTGGGTTTTTTCGTCCGTCACTCTAGACTCGGGAGTGATAGAGGGAACCACAGCATCTGCTAACGCTATCAGGACAGCCCATTGCGTCTCATTGAAGAAATCGCCCGACGGAGGCTCGGGCATCCCCGGCTCATTGGGTGAGATTGTGTCTCCTGTGACAGACATGGTGGTATTTATTATTTACAGAGTATAAGCCTTGAAAAGAGGGAGGCCCGAATATAACATCAGCCCCTCTGGGTGGGACGTGTAAATGAGGAAGTGGTCACAAAACAAAACATCTCCACGTCCATCCCATGATGAATCCTTCCTCATTCGTTCACCACCCTTCCCCCTTTTGCACTAAACCTGATGGGAAAAGGAAAGAGGGGCCAACCTGGGGGCGCCTCAAGACCTGGACACGGTCCCTCGGCCGGGGAGATCCCAGTTAGCGATGATCTGTTGTAGAGATCTGGGAACGGTGCTCCTTTTCTGAGAACGAGATTGGTTCCCCTTAGTCGGGTGTTGGACGCGGGGAAATATGTGCTTACTGCAAGGTGCCCGCATGGCCCCGTTAAGCCTCGGTCCCGCGCCGGAGCTGATGCCTGAGATTCTGAAAATACCATGTGAACAAAGGCGATTCTGGATGTACCATGACAGGCTTGAACTATGGAGGTGCTAGATCATCAAGCCTGGATTAGGAGGATTTATTCTCTCCCCTACTCTGCAATGGCTGAGTTTACAATTCAAGGTCACAAGTTGAGAAATATGTATGATACGAAATCTAACCTTTAGTCCGAGTCTGTTGGGTAACGCGAGGGTTAGGGTTAGAGTGAACTTCCCCCTTCTCCCTCTAGGTTGTTAGGCATTGAAAAGGAGATGTAATACGTCAGTTCTTAGTAGTTAGGGAGGTTAGCCGTCTCCAAGGAAAATTCATTAAGTAGGATGCAAGTCGCAAACTTCCAAGACTCTCCTTCAGTCGATCTGAGGCTCCGAGCTGTCACAGCTGCCCCACTGTTAGGGCTCGAAATATGACGTCCCCAATGTCTATGATGTGCGACGAGATATGCCGCGAACAACTCCAGCAGTTTCTCACACGACCACAATCCTCCTCTTCCTCCTGCTCCTAGTCGCCCTCTTTCCAGGAGCATTCCACCTTTTCTGGTCATTGCCACTCAGCCTCTTCTCGGGCCTGTTCCCGCACTCTGGTCCTAACCCCCCGCCACTGCCAACGACGACGCCCTCCCCCACAATGTGGTTCCAGAAGCAACTATCACTGCCCGCGCGCTCTCGCGGCTCGTACCTAGTCACCGACCACATCATGAAGGAGCTGCCCGAGATCCGCTCCTACAAGGTCGGGCTACTCAACCTGTTTGTCCAGCACACGAGCTGCGCCCTTAGCCTGAACGAGAACTGGGACGAGGACGTGAGGGCCGACATGAGCGACGCCCTGGACAGGATAGCCCCCGAGGCCGGCCCCAAGGGGGAGGCGCTGTACCGCCACGACGCCGAGGGCAGCGACGACATGCCCGCCCATATCAAGAGCGCCCTGATTGGTGCGAGTGTCACGATCCCGATCAAGGACGGCAAGCTGGTAAGGCCTGTTTTGGGATTGGCAAACTTTTGAAATTGTTTCTTTTAGCTGACACTGTCCAAAAAAAACAAGGCGACGGGTACATGGCAGGGGATATGGTATCTTGAGTTCCGGGCGAGTAAACATCAGCGGCGGGTCATGGCGACCATCCAGGGCGAGAAGGCCTGAGGGTAGAAGCCACAGGACAGAAGTGTTTAGGTGTCTCAGATTAAGGACGTCAGTTCGCAAAACTTGCCGCAATCGGGCATGGCCTCTACCTAGCCAGGGGGCGTATCGAGGAGACAACCTGTCTGATGATGATTCGGAATTACTGGAACTTGTTTTGTCCGCTAAAATGCTCCGACATCTATCTGTGGTGAAGCCTTGAATGTGACGCCGGACGCCTCTCAACCTATCCGTTTCCCCATGAATCAAAGTATCCACAATCGCCGTCTAGGACGAGATAAGCAGGAAGTGATCAGTGAGTGCCATTCTCCGTCTTCATATCCACATCGTCACCGGCTAGGACCCTGGTCTTGGGGACGTAGCCATCTGGTGATCCCGTGCCGGGAGTGAGAGCAACAACGTTTCCGTCCTCGTCGACGAACTCGAAATTGTACCGGCTGAGGAGGTGGGGAATGGCCGAGAGCTGCGGGCCGTAGCGCGCCGTGTTGTCGTAAAGCTCGAACAGGGGGACTGCAAGTAACTTCATGTTCTTCGGGACGCTCAGGACCTCTGCAGCAGCGTAACCAAACGGATCAGTAAACGGTCACCAATAAAACTGCAAGGACGCGTTTTTGTGTAACTCACTCGACTTGGGAAGCTGGATGAAGTAGAGCTTCTTGCACTCCTTTGGCCTCGTCACATGGGCCGGCACAAAGGGATACATGAAGGTCTCGAAGTTGGGCCTCCACCACTGCGCGAGACAGTCCCCAACCTGCCAGTCCCCGGCCTCCTCTCCCTCGCCAAGACGGCCCACGGGCGCGAGCCGCTCATCTAGCCTTGCCTTGAACCCCTCAACTTCATCGTCCTCGGGCCTCAGGTAATCGCCGGGGAGTTTGAAGAAAGCATTCGCGATCTGCAGCATCAGGATGTGGGGATGGTTGTGCTCGTGGCAGACGAGGATGCCCTCGCAGGTGCGGCGCATGCCATGGGCGGTGTAGTGCTCCTCGAGGCGCTTGAGGCGTGCGAGGACCGAGGGGTCTTCTTCTGGCTGTGTCTCCTTGACGCCGAACGTGTAGTTGGAGAGAGGATACAGGCGTATGGTCTGTGGCTGGTTTCCGTTGAACGGAAGCGGGATGACCGGGGGTTTGGATGATTGGAGGGCGGTCGTCGTGATTGTCGACATGGTGATCTAGAAGTGGGCGTGGTGACTGACGCGAGTTAGGACGTCCGCGATGGCGCGAGAAAGTCGTATCAGCGCTGGATTATTGATGTCTCGTAGCAAGGAACTTGGTGGCGCGCGCCAGGCTGAGGTCCGACCGGTAAAAACATGATAGCTACATAGTCGCGCTACTGCAACCAACTTTATGATATATGCGATTAAACCGACACATGCTCCAGAATATTCAATAATCCGAATAACAGTAAATTGGAGGACTCCCTGCTAAGATGGTCATTTTGTGAAATGGAGACTGCACAGTGAAAGAAGCTCTCCCAGTTCCTATCAATCTTGAGAAGTCTGAGGTTGTATACCTTGGGTACCCAGCTAACATTCCGAGATAAGAAGACGGAACGTGCCATGATAGCGAAACTCTAATATATCTCGTATCCTCCTCCTGCCATTCAGGGTGTGCCTGGTGTACTCAACAATTGATATCATCTTGCATCCAACATTGAATTAGGTTGCGCTAGGCAGAAGCATCCGTGCCCTGTTACTATTATGAGCATTGGCCTTTTCAACCACATGTTTTTGATTAATTGACACCCAGGTAGGTTTTCATTCTGCCTACGTTAGCTAGGTATGTACATACCTAATGCTACGCAAACAGGTAGTAAGGTAGCATTGGTCAAATATATATCCGGAACTGAAGCAGGAGGAGTAGAACATTCGAGACCTGATGCATTCATGCAGGCCAAACCTGATCCGCAGGTCTCAGCAGTGTTCTTAATCCCCGGAATGCTTGATGATCGATGATCGAGTCCATGCAACCCTATCGGAGGTTGCCGGATCACCAGCAAATTTACTCCCATTCATAGCGGAGCCAGGATTCTGGGTCCAGCCCCACAGACCAGAAATCGTCGAGTCCAGAAGCCTCTCTGCCGCCAATATCCGGGCCCAGGCAACTGTATTCGTAGGTACCGACCTATCTTAGTGCAACACACCGCCCACCAGCTAGATCTTCGCTTCTGAATTGGCACCGTTGACTTCACCACTGCACCACGCCACACCTCTCTGCTTTTCCTGCAGCCAGTCGCCGTAACAGCCCTGATCGTGCAAAAATCAATCTGCTTCCCATCATGGATGGCAGCTGTAGCCCGCCCCTCGATTGATAGTCACGCGCGCTACGGCCCCACCGGCAACTCCAAGCATGGATGACGCGAAGAGGCTCGTCACCGAGCTCCTAGGCAAGCTCGCAGAGCTGGATAGCAAGGTTGCCACCTACCAGCAAGACATGAACGCCGAATTCGAGAGATACAGCGCCCTACTACTGAAGGACGTGTCGGAGGATGTGTCAAACGAGGTCTCCCGAGTCATCGCTGAGTCAATGTCAAATTACCTGATGCTACAAGCGCCGAATCGCGATTGCCTGGAGTTTCCGGCGACTCTGACCGAGCATGGGCTTTGGGGCGGCCGAAGATCACCACCCCCCATCCTTTACCACACCTCTGGCACCCCCAAGGACGGCCCCAGGAGTCCTCACGAACGCGAGAAGGAATTCCAGGGTGTGTTCACCCCGAGTTTTCTGCCCCTTCTCGACAGCAGCGACCGGCCTCCACACTCACCTCCTTCCTCCTCGCCGCTGCCGTCACCCTCTCCCGCGTTTACCCCGTCTTTGGATAGCATTCTGTCGGTGGATGAAGGCCTCGACGCCCGGACTAGCGCAATTGCTGCCTGGCCAAGTCCAGCTAGGCGGCAGACTGACGGGACAGTGTCGTCAGTGGACTCGTCTGGGAGTGACTCGAGGGTACGACGCAGCGCATTGCGCAGGTCGTCGAGCTCGACCAAGGGAAGCCCCCGGCGCGTACGTTTTGAATTCCAGGGTATCGAAGTCCTGCCGACGTCGTCACCGCAGGCACCGACCAGCCCCCGCGGCAGCCTAGAAGAGGCTGAGGCAACGTCAGCCATCGTGGATGACTCACCGCCATATGCGGGACCCTCCCTACTCGATGTTGAAGGTGAAGAGGACTGGTTACCCCGGCCGAAGAAAGTCTCGTCGACCCAAGCCCTGCGCGCTTTATCTCGAAAAGCCCTCGACGAGGGCACGGTCTGGACAGTTGTCAATCCAGACCCCGAGGAAGCGCCAACAACAATGGACGGCTCAAATGAAGCCGCGCCTCTGCCTAAACCGAGTCCTACGACAACTAAAACGGCTGTGACGCCGGCTGCCGTCCCGGCGAAGAACCAATCACGTAGTCAGAGGGTCGCCTTCACTGAGAAAGAGAATACGCCTGAGTCTCCAGAGGAAAAGATGGAGAATAATGAAGATGACAAGGATGGGTCTGACGACGATTTTCTGTCGATGAGATCAAAGACATCCAAGGAGTCGACTTCACCAGCAGGGCGATTGCCACTAGCAGGATCACCTGTATCTGCCGGAGTAAGTTCCCCCTTCGCAAATGCACCCGTTAAAGTACATGTTATACTGGGAAAAGCGTCGTCAAACTCTAACATACTGGATACGAAGGCTGAGATGAGGGAGGACGAATTTTTCGACTTTGACGAGGGCGAAGACACGATATCAGGAACAAAACAACGCTCTGAAAACCCTGACAAATATCTTTCCGAAGACCTGGACGATGACCAGGATGACAAGCTTCATACTCACCCCACAGCTCCCACGAGGCCATTACACTCTGTCCAGCCAACAGTGTCCATACCTAAAACCTCGCCCGACACACAACCCATCACACCAACGTCGGCCAGATTCATGCAAGGATCGATTGGCTCATATAAGGGCCACTCTCTGATGATGAGCGCCATTGTCAACCCCAGGATTCAGGAGGAAGCGGCCGCCATGGGAGATTTCAGCTCGTTTGTTGGGAGTGTCGATGGCCGCAGCGGTTTCGACGCCGCAGACTTGGGCAGCTTCCGGGCCAGCCTTACGAAAACAATGTCTGTAATGCCCCGCAGCTTCAGTGAGAGGATGGCCCTGGAAGAGACCCTGGATAAGGCAGACGATGATGCAAGATGATGGTCAAGGATTGCCCGCCTTGAGAAGGGAAGAGTTTTGGCTTTATTTGTACCAAACTGCATGGTCCCTTCCCTTCCATGTTAGATGAGGGATTCAGGTGATAGGGAGGGGAGAGGTTTAATCTAGAGAGAGCTTCCGATACAAAGAGCTCTCTACCTGCACAGGTTAGTAGGTAATTTCCAAATCCGGCAATCAAGTGGGCACACACATAGCCCCGCATTTGCTGGCAGCCCCACTCTATCTTACTGTTGATGTGTTGGTGCGTGCTTGGTTGCCCCGCCAGCCTGGCTCAATTTTGGTGATCAACCAGACAGTCCTTGACTCGAGCTGGACATAACCAGCTTTTGTTAGGCCCCAAAATCAGGGTCCCCAGCTTCTCTGTAACATGTCCACTCTGTGACACCATTGTGTTTCCTCACCAGATTCCAGCTTCCTCCTGGTGAGCTTCCATTCTTTCCGTCGACAAACAAAGTAGTACCCAATCTCGGGCTATCTACGCTTCTTGTTGTCGCCGAGTCTCACTTGCATACTCGCATTCCATTCCAGCCAGCGCCGCCGCTGCGATTCCCGGCTGGCAGCTCGCCCCCATCGCCATCATGGCCCCGGCAGATACACTGTCCCCGCCGGGGTCCAGCTCATATTCCTCGGATACCATGGTAGTCGGAGACGGAACATGGGATTTCACCAAGAACACCTTCCTCCTTCCGAACTTGATGGGGCTGAACTTTGAGACTATGCGATATAATGGTAGGGCGACCACCTAAGACACTATGGAGATTGGACTCAAATTGACTGACATTTGGTGCAAAACAAAAGGCATGGGGAACCGTTTCTCGACCTTGACACAGTATCACAGCATAATTACAGCACACGGAGTCCTCGCCGCCATCACATTCCTCTTCATCATCCCCATCTCCGTCCTGATCAAGAGGTTCCGCAGGGCCAGCCGAGAGTCCACTACAAGACACCACGCCTACCTTCAGGTTCTCGCCGTCGGGCTCACCACCGTGGTCTTCATCCTCGGCTTCCTCGCCGTGGGGCCGCCGCGCAGCCTGACGAACCCCCACCATGGCATCGGAGTGGCCATCTACGTCCTGATCCTCCTCCAGGCCATTGGCGGCCGCCTTATCAAAAACATTCGAGGCCGCTCGCTCAGAGTCCACCTCCACCGGTGGTCGGGGAGGACCATCGGCCTGCTTGGAATTGCCCAGGTGCCGTTGGGTCTCACCCTGTACGGCTCTCCCAAGTATACATTCGTCCTCTTCGCCCTGTGGATGGCGTTCCTGGTCCTCTTGTATTTCATCCTGAGCTACAGGCATGACGGGGAGCGGGACTACCTCGTCAGCGGCGGACGGTCTGAGGGCGGTCGCAGCCGTGTGCCAGACCGCAAATCCAGTGGCGGCGTATTCAAGTGGCTCGCTCCTCTGGCTGCAGGTGCCGGCGCCATCGCGCTCCTCAAGGGTCGGAGCAAGAACAAGGATCAAGATCGAGATCGCGATAGGAGTCGCAGCCGCAGCCACAGCCGCAGCCGGTCCCGTGTACGGAGTCGAAGCCGAGGACACGAGGTTATACGGTCGAGACGAGGATCCCCCAGCTACGTCGAGGATGAAAAATATTCTGAGGCCCCACGAAAGGAAGGCGGGTTCATGAAGAAGGCTCTCGGCGTCGGCACAGCGTTGGGCGCCGGTGCTTTGGCTGCGAGGTTCCTTGGCCGCCGCGACAAGCAGAGCCACGACGAGGAGTACTCCGCCGTGGCGACCGACACGCCAAGCCGGCCAAGCAGGTTAAGGAGGCATCGTCCAGCAGCGAGCGAGTTCAGCGACTACACCGAAGATCCGAGGGACGGCGGGAGACGGTCACCCTTGCTCCCGCCCCCCCACTCTGGCCTAGATACCACGGTATTGAGCGCCACGGAGCCACGCCGCCACCCATCAAGGCCGATGGCCCCGCGACGGTCGCATCCAGGCCACTCGAGGGTAGACAGTGCTTACGATGATTCCGAATATTCTTCATACGTCAGCCCCTCCCGGAGAACTGAGAAGAAGGGTGGTGGCATGGCCAAGGGGCTACTTGCCGGTCTGGGGATGGGTTGGCTTGCCAAGAAGATGACGGATATGCGGGGTGGAAGGGAAGATGATAGGTCGCGGTATGAGGAAGACGATAGGCGATCTGGCCGCCATGGATCTAGGTATACCGCCGACTACCCATCCCCGACCCGCAGACCGTCCCGACGACCGACAGGACGCCCTGTACCGCCTCCATCGGGCATTACGACGACAGCTTCAGGACTCTCGGAAGAGTCTTCTATGGTCGAGCCTCATCCACCGCGAGGCGGCTATGTGGCTCCTCGCCCGGGGTCGCCTCCAGCGGGGAACGGCTCACAACCCTTACCCTTTCCCGTAACCCCGCCAGCTCGCAGAACGTCTCGTTCGGGATCACACTCGAGGTCCGGGCCTTTGGATCCCGTTTCGATGCCACCTATGCCTCCGGATGTGCACGAGGTCCTCCACGACGGCTCTTCAGTGGGACGGCCGCAAAGACGAGGATCGTCACGCAGGCGCCGAGACGGAGAAGCTGCAGCTGCCGCGGCGGTGGCCGCCGCTAGCCGCTTGGCAGATGAGGAAGGACGGCGGTCAGGCGGGTCAAGGGCAACGGAGCCCGGCCAGCCCGTCAGTGTGAGGGTCAGGTTGCACGAAGACAGAGATAGGAACATCACACTGCGGCGGCTGACAGAGGAGGAGCAGGCGGCGGCGGCAAGGCGGGAGCAGCGCCGCCGCCGCAATGGCTCGGTGAGTAGCCTGTCTGGGGACGAATCGCCCTCGAGCCGTCGCTACCGGAGAGACCCGAGCAGCCAGCGGAGAGCGGAATCGGCAGCGGAGAGGGCGGTAGGAAGCGAGCCCCCAGCGCCGCTCTCGCCGCCGAACCCCGCATTCGCCAGGGGCAGGCGGCCGAAGGATTCGGCGTACTACTCCGGCCAACCGGGACCGTCGGGCGGCGCGCCAGCCGCCGGGGCGACGGTGTCGAGCCTCGGCAGTCTCGCCAGCCCGGGGAGCCATGGCACGTGGAGCGCGGCGAGCCCGTCACCCAGCGGGCCTGGTCAGGACCCGGCGGATCGGAGGAGGAGGAGGAGGATGGAGAGGAGGGACAGCAGCAGGCAAAGTCACACTGTTGAGTTTACATAGGGCTGCACACCGAGGAGCTCCTGGCCTCCCTCCTTCTTTGCTCCCTTTTTACCTTATTTTCATTTCTCTCTGGTCTGGCATGGAATTGCATTTCCGGGGAAATTCTTACCCGCGGCGTTTTGCAAAGGGATGCAATTGCATATGGGACCAGGGGCCAAGGACCGGGTTCAGATACATTCGACGACTTGTTTGACGACACTGTAACGGGATGTTTGAGTTGATTAATGTCTCATGGTTTCGAGTTTTGTGGGGATACTTGTTTTTGTTAGATTTGTCCAAGTAATGAGAATGCTTATGTCTGAAGATACTGGAAGAGTGAGTGAGTGTCTTGTCTCTTCGCAAATGTTCCATGTATGACAGGAGCATTGATGCTTGAAGATAGATGTGGGGGGTGGGAACCCCAAGCATTGGCGACCCACCCAGCCTGCTGACATCGCGAAAGGTTCGCAATCAACGCGTCTCACACACACCACCCCGCGCTTGTTATCTCCCATCCCGGCTGCTCGCAACCGCCGAGGACGCTGCCTACCTATGCCACAACACAAGACCGCCCTCTGGTAGAAAAGCCCTATTGTCTTTGTTCCCCACCTTGGTCTTTCCCTCCAACTCTTGCCATCATCCCCAACAGAAACCACAATGGCAACAGAACCCGATGCGGGCGGGCCCGACCCCATCCCCGCCGACGACAATAACCCCCGCAGCAGCGGCAACCCGAAAGGCGACGACAGCAACTCCACAGCAGGAGAGCCGCCGGCCTCGCCGCCCCTGCCCGCGAAGCACGTGCCCGCAACACCCGGCCCGCGGGCGGCGGGGCTGCGCGAGGTCTACCGGCGGGCGCTGGAGCGGACGCTGGAGCGGGTCAGCTGGGACAACGTGGCGGCCTGCTACCCGACGGTTGCGGCGCGGGCGCCGGCGACGCTGCGGGCGGTGCAGGGGCAGATGGTCGGGCTGCTGAGGGAGAAGTGCGACGTGAGTTTTTTTCTTTCTTTCTCGCGGCCATCCCCGTTTCTTCCTTGTGTGGCTTGGTGGCCGCCTCCCGTGGAAGCGGAAAAAACATGTTGCTAATGAGACGCCTTTGCTTTGCCCCGGGGTCGCTTAGAGAGAATTCGAGTCGATCCTACAGAACCGGAACGTGGTCGCCAAGCTGAACGAGCTGGAGAGCCTGGTCGGCGACGCGGCGAGGAGGAAGAGCGAGAACCCGGACCGGGAGCCGCCTGTGCCGTGAGTTTACCTACCTACCTACCTACCTACCTACCAATTCAGACAACAAAGCGACCTTACCCTTTCCCTCCCCGACTCATTTCCAGATCCCCCTCAACACAACACCAAAAAGACAAGAAGAGCTCTCAGAAAAGCTAACCAGGGGACCGACAAACAAAACAGACCCCACCTCCTCCCGGCCGACGACGTCCTAGCCGCGCACCTGGCCCCGCAGCTGGCGTCGCAGCAGTCGCAGCTCAACGCGCGCCTGCAGACGGCGCAGGCGCACAACGCGCGCCTCTTCGAGGAGATCCGGGCCCAGCGCGCCGAGGCGGCCGAGCTCGTCGCCGCCGTCGAGAGGGTCCTCGCCGACATGGACGGGGCCAGCGAGCTGCTCGGCGGCGTCGCTGACGACCTCGCCGCCGAGGCGAGGGCCGTCGAGGTGGAGATGTCGGGGACGTGAATGGGGAGGGGAAAGGTGGGGGGACGGAAAAAAGGGGAAAAGGATGGAAGAGGCGAGGCGGAAGGGAGGGGAGAGAAGGGCCGGGTTAGGGCTGCGCCGGATCGGTATAGGGGAGTCAAGGCAATGGGAATGGTCTTGGATGAGTGACACTCGGCATTCTTTACTCGTCCGAGGATGGCGTACAAGGCGTTTTTGGTCAATGTGGGGGAAGGCATCTTGTGTGCGAGAGAAAAGGTATCTAGGTATATACAAGATTCTCCGGCCTTGTTGGCAGGCAGCCGCCCCTCCCCCAACATCCGTAGCTATTTACAGAGAAACCCAACCCCTAAACCGATGGGTTAGTTACTCAAGTTCCCTCCGCCTAATGATATGCGACATGGTATGTATGTGCTCGTCCGACCCATCCGTCTAAATTCATCCCTGGAAATGAAAAATAAAAGATTAATAACAGTCCAGTACCTTGTACCCGCGATGCAGCCATGAACTCCAGCCCAGACCCTTAGCGATACGCTCTTTTGGTCTCCACCCAATGCGAAGATGCAAGTATCCTCATGCTCCCAAACCACACCCATAGCATCCGCGTCTCCTCTAGATCAGCCTGTTCTCGGGCATGATCACCTGCCATGGCCCGAACGAATCGATCTCGCCGTACGTCGGCGGCAGGACCCGCACCATGCGCCCACTCGCCCAGTCGACGTACCACTGCTTCCCCTTTGCGATGATGTAGTTGGATTTGCGCGGGCTCTTGAACAGCAGGACCGAGAAACACAGCTTGGCGTAGAGGTGGTCGTGCCTCGACGTCCACGCGTTCCGTGGCGCCCACTTGCCCGTGTCAGGGTCCACCGCCTCGTTCGGATACGACGACGTCGATAACCGGCCCATCACGGGATGCCCCGTCCTCGACGGCCCTATCGTCGGCGCCCCGTCCGCCTCCTCTTGGATCGGTTGCTGGTGGTGGCCCGGTCCGAAGGCGATCGCTGCTGGATTGGCGATACTGCCGGCCACGCTCCGATCGCTGCCGGCGCTGGAAGCCACACTCTGCCGTCGGGCGTCGAGGCGCTGGAACGCGGTCGCGTTATCCGCGGGCTGCTGCGGATGTTGTCCCCTCAGCCAGCGTATCCTTTGGACCCGGGGTATGCTCTGATCTCTGGGGAAGTCCCGCTCGTCTATCGGGGCGGCGACCCCGATGGCGGCGAACAAATGGTCGAGCCAGTTGACAAACGTCCCCAGCTCGATGCAGGACAGCAAAAACTGGTCCGACTCTGCCCTTACGCGGATGACATAGCGTCGTCTGAAATTGTGTGTTAGTCGATCATAGAGTAAGGCGTCATCAACACAGACTTATATCATCTAGTTTGATCTGATCAAAGGGGGGAATACACACTTCCTATAATCGGCTGCGATACCGGCGTCCGCGTGCAACAGGCTATAAGCCTTGTCCAACGAGGCCTTCCTGACCCACGGTGGGCTATCCGGCGAGACGCCCGGGCCGTCGGTTTTGACCGACCACCAAGCGCGGTCCTTTTTGACTTGGTAAATATTCAGGGCGGTTCCGCGGAGCTCGACGTAGACCATGTGCCAGTTTCGATACTCGGCCCTCTTGATCGTATCCTCTATCTCCATCTTGCGCATAAAGACGCCCTCGATATGGACGTCGCACGAGTAGTCTGGTAATACGTCTGGCTGCACCCTGCTTGACGATTCGTCCTCTGCACCCGGATGCCGCGGGTATGGCTGCTTTGTCGCTGTCTCATAGCTGGGCGGCTTGGCTGGCCGCTGTGTCATGAGTTCGCGGTAGAAGAAGTCCTCCTCCATCGACATTCGGCGCGGGCGCGACGGGGCTTCGAATGAGGCATCGTTCCATGAGCCATCATAGGGTTCCATGGGATCACCCCCTCCCCTGGTTGCGCAGAGTTTGGCGGTGTTTTCCTCTTCCTCCTTTCTAACCCGTCGTAGGTCGCATGTTGTTTAGATGAAGGCCCTGCGAGTACCTCGAATCTCCAATCTCCAAACGGCCGCCCATACGGAAGAGAAAGGGTGGAGCGATCGCCAGGGCGGAAAAGGGCTTAATTAACGTGCAGGAAGCGGAACGACGCCGGTGCGGAAGTAGGCGGAGTGGAGTGGAGGTGGAGGAGCAGACGAGAGAACGGAGGAGGGGAGAAAGAGGACTCGGTGGAGAGAAGGGGTTAAGAGAAAGTGAAGATGTTCTAGAAAGGCAAGAGGGAAAAGGGTTCAGTGAAGAAAACGCGAGAGGATAGGGTAGGACGGCGGGACGGGACGGTTGAATGGCATCACATTCCACTATGGTACCAGTAGCAGTAGCACACCTCCCTTGGTTCTCGGTCGCCTCCGCTTGACCTGAAGCAGAAGAACGAAGGGGATGGCTGGCCTGCGCCCTTCTAAGGAAGGCTAGCATCTGGACCAGCGGCCCCATGCCTGTGCACCGAGAGATCCACGGCCTTGATCCCCATTCCGCGTATGCCAGGCTAGGCTGTTCCAGGTAGGTGGTTGAGCAGCGAGTTGGAGGGGCAGGATCCACTGTGACTGGTTCGTTCATACTGGCCTCTCGCCTGTTTCGTTAGCGCCAACCATCGTATTTACATTGATTGAACTATTACTGCGTACCCCAGCGGCCCCAGCATCCCCCAGCGCAAGGACGCATTACGGAGCATGTACATGCAGTAACTGCGCGGATCACTCGGGTTCGCTCGCATTGAACATTGCTATGTACTGCGAGTTCTCCAGCGAATTTCCCCGGTTGTGGCCCTGGCAAGATCGCCAAAAGAATGCCGATCCTCTCAAGAAGGCAGTCAGTGTTTCTTTCGTCAAGGTATCCTCCCTGTCATACCAGTTGCGTAAACGGGGAAGGCAAGCTGGAAAAAGCCAATTAGAGATGGCCAAGCTGACTGGTCCTCGGCCTGAGCATCTATCGTTTAGCCCCGCGGCTGAGTCACTATTGAATTTTCCGCAAAATCTCTTGTTAAGGTTGTTAAGGAGAGATCTCTTTTGGCAGGTGGTATCACCTCTTAAAACTTGCCTGCCGTTTACGTTGGCTAGGTTAAAGGCCCGTCTCCACTGCCTGGCTCTCGGCCCCGTCTAGTCGGGCCCGCAATGGCCCTTTTTTAACTCTCCGATCCCGCACCTTCCGCACTCCATAGTATGGAATCCCAATGGCACTGGCGTAAGCAAATCGCGATCCGGCAGAATTAATAAATTAGTTTTGTTTCAACTGCCTGGATCGCCAGTCACACAAACCTAGTCACGAAGGTTGTTTGGGGGGCTGGTGAGCAGCGGCTAAAGCAGCATCGTAAGATAGTAAGGATTTATATTAAGCTCTGCAGGTACGCGGTACCGATTGCGGTAATACAACCATCAATGATCGCGCTGGTGTGTCTGCGTGTGTGAATGTGTGTGTATGTGTGTGTCTGGTGTCTGGTTGTAAGATGAGTGAGTGAGCGAGTGAGTGTGTGTTCGTACTATGCGCCCGCAGTTGGGTTCCAAGGGGGGGTGGCGGGCATGACCACCACCAGTCACTCCCTTCTTCCGCGGGCCCCACAAGTGCGGAACGGATGCCTGGAAGTTGGGATGCATGTCATATCAACTGCCGGCTCGAGCGACAAACGGACATGGCGAGAAAATGACTCTTCGCCGGGAGGGTATGCAACGACAACCATTATTCGGTTGCCGGTTTGCCCCCGTCCTGTGTCTCGCATCGAACATCAGAACTATCGGAACTAGCCCTGTTTCTTGTCAGCTAGGCGCTATATCGTTGTTGTGCCCGTACTATACAGTTTGTCGAGCCCTTTCTCAACCTCCTTACTATGCCATAATGTATCACAGCCCCATCCACTCGGCCGGCGGTCTTCTTCGCACGTCTCTCTCCATCTTCGTCACTGCAAAATGTACAAAGCAACATCTGCCCCCCGGTTGCAGAGAGAATGAAAAGAAACTTTTGGGTGTAAAATGCATTTAAGAATGGCACCCGAATCCAGCAACACCGCCATGCTCGCGCCTCCTCCAGCAATGATACACATACACCTCCCCCCTCCCTCCCGAATCCAACGCTTGCCACTTAATTAGGTAGCCGAGGGGCCAGAGCCTCCGCTTCTCTGCACTGAACGAATGAATGACGATGGAGGGTTTCCCTTCGGCCCTGCGGGCGATCGAAAACCGAAGCCATCAGGACCTTGGCGACTTCGTCCATATTCCTGGGAGACGGTTGGCTTTGCTCCTAGGCGGTTGTTGCGACCTAAGCATTCGCTGCCTGCGAAGCACCCCGGCCTCGGGGAGCGCCACCGCGACCTCGGGATTGCCCAGTGAACCCACCCCGTGGACCCCCCTGGCTGGCAGACCGACTCCCATCAAACCCGCCACGACCACGACCAGCCAGCCCGCCTCGGCCGGCATTGTAGTTGCTCCCTCCGTATGCGTTCGCCTTCGGTCGTCGCTGCTCAACAACGATGCTCTCACCATTGACGGTGTGGGGGTTTTCGGCTACAGCCGCGTTATAGCCTGCCTGGGTTGCAAACTCGACGAATGCGCAGTTCTAGTCGCGTGTCAGCTTCCATCCCACGAGCGGCGTCAAAAGGAAACATACCTTTTGGCGGTTGATGTCGAAGTATGCCAACTCGCCATAACCAGCCAGTGTGGCCCTCAAATCCTCCGCCTTAACCTTCTCTGTGACATATTTAATGTATGCCATGGTACCTTCTTTCTCGGCCGGCGAACCAGAGATAGACTGCGGTCGCTTCGAGCCGGCACCGGCGGTCTGCCACTCACTGCCTTGGTCTTTCGAACTGACGGGGGCGGCGGTAGCTTCAGTCGTTTGGGGGGCAGCGGCTGGGGCGGCCGGGGCGGCCGGTTGCTGGCTTACTGGAGGAGCAGCTGAGCGGGCTTGAGCAGGAGGGGTGGCAGTCTTGGGCAGTGGCACAGCCGGCCTAGGTGGGCCAGCAGCTGCGGCCGCCCGGCTTGCCCAGGTCATGGGCTTTGGAGGGCCCTTCGGCTTCTCCGGTTCTGCAGCAACCGGGGCGGCAACGCGGGTGGCGACTGGCGTGGGGCTGGGGTCTTTGGGAGTCTCTGGCTTCTTTGCGTCCTCCTCGGCAATCTCCTGAGCCATCTGCTCGGGATCAGCCGATGGTGCCACAGACTCAGCCTTGGCGGGGGCTGCTACTGGCTCGATAGCAGGCTCAGAGGGTGTGTCTTCGCTAGGGGCAGGTGCGGCGTCCTTCGCAGTGTCGCCAACCTCCTCGAGCTTCTTGTCAATAACGGTGGCATCCAGATCAGCCGGCCTGTCTTCCTCCACGGGTTCCTCGGGCTTTGAGACCTCGGGCTCCGCCTCGGTGACAATGTCAATGACTCGAGACTCCTTGGCCGGCGCTGACTCCTTCTCGGTGGCTACTTCCGGCTCGTCGTCACCCTCCTCCTTGACGTATCTCAGGATATCGTTCAGGACAAAGTATCCCGATGGTTGCTGTGCAAGAACGAAGGTCTGGACAAACTTTTTGGGCTCGCCCGCCTTGTTCGAAGTCTCGCCGATGACCTGGATGACGATGTTGTCGAAGGAGGCTTGAGAATCAACATTTGAGACTCGGACCTTGCAGTCTTGAAAGTCGAGGGCCTTGATCTTATCCTGAATAGCCTGCAAACCACCGACCACTTTAGTATATGACGCATATATGTGGTGGGAAGGGCTTAAGCCACCAACCTGTCTTCCAACAGAAACATTGGCAACTTCGGCCTCCAGACCGTAAACGAACTGGGAGCGTTTTCCGTAGAAGAGCTAGATGTGGAGTCAGTACACGCAGTCGCCAGAATCAAGTATCAACGGAGCTCACATGGAGTTTCTCAGGCGACTTGCTAAGGGTTGTGTAGTACTGCTCGACGAAGTACCAACCAACCTCGTCCTTAGTGAGGTTGCTAGTCGAGCTGCCTGTGCTCGTGGCATCCACTACTGTAGATGTCGGAGTCCCCAATTGGTCGGCAGGGCCATGATTAACATTACCGTTTGTCGCCATGGTTACTGGAAAGATGAGGCGTATTTTCTGACTGCACTTTCGCCTGATGCCTTGTGGTCGTGATAGTTTCGGGGAGTGATTTGAAGTAGGTCGGGCCAAAGGTTCAATGAAGGCGCAGAATGGAGAGATATTTGACCGATCTGTCCAAGAAGTAAGCAAGAGCCTGGCTATTAAGAGTTTGGGGAAAGGGTTCGGTCAAGATTGGATGCCATACCTTGGAGAAAGAGGATGGGCAAATAAAATTAGGACCCAAGGAAACCGGAAACCGGAAACAGTAAAAGATGACAGGAGGCGTTGGTTCGAGGTCTAAATTAGAACCAGCAACAGGAATGTGGTCACTGGAAGGTGGTGGCGTCGAGATTCGATGCAAGATGCGTGGTGAATTGAAGTCGCAATAAAAAAAAAGGTCGACCTCGACTCTCCAGGGCCCCTGCACCTTTCGGATGATCATCGGAACAACCGCGCGAGCTCCCGCTTGGAAGGTGCGCACAAGCCAACTGCAAGCATTCGAATAAGACAATGCTTCTGGGCTAGCCCTTCTTTGTTTTGTTCACAAAGCCGGAGGCGTTAGCTTTACACATCTATCTATCTAGGTAGAGATCTGATGGAAATCTACCTAGGTAAACTAGGTACCTAAGTACCTAAGTGAGAGTTGGTTCTACACTGTAAATGCCTTTGTTGTTGTTGGTGGCTTCCATTTTATGCTTCATTCCTTCCAAAGGACCTGCACCAACCAACGCACATGAAAGAAGGCAAACGGGTAGGCATTCACTCCTTCATGCTTCCGCTCAAGATCCTTGTATGTACGCGCATACGGATTGCATGACTAGGTGCTGCTAAGTGGCTTGGGCCCTGCAGCACAAGGAAGGTATTTTGTTTGTACATGTATTATCGCTTGATCATTATGCTTTCCCTACCATATTTGTAGGTCTCTACAACTGGCAACAGTCTCCTTCAATATCCTACCTCTAGCTGGTTGATCAATCCTGGTTTATCCAGCTATCATCAACCCGGCTTTTGTACCTCTTCTTGTCCGGGTCCTTAGCCCAGGTCTCAGCGTAGGCAAACGCGGGATCTGGCTCGGGGTATCGCAGCTTCTGTCTCAGTTTCAACACCTCCTCCCGGACTCTCCTCGCAACCTCGACCCTGATCTCCACTGCTTCCTCTCCATACTTCAGGTCATCCGTCAGCTCCCCTATTGCCTCGGCCTCCTCTTGGACATTTCTGCTGCCGGCTCGGCCCTTGGCGCTTCGCCTCGCTGCGCGACTCCGATTAACCAGCTCTTTCCACCTCTGCCTGAGGTCACCAAACCTCTCCTCCGTGTCCACCTTCTCCCCGAACGTCACATGGATCCGCGCTCCAACCCGTGGTATTAAGCGCAACTTCCGATCCTCCGGCATGAGATGCTGGTTGCCGTCAATGAACATAGGGACAACGTCAGGCGTGGGCTCGGATTCGAGAATAAGGCGGGAGACGCCCCATTTGAAATACCGCATGTCGACGGCCGAGTTTTGGTGCACTGCGCCTTCGGGGAAAATATGGACCCAGGCGTGGCGGTTGTGTGGGTACGCTGAAGGCACGGGGACGGAATCGAGGCCGTTGGTAGTGTAGGTCAGAGAGCCGGCGGTGAAAGGGTCCGGGAGGTCGGTAGAGCCCTGGGTGTTCGAGCTCGGCACCGTTGTGTGTGGCTGAGCGGAAAGGAGACGGATCGCCTGCGTGACCGAAGGCTGGAAGAGCCCGCCATGTGGTGAATGGTTGAGCCGGTGAGTAGGCAGGACCTGCCCAAAGGTAAAGAAGCTGCTCAAGACTCTAACGAGACCCGATTAGCCATTGGACTCGCAGGAGAGGGTGGCGATGGGCGCGCAAACGGCCTTACTTGTTCTTGAAGCAGATATCATGAGCACCTAGCCCCCATCGGAGGTCCTTGGGACTAAAGGCGTAACTGAATGGCAAGACCCCCCACATGAGAGGGTCATCAAGACTAGCATTGTGTCATGAGCATTGGAAGGGCAAAGAGTGTCGACGGATATTTCGAGTATACGCACACACTTATGTGGTTTGAAACTAAGACGGTTAGCTGCATAGTACGTTGAGCGCTATTTTCAAGAGGGTCATACCCGTAATCAGCCCCCTTTCCCTTGTCTGGGGATCTTGGCGACTCTCCAGGATCTTGAGGAAGTTCTGAAGACCATGCACCTCGATTCTATTGAACCCGAACAGAAACACCTTCGAGACGGTACTAGTCAAGCCCATAACGAGGGAAGATGTTACCCGCCATGGCAACCCGAGGCCTTGCTGAGGACCTGCTGGACTTGACATCTCCGCAGACACAGCTACGTCCAGCTAGTAAGAAGACAGAATCACTTGGAGCGGATGATCATGCAAGTGAGGTATGCGGCGCTACGGGAGTCAGGAAGAGCATCCTAAGAACCCACAAAATGCCGCTAGATATGGAGGCTGAAGAATCTATTAAAGAACTGAAATGAGGGCGAGGCGACTGCCAATTCGCCAGGATATGGATAGCAAAAAGAGTGGTCGTGGATGCAGCTTTCAAAATTGGAAGCCACGAACCATGCGCATGGTTTATAGGACCCTGCATCGCCTGGGCAGGTGCCCCACTCTAAGGTCCAAGGTGACACTAGCAAGTACCTAGGTACCCCATCAACAGCTTTACGGCTCTTCGTCATCAAGCATCAACAGCATAGATTAAGTTGAGCCCTATTGACTTGTTTGAGACTTGTTGCAGACACCAGTAGAGCCCAACGCCTCCACACCAACTCCTACACAATGGCGCACAGTATGTTCCCTCAGGCCCCAGGACCCAATGCGCAACAATCTGATCGTCTGACCTTCCAGGCAAAAGAAACACAAGCCGGGCGGTCTTCACCTCCCATGAGCGGGCCATGGCAAAGGCTGCCTGGGGCTCCTCATCTGCACGCCTCTCTCGCGACTCTTTCCTACCCTTCGCATCCTGTTCCCTCTGTTTGGAGGTGGCCTTGGATCCGGTCGCATGCTCCCATGGCGATATATTCTGTCGCGAGTGCGCTTTAAGCAACATATTAGCCCAGAGGAAGGAGATCAAGCGCCTAGAGAAGTCCAAGGAACAGGAGGACCGTGAGACCGTAGAGGAAAAGGCTCGACAAGATGCAGAGGCGCAGGAACGAGCAATCCGAGAGTTCGAGCTGACACAGGCCGGGCTTGAGGTCAATGGTGGCCGTACATCAGCAACACCGGTCGGCGCCCGAGATGAAGAGAATGGTTCGCCAGAGGCTCCTGAGCAGAGCATAGTGAAAAGAGGGGAGAAGCGGAAGTTCTCCCTTGATGAGGACGAGGTTGCGCGCATTGCCCTGGAGGAACGGGCAAAGGCTAGGAAGGCCATTGACGACGAGAAGGTAGGAATAGCGGGTGGTACTCACGAATTTTCTATCCGAGATTACTTACCGTTTGGTAGGCATCAAAACCAGTCTTGCCGTCTTTCTGGACACCGTCCGTAACACCGTCTTCCAACAAGAACAACACACTATACGAGGTGAAGAAGAAAAGCAAATCCCAACCGGTATGCCCAGCCTCTCAGGACGACAAGCCGCACTACTACTCGTTGCATTCCCTTGTCACGGTCAATTTTACCGAAGAGAAGCAGTCAGATACGAACAGCTCCCAGAGGATATGCCCGTCATGCAAGAAAGCCTTGTCCAATGCGTCAAAAGCAATGCTCGCTAAACCCTGCGGGCATGTCCTCTGCAAGAGCTGTGCCGATAAGTTCATGAGGCCCTCTGGCCACCACGATCCTCACGCCCCTGACTCGGACCCCAACGCTATTCGATGCTACGTCTGCGATGCGGATCTAACGGACCACGGCCGAGGCGGGAAGAAAGAGAAGGAGGGGAAGGAGAAGATACGACCAGGCCTAGTGGACATCCGAAGCGACGGGACTGGGTTTTCGGCCGGAGGGTCGAACCAGGTCCAGAGAAGCAACGTAGCTTTTCAGTGCTAGCCATGTTAGTTAGTCTAATCGGCATCAACATGTAGCAGTGTCCTTCGAGCACAATGCGCTATTGGTGCAAAGGTCCAGCATCATGGCATGATCAAAACTGCGGACCTGCATAAGGCCCTTCCTTCCATTTCCCGTCGCGAACCGGTTTATCTGACAATAATCCTTGGCTGACCACCATCCAACAAATTCGTAGTGATGGCCTCTTTGCTCCTCCTCCACCGGTCGGCTTTAGCAGCTGTAACCTTGAGATAACCATCACGAAGGCCATCTGACAAGTTACTCGCCGCCTGGGTGAGTCTAGCCCGGGTCCTCGGGTGTCTCCTTAGGTACGCCAGGATAGCGAAATACAGTCGGAAGAGCAGCTTGTGTACGGCATCCTTGGCGACCATCGTGATCCCATGGCTGAAGAACGCCTTCAACAGCTCGCTACTCATGCCATCGTACAGGGCCCTGAACCCTTCGTCTCTCCCGATCCTTGCAACCGTCGCGAAAATTGTCTCGTCGGCCAGGCTGCGAACACTCTTGGCTAACCCCTTTTCCGGCTCTGCCTCTGCCTCGGCCTTCTTATTCTCCTTCCCAGCATTTCCCTCCGTGAGGTCCTCTCCCTCATCCCTCTCCACGGGCGCTGGCGAGACCTGCGCGCGCGTCTTCGCGATCTGAAACGGATACGTTACCACCGTGGCGATGACCTTGCTGACGGCGGCGAGGACGAACGTCACGCCGGGCGCGGCGTCGTCGTCGTCGTCCCAGCCCTGGCGGGCCACCAGGCTCTTGGTCAGCATCTGCTGCAGGAAGAAGGTGATGCTCGGGTTCAGCGTCAGCACGAGCGACGCCGAGTAACCCGCCCACAAGCCCAGGACGCCCTTCTCCCGCCTGATGTCCGCCAACATCTCCCCGAAGGACCGCGGCCCGCCGCTTCCGCCGCCCCCTACCAGGCTCTCCGTCTGCATCCTCGTCACCACGTTGGCGATCGGCGTCGTCAGGGCCCGCGCGCACGCCCCCGCCACGACGCCCACGACCAGCTCCTCCACCGCGCCGGGCAGGTACCGGCGGCGGCGGCGGCGTCTCTGCCGCTCGGCCCCGGCCCCGGCCCCGCCTCGGCCGCCGCCGCCCAGCCCGCGCGCCGCCCGCGCCCACGTGTAGAACAGGAAGAATAGGAACGAGTCGGCCGCCGACTTGGCCGCGTCGGCGGGCAGGCCCGCGAACAGGGCGGCCGGCCCGCCCTCGCGCGCGGGTATGCCCCTCAGCGCGTCGGCGACGCCGTCGTAGTAGTGGGAGTGGGAGGGGGAGGGGGAGTCTGGCACGGCGTCCCCTTCGGCGCCGGCCCGTAGCTGCCGCTGGGCCCGCAGGCGCGTGCCTACGAGGTCGAGGGGGTAGGTCGCTGCCGTGGAGATGGCGGAGCCGGCGGAGCCGGAGACGGCGTGGGCTAGGGAGGGGAGGAGGGCGGATGTTGGCATTGTTGGGTTTCGGGGTCCTGCGGGAAAGGGTTCGGAGGTGGAAAGAATGGGTATGTGGTTGTTGGACGCGGGAGTTGGGTGCGCAACGGGCCCTATCTTATAGGTAAGTGAGAAGGCACAGTACCTAGTTAGGTTCCTAGGCAAGTGTATGATAAGACTACGACTTAGACGCTCAGAACTATGCCGGGAGTGCAAGTTCCTAGCTGGCAGACATGAGCAGACGTCAATGAAATAAGTGAGATATGAAGTTCACCGATGCACGCTTCTTCGTGCAACGAACTCATCGAGGAATCAACCTTCTTAAGTGGATCTTGATGCCCTCTATGACCTGGTTTCGAGGCATCGACGTCATTCCCATCCACCCCCCAGACTCAATCGAGCTTGGCCTTCACCCCAATTCTACCCCACTACAAGAATGCTCCGGGCTTGACAGGGCATGGAAGTGATAGGCTACCAATTGGACGGCCCGAGTCGTATCGGTAACTCGCATGTACCTATTGATGAGCGACTGTAGGGCGCCGTCCAGTTCTTAGGCGTAGACGTAGAGGTTGCTGTTCGAGGCCTCTTTCTGAATAGGTAACAAGGTATCAGAAAAGCATCTTTTCCTGCCAGAAGTGATACCCTCATCACGTAGGTACGGGGCACGAGCAACGCGGTTGCTAATAGTAATCCATCCATATGAAAGATATGCAATTCATTTGCTTAGCCGTGGCCTGAGAACGCCATATAACATAAAAAAAGAGCCAAGGAAGCCAGAACACCCAGGCTACGCATACCAGTCATGACCTCTTAATATACCAGATGCCCCATGTGCCCCGAAAACGACCCAATCATCCAACCCCAAACCCCGGGGGAACAAAATCCCTCCCTTGGTATCCTAGTATAATGGTGACAGACGAAATAATCAAGGCTGCCTCCCGTGCCTTCGATTCTCTTGCCTCCGACCCTCCTGCGCCGGACGCTCTTGCCTCTGATTCCCCAGCTTCTGGTTCTCTAGCCTCTGATTCGCTCGCCGCCGGGCCAGCTTGCCTCCGATCCTCCGGAGTCAGCGGCCTCGGCGGCGACGACGATCCCTGGAACCGAGCTTCCTAAGCTCGGCTGCTCACCGACGGCTGCCGCTGCTGTGGCACTCCCGAGACGCTGTAGGCCGACGACCTCCGCGAGAACGGCCCCATCGCACCCGGGTCCGGCTCGCCCGGCGCGTCCTCGGTGTCGAGGAGGCCCTCGTGACCCTCGGGAAGCCGCTGCGCGCCGTAGCCAACGACCCGGAAGATGTTGACCCGCCCGCCGTTCGTCGCCATCTGCAGCTGCTCGTGGAGCCGGGCGAGCTGGTACTGCCTCCTGATCGGGGCGAATGTGGGCTGGGGCAGCGCGGGCTGCGGGTTCCAGCGCGCGAGTGCCCCCATGACGGCCGCCGTCTCCTCGTCCGAGTCCACGGCGCCTCCATTCAGATCATCATCCTCCTCCAGCGGTGCACTGGCGTCGATCGCTGCTTCTGTTGCAAAGAGTCAGAGATGACACTTTCCTCGCATTGGGGGTTGGGGGGTTCCTTACTTTGTTGCTTCGCCTGATTCTTCTTCTGGTAGGCTGCCAAAAGCATGTCATACGGCAGTGACCTCCCGGGCACAGCTCGCTTCGCCCCCATACTATGGCTTTTGCACGTGAGAGACCTCGCGCAAGGTTGACCATTGGGCAGAATAACACCGCATTGCCGCTCCACATCCACAGGACCTGCTGAATGGGTGAGTATGAGCGGAATCAGAGAGAGCGAGAGAGGAGAGAGAACGGGGGCGCATGGTCAAGCACTGACCTTTTGGCTTGGCGGTTTTCGCCTTCGGCTCGTCCTTCTTTTTCTTAGGCTTGGGAGCCTTGTCGGGCTCGCCATCCGCCTTGCGCTTCTTACCGCTCACCGTGCCGTCGGCCTTCTTTCCCGCGGCCTTCTTGGGCTGCTGCTGGCCCTTCTTCTCCCCACCGCCGCCGTCATCATCGCCATCGCTGTTATCGTCCTCGCCGCCACCGCGTGCGTCGGCCTCGTCGTTTTCGGCCTTGCGCGCCTCCTCCTCCCTTGCGGCCTCCCTCGCGCGCTCCCGCGCCTCCCGCGCTTCCTTCTTCCGCTGGGCCTTCTCCTTCTTAATCTTCAGGCACGCTGCGATGTGCTCCTTCGCCGCCGACTTGGACACGCTCTTCTTGCAGTGCTTGCACTGCTGGAGGTCCGGTCCGTCCTCGATCGCGCGACTGGTTACAAAGGCTTCGCGGGATGCCTCGTCGAGGGGGTTGATGACCGGGCCGGGCGACGAAGCCGCAGATGCGGATGCGGCGGCGGCTGCTGCATTTGCGGCGGCTTTCGACTTCTTCTCATCTGTTTGGCCGGAATAAATGGGTTAGCTTTGGGGGTCCCACAGGCGTGATGACCACATAGGCATAGTGCTGTGGCAGGACAGCGTATGGAAAGCATCGTGGGGGAGGGAGTGGGCGCGAACCGTCGAGAGTGCTTCCGTCTTTCCAGTTGCCTGACTTGCTGTGCTTTGGAGTCGGCTTCTTGAGCTTTATTATGCCGATCGACAGTTGTCGCTCTTTTCCTGAGGCCTTGTCTTTTGATGACGCGACCTTAATGGTTGTCTCCTCTTCATCTGCTGGATGGCATACGTTTAGCTTAGCCCATTCAACCGGTGCAGCAAGGTCGGAAGTTCCAAACCTTTGCGAGGGTCCGCCATAGCAGTCACTCATAATCGGGTACAATAAGTACCTAACATTCGCAGGTTTGCGCTCGGTTGCCGAGTCCTCAGTCCATAGAGCGAAGCGACGTCTGGTTATGCGTGTCTTGCAGTTGTCAAGGCTGTGTCTCGTGGCTATGTACCGCAGTAGGTCATCAGCGGATCAATTTAAGGTTATCTTATCTCGGTAGCGCTGAAATAAAGATCCGGCTGACAGTTTCCATGGATTCCACGTTTCCATGAATTCCATGTACACCTCTTGGCAATCCCGTCTCCTTTTAACACCTAAATAAGAGAGTTAAGCCAATGGATTCTATTGAAGTCACTCCCTCATGTTCAACTCAAAAAGCCTTGCAGTTCAGAAGACTCTGCATAGTTAGCAAGGATTGGAAGAGTATTCAAATATCGCCAATCGCAAACCCACTCCTCAACAGCTCAAATTCCCTACTTCGATGGCAGTGTTCAAGTCAAAGATAACGATGATCAGTTGGGTATCTATCTGGTTCATAGTAGCCCCCGTTGTAACTCGGATTGTGAATAACCTCGCCGCACTCGTTGGACTCCGGACCGGTTGACCTTCCCCGTTTCTAACACTACCAAAATTATTAACAAGCCAGATTCAACGCACGCTGCAAAAAGCCAAGTACCGGAACGCCGCTTTGCTCCGTCGTCTCGTGATCCCACCTTCTCGCGCAAACCGAACCTCCAACAACCTGGAACCATCAGAACCACCTTTAGGGGAGTACATGGGCCACCATGAAGTCGACAAGCGGCCCCTGCCAAGTGCAGCGATTTGTGAAGCATTTCGCATCTTGAAAGCATTACGGACGAACCTCAGCCAGTCTGGCACCACCACAGGACCAGTTGGTTACCCAGGTGGGCGTTGGGTTCCCATCCAGGTAGGATGGGCCCGACTGGTTAGATTTGTTGCTGGCCAGGCCCAATCGGGTATCCCTAGTAGCCGTTGTAGTTGGCCTGGCTGGGAACGGGTTGCTGATAGGACCTATGCTGGGCTTGCAACATCTGCAGCTGCTGGTGGTGCTGCAAGATCAGGTCGTTGAACCACGGGTGCTGTAAGGCGTCTTGGGCGCTGATGCGTAGCTCTGGTCGTAACTGCAACATCCTCTGGAGCAAGTCGATGCCCGTAGCGTCGATCTGGGGAAGGATGTTGCGGAGTTCCTGCGTGGCGTACATCTGGTAGGTAGTCTTGTACTCTGGCAGTTGTGTGATGCCCGGCCAGGTTCTCTCTGTCGGGGTTCCCATTATGCGAAAGATGCGGACGATCTGGTCCTCGTTCGTTGTCCCGGGAAACAGGGGCCTGCCGGTAAACATCTCTGCCATGATACAGCCGGCGGACCAGATGTCAATGCTGGTATTGTAGGTTCTGCTGCCTAGAAGGACGTCCGGAGCCCTATACCACAGCGTAACGACCTCGTTGGAGAAGGTGTTGACCGGAATCCCAAACGCCCGGGCAAGGCCAAAGTCTCCGAGCTTGAGCGAGCCCTTGCTGTTGATCAGAAGGTTCTGCGGCTTGAGGTCCCGGTGAAGCACCCGGTTCTGATGGCAGAAGTCGATGCCCTTGAGCAGCTGGTACATGAAAGACTTGATGACCATGGGCTTGAGCGCGCCTCTATCACCCTGCGTGTCCATGTACTTCTTCAGGTCGCCATCCATAAACTCGAACACGAGCATAAGTTTGTTCTCGGTGTGGATAACATCGTGGAGGGCTACTATGTTCTCATGTTTGAGCTCTTTCATAAGTGAAATCTCGCGGATCGCCGTCGACGGCGTGCCCTCTTCCGAATCGAGGTGGATTTCCTTCAAGGCGACCAGCTCACCAGTTTGGCGATTTCGACCTTTGAAGACCTGACCTAAAAGTCAGTAACCGGAAAACGCAGAGCACACAAGCCAAGGTGCGTTTCATCTTACAGTAGCATAGGTCCCTTCGCCTAGCTTCTCCAGCTGCTGGAAGGAGCTTGGATGCCTCTTTCCGTCCATATTTCCTGCTGTTGGTCCGGTCGAGCCGATGTTGATGGGGCCGGTATTAGTCGCAGAAGGTGAAGAGAGATCGGGCGTGGGGTAAACCCTGAAATGCGGAACAGGTGATGGCCGGGGTTGTGAGGTGGGCTTTGCGTCAAACAGAATCCCCCCGGCAGTTGTGGTCTTGCGCAGGATATCGGCTGATGAGTCGGTGATGGCCAGCTGGGACCCGTGAGAAGCCGTGGTTGGAAGGCAGAGATGCGTATGCAGTCTCTGCAAGATAAGTAGGGGTTGATAGCTTGATGACGGGGTGCCCAACCCTTGAAACCTGATATTGATGGGAACCTGATTTTGCGCCAAATGAGGGATGCAAGGTGAGTCTCAGGGAGCGATGTCTTAAACCAGTCCTTTCCTGTGCAAGAAAGCAGATGGCGAGGCAAAAATAGAACTGTATCAGGACGGCGCCAGGGATGTCGCCCTGCTGCGGTAATTCTCCATCTGGCGGCACGCCGTCAAATGATTGGGCAAGCTTCGCCCCTCTAATTGTTGCCTCTCACCAGTGTAACCCCACACAATGAGCGTCTAGACCTGGGTCCCCTGTCAAGCTCTCTCATCACTAGAAAGCCAGGAGTAGAACCTAATTGCCTAGACAAAAAGGGTATCTTGGTATCTGATTCTCTATAGAACACACACACATATTATACACTCCCTTGAACACTGAAGACAGGGGACCTTCTTTCCTTTCTTTTCATTCCGACCATCCAAAAACCTCACCAATCGCCAAGGTGTTTGATCTGACACCCGGGAGAGCGACCAGTATCCCAACGACATCCACAACGAGCAACAGTATGGCAGCGGTCATGAAGCGGGGCATGAAGACCCTGTACAACATCAGGTGACGTCTCAGCCAGCCAGCCCAGGCCATCGTCGCCAGAGATTCGACAGCGAAGTAGGCAACGAAGATGCCCAATGCCCTGCTCACGCTCTCCAGGAGGCCTTTCCGCTTCGGGCCCACCTTCCACAGCACCACCAACGGAACCGCGACGGCGGCTAGGATCTGGCCGGCAAAGGTGTTGAGCGCGATAACAACAGGGCTCCACGGGTATCGGATCGTGAAGAGCGGGATGAACGCGCTGTCCCACTGAATGCTACTTAACGCAGCTTGATGCCCAGTCTTGAAAAAGTAGAAGTTGCCGAGCAGGCCCAACATGACGGGGCCAATGGTCTCCATTGTCAAGTTATTGAGATCCAGTATTTCGGCAAGGGACAAGATTTGCCACATCATCAGACCCAGGGCGCCACCACCCATAGGCTTGGATAGGAGGAAGCACGCCCCCAGGACGTTCAGGGGCAGGAGAAGGTAGCGCGCCCCGTTCGCATTCCCATACCCCAGCACGGTCACTTGCGCCCTGCCCGACTTCGAGGCAGTTGTGATGATAGAGACGCAGGGGGGAGCCCAGATGAAAGCTGTAGTGCCCGCGACGACGGCGAGTCCAAGGACAAGCTGGGCGACATAGACGCTGAAAGTCTTCAATGTCTTCTCTGGGAGCTCCGGCATCCAATTCCCATTGTCGGCCGAATCAAGCACCCAAAAGACGGCCGACATGAACAGACCGGCCCGAAAGACGTAGCCGATCCATGTCGGAGCCAATCCTTCGTATGACCTTGTCGGAACCAGATATGCCTTGACAATAGAAGGAAGGATAAGAAAGACGGCAAAGGGTATAGCAAGCTGCCAAGGGGCGGAAGTCGAGGATGTGGCGGAGGCGTAGTACGTGGAGGTGCAGTAGGGCATCTGCTCCTCCCGGCAGAGCTTTGAGAAGGACGCAAGACGGCCTAGGATGACAAATAGGACAGAATGGTAGATGGCCAGGTAACGGTCGGCGAGAGACGGGAGCCTAAGAGCAGAAAGAGCACTGACGACGCCGAACGTCGAGGTGAAGAACAGGAGGATGGAGTCCTCCCATATGGTGAAGGAGTTGGAGGCAAATCCGATCGACTGACTGAGAGTGAAAATGACGGACAGCCAGCCCCAGAAACTCTTCGGGAGCATATCCCAAAGAGACTTGCCGGCTCCAAAGAGCGCCACCGACACCGTCGCTAGACTTGTCAAGGCCCCGAGGGACGCGCCACGATGCCAATCTCCCTCGCCTGAAATAAATGATTGCGCCACGCCTGCACCAAAGCCGGGCAGAGCGCCGAGCAGGGCAGCGCGCACCAGACTTTTGTTCAGGCCGTGGTACGAGGCCGTGCTAGGTCCGGCATTCACCCCTTGAAGTTCGAGGCTCCTCTCGGCCATATCAAGTTCAGCATCTTCCAGCACGGCCAAGTCGTCATCTTCGTCTCTTGACACATACACCAGGAGCACGAGGACGCCTAGGGCCATGATTGCAATGCCGATGATCATGCTCACCAGGTCGAACCGCGCCCACAGGCTCTTGCACACCTTCAGTGTCTCCGCCTGGTATGCCGAGAAGGCTGCGTAAGTTGGCGCCCAGCCGTTCTTGTTGGGCATGCCTTTAGCAACTACCGCTTCGGCCTTGGCCCAGAACTCGGCCGGGGATCCGGGGGTGGGCGCCTGTTCAACCCCCCGGGCGGCAAAGTAGGATGCCTGGTACCGCTTTATTCCCGCGGCCGTCATTCTCGCAGCCGCCGCCAGATTGTCCCAGGCATCGCCGCGAAGGCCAGCGAAGGCCTCCTCAATCGGCTGGCCAAGGTTGTTGTATGGGATGGGGATGCCCAGGAGCAATGACAGGGTCGGGACGAGGTCGATCTGGTTGACAGGGCGGATTTTGGCAGTTGCCGGGGGAGTTGTAAATTCCCGACTCGTCCTGCCAAAGATGGGGTTTGAGGAATACATCCACAAGGTCGATTCTATTTCGTCATCGCTCTCGCCGCCGTGGTCTCCTTTCTCGTCCATGCCGTGGTCTCCCATGACGACTAGCAATGTCTTGTCGTCGATCGTCTCGACAAACTGCTGGACAAACGCGTCCATCTGTTGCAATTTTTTCGTCATCTCCGGATGCTCTGGCCCGTAACGATGTCCCGCATGATCCACACCAAGGAAATGGCCGATAAGGAGGTCCCAGTCGTCGGTCCGTTCCATTAATGGGAAAATATGCTCCAGGACACCATTGTCCACGGTGTGCAGGTCCCAAACGTTGAAGCTGTCGTACGGCCGACTCATGTTCGCCTCAAAATAGCCAGGAAACAGGGAATCCCAAGTGTCGTCGCCGAGATGCACGATCCGCTTTCCGGCGTCCCGCAGCTGCATAAGAACATTGTCCTCCTCGATCGCCGTCCCGGCGAAGCTGCTCCCGAGGTCAATAAATGTCGGCAGCGTCCCGGTTGTCAGGCCCTTGAGTCTCTGCAAGGTGGCCGTGGGGGGGTCCGCGATGAAGGGGCGGAGGAAGGCATTATGCGGCTTTTGAACGGCCGTGTCGTAGAGGAACGGGAAGGCGTTGTGGAAGGCGGCATTGTCTTCCTTCGGGACGGTGAAATCGTAGCGCAGCGCGTCGATCAAGATGATCACGGCCCTCTCAAAGGTCTTGGGGTGCCAGCAACCGCCGTCAACGGTGCCCTTGCCCGGCCAGTCCGGGAGGATGTCGACGCTGCTGTTCAGCGGCGGGACGGCGCAACTGGACTTCTCGTCTAGCACCAGACGCGTCAAGAGGAAGCCGCTGGTGAAGTAACCGATGCCCACAACGTGTATGCAGAGCATCCAGACCCAGAACGCGACGGTCCACCACCACCGCGCCTCGAAGCCGGCCTTCCGGCTCGCCTCCAGAGCTTGTCGACGTCGCTCCAGCGCGCTCTCCCGCTTCTTCTCCTCCACTACCTGCTCGGGCGTGCGGTTCGCATATTCGGCCTCTTTTATGCGCTTGGCCTCCGCGTACTGCGCGGCGATGGCCTTGTACTCCGACTGGGCAGGTTTTCGTTTCGGCTTCGGCGGCGTCATGGTGGAACAGGCGGGTCAAGGAGCGACGAGAAGAGAAACAAGGGAAAGAAAGGGTTGGGTTGACAGAATTTAGACTATTTAAACAGGAACCTATGCCATTGAGGCCTAACCTGTAAAGGAAGTGCTACGCCGAGAAACGAACATACGAATGGGACAGGAGGTATCATGGATTTTTGAATGTTTTCGAAAGACTTCAGGTCAAACCCCACGGCCCTGCCGCTGAGCTCCGCATATCCCTCTAGCGGCCCCACACTGGCCCGACACGACAAGCCGGGTTTGGTTGCTACCTACCAAGGTTCCTACGGAAATAAGAGTTCACAACTTTTACAACTTCACTTACACAGTAGCAGACGTCGATTGACTTGATGCTAACTGGAATTTCTGTTGATAGACGAAATTCAACATATTATACCGACTTTCTCAAGGCACGGTGGGCTCCCCTATAGTGGTTTCGAGATAATCCTCCAGCGATCCAAGATCCAGTACTACCCCTTTCCAAAGGGTTCCTTCTGGGACATACGGATCAAGGGTTTTTTTTTCTTCTTTTTTCATAGTCACAAACCAACCAAATCTTGCCCCCAGGACCTACCTACTTGTCCTGCTGTATCCGCCATCTTCCATTATACTCGGGTCTATCTTTTCGGCGTCCACCCTGGTCTCATAAGTCGCATCAGCAAGGATGATGATGACGGAGAGGAACATTCGCTGGTTGGAGTGCTTTGTGAGAGGCAACGAATTGGCCTCTATTTTGCCGAGGAGGCTCTGCCAAGTGACCAGGGAGCTGGCGAAGGACTTGGAAGCATTAAGTTCATGAGCCCCTATCGACGTCCGATGGCCATCTTTGCGAGGCGGCTTAAGTCGCGATTTGACGATCTCAAGAACCCGTCCTCGGATAGCTATTATGGTAACATCTCTACCTCGCAGTACACACTGGAGCCGGCATACTCGGTTTCATAATACCTGGGCCTAGATAGATAGGCAATTCTTCATCCTAACTGGCCACCGTTCCCATACACACTCAACGCCTCTGAGCAGCTAGCAGATGTGAGTGAGGTGGACTTCTGCACTCCTCAGGATCCGTCTTCTACTTCGGTACAGGTTAGGTACCTGACGCGCAGGAGATATAGATGTTATGATTAACATTCCAACACCGCAACTGTATACAGATGGTCCTCAGAAAGGTTCGATCGTGGCCCGAATTCCGGAACCTCCAGAGGGCCGCTCAGAGGACCAACTTGCAAGGCGAGCCCCTCCCTAGGAAGGATATGCGAAGGAGATGTGGACTGATATGAAGGATGCGCCGAGCCCTGAGTCTTTCAAGGAGTCAGTTACCAGGACTACCAGAGACCTGCCGAGATGCCTCGGAAGCTGAGGAAGGAGATGAGTGTTGCTGAGGGCCAGCCTTTTGCACACCATCTCAAGGAGCGCAGTAATAAGAGCAGCGGCCTTCAAGGGAGGCGCGGATTGTGGGGGGACTACCTTGGGGTCCCGGTCAATGACGCCAAATCCCGATGTTGCGGCATATATTGAAGACGATATGTCTGAGATGCAGTCTTCTTCAAGGGTATACCAAAGGGAATTGAAGGGACCCCGACCGGCGGTTCTACTGCTGCTTTTTGGACCGCTGACGAGCCATCTCGGCAAGACCTTGGAGGGACCTGAATTGGAAGTTGATGGTCAGTGAGTGATTTCTGGCGTTGCTTGGACATTTAGCTCCCCTCGTCTGCCGTGTCGAAATGACCCAGTATTTGCACGACTGTCACCGACGGATATCGACAAACTCCGGGTTCATGATACTGCTTGCTCGCTTCGACCTGCAGCAAGGAGACTCAGTAGAGCTACGAGACAGCGTACCCTTCGCCATAGACAGCCAATTAGACAGAATCCATCCTGCCTTCCGGCCAGTCCGTGAAGAGTATGGTCACTGTTGCCCATCCCAGCTGACAAGCCCCTGATCCTGTGGCTGCCATGAGTGTTTTAATACTCGAATCTCCCCCCATCAACCCAAATCATCGTCAAAGAACCTAGGTATCTGCCTCCTATCATGGACTCCAGCCTGTCCTCTTATCCTTTGGGGCCATTGATATAGAGGTCCCGCCGTTTAGATCTCTCTTAATCTAGCCATGCCTGCCATTTACATCCCGCCAGGGTACGATTGGCGACAGGACTAAAGTTGGTCCCTGACAGAGATGCTCAACACGAACAGAGACAAGGACATTCCGGAATTTCGGATGAACGTGGAACGTAGAAGCACTACTCTGTCACTAGCAATCTGTGCGTTGTACTACAGAAGTATGGGTGATAGCGGCGAGCTAGCTGGTCACTCCATCATTCCCCATACTCTTCGGCCCAACCTACGGCTTTCCTGAGCGTGAGCCAGATTTGTGTCGACAACTTTCCAAACCCCAGGCAACCAACCAGTTGATGTCTTTTGGATCAAGCCTGTGGGGACACAATCCTGAATTTCAGTTCCGTTAATCTGTAGCCAGCTGGCTGGCTCTCTCGGGGCGGAACTTTGACGTTTCCGCATGCCACTGCAAAGTGGTGATCAACGTATCGAGGGGGCGCGGGAACGGGAGACCGAGTCTGGCCGAGACACAATAGTAATTATACAGTTATGAGAATATACAAAGTATACCACAAGCCCTCCGCCGCATCGCTGCCGAAGGAAAACTCGGCGATAGTCTGCCGCTCTTCCGGGACCCTCCACCGCTCGTGGTGATATATATACGAGGCATTGCCCGGCATGGAACTTGCTATGTGCGTGTGCTGGCATCCCAATCAACCTGCCCACCAAGCTACCCACGATCTGATATCGGCGTAGGGAAGTGGTGAGCTGGTCGCGAGACAATTAGAGACCAATTAAACAGCCATGTCTGTGGTATCATCCGTTTCCCCAGGTTCTTCCAACTCCAAGCCATGAAATCGTCAGGATGGAAATGCCTCCGCTTCTGGGCTAAAAAATCATTGCGTGCGAGTATGGGAATGATCCAGACTGCCCCTACTGAGTCCGAGTCCGAGTCCAAGGGCTGATCAGGTATGTCCAAATCAGTTCGAGTAGTGACGGGCTTTCTCCTTTAACCCCCCGATTTGGTCCATGTCGATGGCGTAGAATTGCGTGTTGCTGTCCTTCTCGTAGGCGGGAAGTTGTTCATCGTGAAGAGGCTCGAGTCCGACGGTGGTGTCGCCGACGCGGACGACAACGACGCGGCCGCTCTTCGGGCGGCCACTCTCGTCATGCTCATCGGGGAAGGTGATGTGGATCTGGGGGACATTGTCGGGGGAATGCGGGGGCGACCGAGGGTTGGCAAGCATGGGTTGGCCGTCCTTGAAGATGATGACGCTGGAACGGCTGAGCATGTCCCCGTTCTTGGTCTCGATCGTAAGCTGGCGGTGGTTGCCGGTCCGCTTGACATCCTCGTATCGAGGAAGTGTGTCGTTGGCCATCCGCCTCTGCCTCCTCTTCCTCCGGATCATAAACAAGAGACCGACTAAGAGCAGGCCAAACAAGACAAGACTGAGGACAGCAATCATGAGATTGAGGGTGCTGCTGTCGGAGTCGTCGTCCCCGAGCCCACGGGCAAGGACATTCTTGAACGAATCCATAGCTAAAACGAATGCTTCCGAAGGAATGAAGCGCCAAGGGCCGACCTGTTTCTCGTGTCAGCCTTACTTGTCGGTCGGAGATGTCTTATGCCTTCAGACATTGATTCATTCATCAAGGTTTAGACGAACAACATGTCTGCCACTAACGGTCCCTGGCTGAGAAGAGACATTTGACTTACGCAAGGGGTGTGTGTCTCCTAAACCAGGACCTCTACTTTCGATGGGCAGAGGAGGGAGGTTGATAAAAAGATTGGACGGAGTCGACTGAAAGAGTGAAGTCGAAACCAGGATGATGTCAAATGAGTGGAGGGGGAAAGGAAGGACAGGAGCAGTTGTTCCCAAGATCAGAAACCACCGACGATGGAAGCTGGAGGTGAAGAAGTCAACAGGAGGGCAGACGAGTTGTCTACCCCCCTACCTCTAATAATGAAATGTGCCCCATTCTCGAGGAGATTGCACGACCATCTCATTGGCTCAAGGCTAGGATAGATTCGACGAAGAATGCAACGGGGCAGCGCTTGGTGGAAACTGCATGATGAGATGTGGCCATCTGATTTGCCGAGCATCGACAATTTGATCCACCCAGCACAGGCCTTGCTATGTTTGAACCAATGCAAGCGCCTGAACTGCCCCCAAACTGGAGCTAACGGGCAGTGCTTGGGTCGGGAATCTGAGAGGCAGGATGCCCATTCAGCACGGACCCATATGAAGGAGTTTGATCCATTATCCCAGGTCACATATAGGTATGCGCGGGTGAGCAAAAGGACTTCTCGACCCGGTTTCTTTTGAGAATTATATGATTACCATACTATTAATTGCCTATAGCGTTTGTTTAATTATCTGATCCGTGCACTCTCGCACAAAACCAACACTTTAGGGGAAACTTGTTGGTGGTTTGGCTTACTAGTTTTAGCGTCAAGACAGTGGGATAGCATCGATGGTGGGAGTGTGTCATTTATTGTCACCAACGTTACCATTGGTTCGACTTGACAAGATGGATTATGTTGGCCAATGTTGAGTCTTCTAGTGACGCCTACGTATGTAATAACATTGAGAGAAGAGGGCATCTTCAATCCCCTCGTGTGGTAAAGTGCGTCTGCCTGGGATTACGGTGTCAGGCATGCGGTGTTGAAAAGCGGTGAGGCCATTGCAGGCGATGGGCATGCGATGAGTCATGAGAGGTCGCATCCTGTATCGTTTTTCTTCTTTGGCATCGCAGCTGCTTGTACGACGTTGGGCTGGAAGGCTTCGAGCTCTGGCGTGGTAATTCGTATGAGAAGCCTATTGGAACGATGCCGATCCGCGCAAGCGATCTCTTCCGCACCAGCGCCATCATACACACAAGGCAAGTCCTTCGACTGAGGCGGTTCGGGTTGCACTGGCGGAAAGAGGACTCAGTTTGGGTGACCCCCAGATCTCGATCTGAAGGATCTGGAGGGTACAATCCATGCCACCACCTCACTCGCAACATCTCCCCGCAATCTGGCCATCGACCAGGCGGAGCACCTGATGGCTGACTTACCGTCGTGCGAGGAAGCCCCTGAACAATCAGACAAGGGGACCAAGCAGTCACCCTAGGCTGCACAGGTTACTGAATGTGCACAATCGCCCAATAGAAGCCTCTGTGGGCAGCCCCAAGTTGGGGCTCTTGAGGCGGGCACTAAGAAGGTAGTTTGGACTTGGCATTTGGTGGTGCTGTGTTTGACCACCAGCCCTATTGAATCCCGTCTTTTGGGGCTTAAAGGATAAGTAGGTGTCGAACTCTGATGATTTACCGTTGCTTCTCTTCATTTGGATCAGCTGTGCGCACATGGTTTTTCGCTTAGCGTGGGAGTCGGGCAGATGTAAGTTCCACTTGCTCTTGAGCACTCTTGAAGTCTTGGATTCCGAACCCACCCATTCCTATGCCGGGTGGGTCTGCCGGGGGGTGCCGGGGGCTCCATTGCAATACAAAGGGGTACCGGTGGACCAGTGATACTTAGCGGGAGTCCTCATGTTCTGCCTCATTACCCCAGATTCCCGATCAACAACGTCGCCAGGCAAGATCTATGCCAGGGCCTGGGACCCATGGCAAAGGGAAGAAGCTTTGATGACTGGATTGGGGGTTCGTGCAAACTTGTGCTACATTCCTCCCTCTTCTCGGCGAGACGCCACGGAGATGAAAGGCGTTCCGCCTAGCGAGCGTCCAGACCGCGCTTTTGCTTATCCCTTGCCTCCAGTCTTTTCGAGAACGATCTTCAAAAGGGATCCGGTCAACCAATTCTAAAATTTCGTGGGGCCACTGGGCAGCACCAAGTCCCAGGGAGTCGGGATACAACGATAAAACGGCGAGCAGAGGAGCATCAGAGCTTAATCGAAGGCGCAAGGCCGGCTGTACTATTGCGTTATCCCTCTCGCTCCAGGGCAAATAAGGCACCGCTCACTTATACGGACGGCGACGGCCGCACACCGAGCGATCCGTATAATGGGCAGGGATTCATTCTATTACTCTGGCTCCCTTCGACTGGCCTTGAATCTCAGACAACTAATAATCAGGACGCTGCTACCTTGCATGCCACTCGCCTACACAGTAGATAAGGTCCATAGCTCATAATCTAGCCGGTGAATTGACCTACTTACGTTGTACTTGATCTCGCTACCGGAGCGGGCAGACAATAGACATACAGGACCCATGTACTGCACAGTGGCAGATTGCGGATACAACAAGAGGCTCCCTTGGATCTCGCCCGATGATAGATGATAGATCTGCCCCCTTCGTGTCTGCCAGAAGGGAGAGCAGAAGTAAGGTTGCTCTCTGCTTATCCCGCATGCTCCGGCATTTCCAAGCCAGTACAAAACCTACCATCGACCTCTGCTTCATTTCTTGTCTCCCGTCTCCTGTCTCCCGTCTCCTGCTACTTCTTGTCTATAGTCAGATACATACCCACCTTCTTATCTACCTTCTTCCAACCCCGGCTGTGAGGTCACACAACGGGAACATTCTCAAAGTCCGATATCGATATCGACACCAACGTTTCCTCTCAGGATACACTTGCGAGAGGTTTGTTGGTTTGCCATCTTCGTCTGGTGGGTACCTGTGTCACTTGACGGAAACCGGGTGGTTACTCAAAGGCTGTTGCCTGTTGCAGTACAAGTTTAGTTCTGACCCGATCGGCGACAAACAGCGAGGTTCGGTGGCCAACAACAGGCGGCATCTTCTGCGTCATTCCAGAACGACGGACAGATCCAGCCTAACAGCGGCGCCATCAAGCGAGGACAACGGGACAACGGCGTGCGGTTTGCACCATAAGCGGATTGTCACCTCTCGATTTGGCCTTGCCCCGTTTGCTCCAAGGTTCCATTGTCTCTGTCTCGGTGCCTCCCGGATTTCGGATTACGGAATACGTGTGGAAGTACATACATCTCAGCACACGCCCCACCACCCACACACACCCTGACTCCTGCCTGCATAGCGCTGCCGTTGCTTCGCACTAAAAGACCCCCGCAAGCACCTTTTTCTTCTGGGAACTGCGCTGGGCCCCCCAAGTCGAAAGCTAGACTATCCCGACCCCCTTGTCTCACTGGGCTGGGTGAACCAACCATCCAATCCAATCTCTTCGCAAATTCCATCCTTCACCCAGACTTCCAGCAAGTCCCAGCCCCAGACCGACCTTGCTCCCTGTCTGCCCTCTGATCAACATCTTCTCCTCCTTCCTTCAAACGCGGCCTTGTTCCTCTCCCCCTTCCCGTCGCTTTCTCTTGGTGGTCCGCCGGAATTCTCGAGTTTGCCCGCCGATTGCCGCTGCTCAAGCAGGCCTAGACCCTCGCCCCGCGCATGAAAGCTGCCGGAGCCGTCGAGGCAACGTCCTCCTGTACTGTACATTATTAACTACCACTACGTTTCTTGGCCGCACGCTACCTCGTTGCATACCCCCGCCATCCCAGCGCATCCTAACTGAACTTCGTTCTCTCTCTCTCAACAAGCCACCTGGTTGGCTTTGGGGGGAGATTTTGGTACTTTTTGGTAAGTGTTTGCACCTTCTCCATTGTCAGCACTTCAGTTCGGCTGGAGCCAGTCCAACTGCCAGACGTCAGAAAGTTGGGTTGCATTCTAGGCCTTCGCCTTCGACATCAGCCTTACAACATCGCGCGCTGTCTCTCCCACCACCTCCTCGACTCTTTCTCCCTTCTAAATGCTAACCAACTACTTGCGATCACTTCTAGCCTCATAGAATCGGCTAGAATTCTGTCAATACCCGCCGTATATACTAGAAGGCCGAATTATTTCTCCCATCTGGTACTCGAGTACCAGCCCCGGGTCCTCGCAAACTTTACGCATTCGTTTCCTCCCTCCCACCCCCTGGGCTGATAGCCTTATATACTCGACCGCCTTCGTTTTCCCACATGACCTCTGCAACTTCGCAGAGACCGACTACCGCCATGACGACCGCTGTAAGTTCTACCCATCCATGCGACTAGACGTCCCTTTGTTCTATTCTCCTGCGCAAACGGACCGCCACTGTCCCCACATCTTCCTCTACCATAATACGGGACAACAATTGGTCGCCTGGTTACTCTTGACTTCTCGTCCCAGCCCACTCCAGGCTTCTGTGTCCTGGCAACCCCTTCCTTCAGCCTACCTTCGGCTTTGTTTGAACGCCTGGGCTGACTCATATGCCCTTTCCAGTCTAGGCCAAGCCGGTTCCAAAACTACTCGATGGGAAATGGAAGCGAGAAGACGTCACAAGCCCTTGAGTCGACTTTCCAGAACCCAGCTTGGCGGCCTGATTCGATATGGAGTAACGGGGCCATAGGGTCCTTTGGAAAGAGAGACACTGGGGGGTCAAAAGGTTCGTTCTTGGGCAGCCTCTGGCGGGTGGATGACGGCAACCCAAAAGCTGACATGCTCCACAGCTTCGTCGACCGATGATACTTTCCCGAACGGCTCTTCAGGGTACAATGCTCTATCTGCCCCATCGGACCCTGATCCTTGGGGATCTCGGTCGGGACCTTGGAACAACACAGAACCACCCCGAAACACATCTGGCAACACGTCGCCGAACCGGACTCGAGACGGGGCAATTCACGAGCTCCCAAACACCTCTCCCTACTATACATCAGCGCAGCCACAGATGCAGCCGGCAATCGGACAGAGAGGAAACATGACCAGCAGAGCTAAGCCTGGCTCCGCACTGGACTCTTCGACGGCAACGTTCAAGTACGGCCAATTCCCTGATTACGGCGATGAGAAGGAGAACAGCAGGCCGTTCCCGTCGGCCAAGTTTGAGGTCGACCCCGCTATTCGAGGCTTTAGGTCTGACAAGCGTGGCTCCCAAGACAATTCCTACCTGAATGTTGTCGGTGCACCGTCTCGCGATCCCGGCATCCCCCAACCTGGCCATTCCGACACGGACCAGCATACGCAGGGAAATGCCTACGGAGACTTCAGCTACAACGGCCCGGCCTCGAACACTGTTCATTCCAAGCGGCCCTCCATTGCCGGCCTTTCAGGATCCTTTTCAGGCCAGCCGACGAATGCAAGGTCCTTCATGACGAATCAGATGGATGATGAGGAGCTACAGCACAAGTTCACGAGAAATCTGTCGCTAAACGACGGTTCGAACGGGCCACAAAACGGTTTGGGCAACGGCTCAACATACGGCAGCGGCACGTCACAGACTTTCCAGTTCAACCCTGTCTCACAGCCTTGGGACAACGGGAAGGGATATGGGAACGGAGGCGCACAGCCCCAGGATGCATACCCAGATCCCTTAGCCGGCCCCTATGCAAACACGCGTGGAGTGACGGCAGATCGCGAGTCACCCGCTGGGAGTGCTTACCGCCCGGGCATTGGCAGCCCCAGGAGCTATGGTGGAACTCCACAGCCTGGAATCGACCCATGGTCCAGACCGGCTTCCCGCGACCCAAGGATGGCCCCAGACATTGACCGGAGAAGCCAGGGCCAGCACTTCTTGCAACAACAACAACAACAACAACAACAGCAACAACAACAAGCACCTCATTACTACGCCCACCCTTTCTATGCCCCGAATTACCAACAGCAATTCCCTCCTCATCCCTATGATCCCTACGCTGCCGCCGCGCAGCCGAACTTCAGGCCGCCCATGCCGCTTCCTGCCTATGGCTTACCGATGAATACTTACCTAGGCGCTGCTGGCATTCCTCTGAGGCCGAACAGCAAAGATCTAGATCCAGCGAAGGGCATCAGGAGCCCTCTGTTGGAAGATTTCAGATCCAGCTCCAAGTCAAACAAGCGCTATGATCTGAAGGTATGGCGTTGCTACCCAATGGTGACAGTGTTCACTCTAGACTGACTTTTTTCTCTCTCGCTAGGACATCTACGACCACGTCGTCGAATTTAGCGGAGATCAGCAAGGCTCGCGATTCATCCAGCAGAAGCTCGAGACAGCGAACAGCGACGAAAAGGACCGAGTCTTCAGAGAGATCGAGCCTAACGCTATCCAGCTCATGAAGGACGTCTTTGGCAATTATGTCATCCAGAAGTTCTTCGAGCATGGTAGCCAAGTTCAGAAGAAGGTGCTGGCAGGCATCATGAAGGGGAAGTTTGCAGACTTGTCCGTCCAGATGTATGCCTGCCGAGTTGTTCAAAAGGTAAGATACCACCGGCCGACCAAGTCATAACTTATCCATCCTCTCTCCCGAGTGTGACTGACATGGTTCTGCAATAGGTACTGGAGCATGCCCTCGTCGAGCAGCAGGCAGAGCTGGTCAAGGAGTTGGAGCCCGATGTATTGCGAATCGTCAAGGACCAACACGGGAACCACGTGATCCAGAAGATCATCCAGCTGGTGCCTCGCCAGTACATCGACTTCATCATGGACTGCTTCCGGGGACGCGTCAGCGAGCTCTCTGCCCATTCCTACGGTTGCAGGGTCATCCAGAGGGTCTTGGAGCATGGCACCGATGCCGACAAGGCGATGGTCATGGAAGAGATCCACAGCTGCGCCCAGTTCCTGATCACGGACCAGTACGGCAACTATGTGACCCAACACGTAATTCAGCACGGTGATCAGGACGACCGATCGAAGATGATCCGTGTCGTCACCAGCCAGCTGCTCACGCTATCCAAGCACAAATTTGCCTCCAACGTGGTAGAGAAGTGCATCGAGTTCGGTACCCCTGAGGAACGGCGCGGCATTCGAGAGGAACTCACCACGCTTGGGGCCGACGGGACCAGCCCTCTTCAACTGATGATGAAAGACCAGTATGGCAACTATGTTATCCGTAAGTCGGCAGCGCCTTGTCAACCGCAATAGAGTTTGTGTGCTAACAACCAGCGGTAGAAAAACTACTCAATCAGCTCGAGGGCGCGGATCGCTCAACCTTCATCGACGAGATGAAGCCCCAACTCAACTCCCTCAAGAAGGTCAGCACCGGCAGGCAAATCACTGCTATCGACCGCTTGATATCTGCCGTCTCTTCTCCAGCGCTCACCAAAAACGGCACTCCCGCTTCGACTGCACCCGCCTCGCCGACGTTGCAAATCAACACCAGCTCTCCGACACCGACACCAAATTTAACCATGGAACCAAACAGCCCGTCGAGCAGCCCGCCGAGCACAAACGCGAGTGCTGTTGGTGAAGCGGTTAGCGAGAGCGTCAAGACCGAGGTCACACCTCGCGATGGAATTGCCGCCTGCCCAGAAGTGCGGATCAACGAGGCATAACATCTTCACACATGGCTACCGCCCCCACGCACTTCGATTCGACCCGCCTGTGTTGCACATTATATCTATTCTTAATCCCGACATCGATTTCGGCACATAATACCCGGAGGGCGGGTAGATGATGAATGAATGCCCCCTATCATTATTGGGGGGTTCCACGAACTTTGTCCCTTGCATATGCTGGGGCCATAGCAGTCCCACCGGGCGATTTCCTCTTCGGTTTTTCATCGAAGATAGCGTGTATTATACCTTTCGAGAGACAGCGATCACTCATCACTAATGCATCCCGTAGATGTTTGAAATAGGAAGACACCGGGGTGCATCTCCACACTGCTTGCTGCCTTTCCAATGTCCGCTCCAAGTGGACGATGCTCGCCAGCCATTTTTTTTTCGAATTCCCGAATACAGACTTCTCCATCCATGTTTTTGACTTCGTGGTCATACTTTTCTTGGTTTGCGGGAGACAGGAGGAAAAGCATGACGGGAGGGGATACGGACGAACGAGAAAAAAAAGGGGGGGAAGGAGAGCCCCAGCTGCGCAGTTTGGTAAATCTCGGGATCGGGGTTTTTATCTTTTCTTTTGGCTGCGTGGGGGATTTTGCTTTTCTTCTTGGTTGCAACGTCATTATGGATGGGAAATTATGGGATGGGAAAGGAGGTTAGTTCGGGTCAGGTGGGGAGTCATGATGGTTAGTTGCTTATTCGTGGCTCCGCGCCGGCTTGCTGGGGAGTGTTGATAATGCCTGTCCTCATCATGTGTTGTTGGCCCGCGAGGTCATATTCGGGGAACCCGTGGGGACCTTTTATGTTGGGGAACAAACCGGCTATGGGGGCATCGAGGAGGTGCCTCTCGGTAAACTTGGCACATAAAAAGAAGGGTTGGGACCGGTGGGGGGGAAGGGGAAAGGGGGAAAAGGGGTGGTTTTGATTTTGCTGTATTATTTATTTCTACTACAAGGCGCATTTTCCTGGCCTCGGTATTTAACTGGATAGATAGATATTACTTAGATCTATCGAATAGAGAGAGCTGTGGCATTCTATCTACGCAGAGCGGTCTCTGTTCCCGACGGCCATGGTGAAATGTCCAAGTAGCTGCTAGTAGGATCAGAGCACAGTGTACGGATTGGCAGACCAGATGCCACTTGACAAGATGCTCTGCAAGGCTGTATGTTGATGAATCAATTGTATTGTATTGTCATGACTGTCCGTAGTAATCGGGAGTTTGCAATCTGCCTGATACCCATTTCCCGTTCCATTCACCTCTCGGATGGGCCGAATGTCCGGTAGCATCATCCTTCCTGTGCTAACATGTCCAGTGATTCCTGCCTCCTTAATACATTCTGCCGGCCCCTGTTCCTTGGGGTATCCTACCAGATATTCCATGACCATGTAACCATGTACCAAAGGTAAAAACCGGATCCTCCAGAACACACAGACAAAGTTACCACACCGGTTGACCTTCCCAATTTTGAAACGAAATCCTTGTGCCAATCGAGCATTTTATGCTCTTGAATCAAGGCATCCCTGAATACGCCCCTCTATCCCTTGATCATGTCCTTCATATCCATCCCGTTTATATCCTCGCGGCCTTGCTGACCTCATCCTCCTTGACAGGGTGAAGCATCAGCTTCCTGGGGTACTGCGGCGTGCTGTGGGCATAGCCCAATGACCAGTCGTAACCGACGGCATAGGCGAAGAGTTTGCCGTCCCGGTTGAAGGCTGCTGATGTGATGGAGCCTCCGACGTTGGGGAACAGCTTCAGCCGACTATGGCCAACCAGATCCCAGAAACTATAGGTCCCATCGGCACCGACAGAGGCGAGAATGCCCTTGTGGAAAGGGTGGAAGCTGATATCGTTGACCGCCCAGACCTTGACCATTTTCTTCGCATCCGGCTCGCCTCGGTGGCACCGCCAAGTGAAGTTGTAAGACCTTGAAGCCTTGTCAGTGACTGATCTTGAACCAACAAGCTATAAAAATAATCATAAAGGGAAGCGACATACTTGGCCTCGGTCTCATCAACGGCAGTAGCTGCACATCGGCCCTCGATACTACCGGCAGACCAATGCCTGCCGTCCGATGCGGCGGCGACTGCTTTGGTTTGGTGCTTCAGTTGTGATGGCTGGGTACGCATAATACTGGCTGGGTTGGTGTGCAGGTCGACAAGGTGCATGTTGAGGTCGGCGGTAGCAATGACGAGAAGCCGGCCGTTCGTATCCATGGAATACACGCGGTCGCTACACTGGAGAGTGGCGAGGGGCGATGCAGTCTGGCGTATATCCCAGTAGGATACGGTCGAGTCCCAAGAGCCCGAGGCGATGATGGGCGCTGCGGCAGAGGGGATGTCGGCAAAACGTACGGCGCGAATTGGGGCTTTGTGTGCGGTGAACGAGATTGCTTGGCCAGAAGCAGCTTGGAGCAGATGGACTTTCTTGTCGGCACCTCCCGCCGTAATCATAGTTCCGTCCTTGAAAAGGTGACAGATGGCATCAGTCTCAGATCTCGGTCGTATGGAAGCACTGGGCTACTCACCTATGGAACCATTCGTATTTTTTTCTTCCCCCCCCAAGAGAACTGCAGGTGGGGGGTTAGATGGGGATGGGACTTACCTTGCTCCAGTCGCAAGAGAAAGCAGGGCCCTCAGCATTGATCATTGCCACACCTTGGGCCTTGCCATCATTTGTGACATCGTAGATGCGCACCTTGCCATCCCAGGAGGCAGCCGCCAGGTGGTTTGCCACCGGCGACCAGCGGATCGAGGTGATGGTATCGGTGGCATCAACAGGCAGCTCGACATCATTTGCAATGGAGCCGGTTGTGCTGCTGCTTGTGCCGGTTGGCTTTGGTTTGTAGAGAGAAGACATAATGATGGGTAATGGTAAGAGGGAATGCGGCTATACAAAAGCACGCAGCGTCTGCGCGGGATATTGATTGTGGAAGAGGCGGAAGAAAGGCCACAGATTAAGTACCAAGTAGCACCAGGCAACCGCGGTGGGAAGCGCGTTAAGCGAAAACCGCGTTCGAGAATAAAGAGGTGGGGCTGGCCATGAACAACAGGCTCCAAGATGAGTAGGTACAGTACAATACAACAACAATGGAGGCCATTCATGACCGTCAAAAGCACCACAAATTTCAACTCCTTCCGTCTTCCTCTGGGCAGTGAATTGCAGGATTGACGATGTATGCATTCCATAGACTCAAAATATTATTCTTTCTTCTCATGTGTGTCGTCGAGTGCCTCGCACGAATATTTTACCTTCCTATGTTCATGGGATTCCCCATCTTAATACCACATCTCTGGTTACAAGAAGCCTCATTTGACATGCATGTATGTAATCAGTACCTGTAGTGAACATATAGTAATCAAAGGAGATACATGGGTGGCATAAGAGTTACGGTAATCCGTATTCCGTTTTAGTTTGCTATGGGTTTACAACGTAGAACCTCTCGACTTTAGTGTATCTTCTTCCCAAAGTCCCCGCATCAAGCGAAGATCCAAGTGAAAAAGGGTTTGGTTTGGCATCAAAAATTACCGCCAGGACGGCCCCGAAGGGCAATCCAGACTAGTCGGCTCCACGATGTGCAATGCAGGCCTCCTATCCTGCTTGCGGAGATTCATGAGCTTCCGCAAGCCAGCGAAGGTAAGTATGAAGAAGAAAAAAGAAGAGAAAGAGAACTAAAGATTGGGGGAGGGTAGCAAGATATATATAGAGGGCTTGGTTGGTCCGTGCATAGGTGCTGATTTGAGGGTTGGCCCGTGCTCACTTGCAAAAAGCAAAATCCCCCCATTCAACAGCTACGGATCCTGGTACTGTCCAGGTACTTGGTCTGCTTCACCAAATTACAGCAATTATCGAAGTACACAGGCAGGAGGTCCCTTGGAAGCTCGAAGCTCGAACTTACTATCTCCAACTCTAAACGGCCATCTTAATCAGGATCTAAGATAGGTAGCTAATAATGGGAGCGTTGAGAGAAGTATCAAACCAGGCATGCCTGTTGTTCGGGAGAACGTTGTCTCAAAACCCCATGAAAAAGGGGACAATACTTTCTCAAGCCCAGAATCTTCCCAGTTCAAGGTGGTATCTCAAGAGTTTGGTGCTATTTCATGAAGGAATGTATGTACGTTGAATTGAAGACGCCACCCAATGCCGCCCTCATACTCTCGCCCTGAGACATCGTACAGAGAGGCCGTCTCACTGCGCATCGAGACTGTCTACGAATGTCTTTAAACTTCCGCCAGGCCAGTCGTCGACGCTACCAGCATCCATATCCCATAACACGGGTAGGAGACGCCAGGGAGCATCAAATCATGCGCCCATCAGTTCCTCGTGTACGAAAATACCAACATCTCCAAGTCTAATGCGGATCGACAAATGGCACATCTCACGCCAAGTACGTGTAGGAGCCGTCCTCCCGATCGAGGTAATCCTTCTCGATAAGCCTATGGCAAGGTAACAACACCGTTAGTAAACACATCCCTATCACACGCCCGCAGTAAAGACAAGGGGAGGGGGCTGGAGAGAAACTCACTTCTCGATGTTCTTCTTAATCTCCCCCGCATCGACGGCGCCCCTGCTCTTGGTCTGGTTGATAACCTCGGCCACCAGCTGGCTGTGCGTCATGGTCTTCCTGCTCTTCATGATGCGCACAATGGCCGCCTGGGTCTCGAACTGCCTGTCGGCCACCACGCGCTGGTGCGTCGCCTTGTTCTCCTCCTTGGTCTCCTTGAGCTGGATCTGGTTGATCTTGATGCGGTACTTGGGGTCGGGGAGCGACGTGTTGACCGTGAACGTGTCCGTGGCCTTGACGTCCCGGCCCTTGGGGTGCTTCCGGAGCACCCGCGTCTTGCCGCACGCGAGCGACTGCAGCGTCCGCTCCAGCTCGCCGCCCGTGAGGCCCGTCGAGTGCGAGATCTGCTCGTAGGACAGGAAACCGCCGTCTTCGACCTCGTTGAAGAGCGTGAGAACGACGGCCTGAAACGCGCTGACAAGCAGCTCCTTGGGCCCGCGGTCGAAGGTCGCCTTGACCACGCAGTGCGCCAGGTTGTGTTTCCACGTGAGGCGGCGGCCCGTGTGTTTGGTCTTGTAGTACCGGTCGAAACGCTCAATGTGCTCCAGCACCTCGGGCGGCAGGAGGACTCGCACATCGGGATATGACGGCCAGGCCGCAGCAGAGAGTATGCTGACGTTGAGGTCGAGGTCGGTCTTACCGGGTCCGGTACCCTCTTTCCACATCTTGTAGGAAGCCATCTCGTCCTTGGCCAGCTCCTGATCCTTGAACATCTGCTCGAGGTTGTGCGTGAAACTCGAGCCGCACTCGCTCTTAAGCTTCGTAAGCATGTTCCTCTCCGCGTCCTGGCTGGCGCTCCGGCCCATGAGCAGCCGCCGTGCCAAGTCCTTCTTGTAGAACGCCTCGAAGACGTCCTTGCCCTCTATGAAGCGGAAGAGTTCGAGTCCGTGGTCCAGCTGCCGGTCGAGTTCGGCATCCTCGTCGGCCGTGCTCGCCACCCCGCTCTGCTCAGCCGCTGCCCGGTCCTTGCTGTCGGACAGCAGGGTCTTGGGCAGCGTCCTCAGCCCCCCGCGGAGCAGCATGTCGATGTATTTTGCGATCATCTCGCCCACCTTCGAGGTGCCCGTGTTCCATGCGGACGCTATCTTCTTGTCGTTTATGAAGCCGCCGAAAGCCTCCCGGAGACCGTATGTGAAGTCTTCGTCTTTAGCAAAGGCATCTCGGATCATTATATCGAGTGTCCTTCGGAGCTCCAATAACCTAACCACCATTTCGTCCCCTCGTGTAGTGTCCTGCACGATGGCCGCCCCTGCCTGTCGGATATACTCTTCCCAAGGCTGTTTTAATCTTTTCTGTATGCCCGATAGCCGCAGTAGTTCGTAGAGGGCCTTCATCGACTCGGCCTCGTTCTCGTCTAGCAGTTTGGCAACACTCCCGGCGTCCAGCAGCTTGGACGAGTACTTCTCAATCAGGATCTCGTGGGCGGCGTCCAGGAGCTGCCGCTTGGTCGTGCTGTCGAAGTTGTACGCGACGCACCTGTGGTCCTCCCTCTTGAGCACCCTCTCGCAGGCGGCGATGTACTCCTTCAGGCTGCAGGACAAGCTCCTCTCCTCGGCAAATCCCTCGAAGTAAGCAATTGACTCCCTCAGGAAGCGCGGCTCGAACGACTTCCCGTAGACGTTGAAGACGTGCAGCATCGACACCGACTCCTTCAGCAGCGCCGGGTCGAACCGCTCATCTCCGCCGCGGTCGAGCCCGACCAGCTCGCACATGCCCGCGAGGGCCGCCGGCCCCGGTGCCGGCTCGTCCGAGTCCCTGCGCGACACGAACGCCATCCTCCTGAATAGGACGATGCCCATGTCGTTGATCTGCGCCAGCGCCTTGTTGTTGACCAGGAAGCTCCTGTCCAGGTACCCGAAGATGCTCCGCACCAGCGTCAGCTGCGCGCTCCAGCCCTTCCAGTGCGCCAGCACCGCCCCAAGTACGCCGACGTTGCCGCCCCCCGCGGCGGCCCCGTCGCTCCGGATGCGGCCCAGCAGCTCCCTCCCGAGGTGCTCCTCGAACCTCGCCCGCAGCATCTCGGTCAGCCTCTCGGCCTCCCCCTTCCGGCACAGGTCCTCCACCCCGCGGTACAGCCTCTCCAGCGGCTGCCGCGGCTGCCGGCCCGCGAACACCTCCGTCAGCGCCGCCCCGAGGTCCGCCCACGCCCGCGCGTAGTACTCGTCCACGCCCGCGCTCCGGGCCGGCGTCGCGGGGCGGAAGTTCTTGATGACGAGCTTGCGCGCGCCCGAGTGCGGCTGGAACGCCGCCGCCCGCCTGGTTGGCCCGCCGCCGAGGTTGCTGTGGAGGGCTGCGTAGGCGGTCCCGGGCCGGCCGCCGGTGGCGGCCGCATGTGTCGTGTGGACGGACGAGTCGGCGCCGCTGCCGGTGAGGTCGATGACCTCGGGCCGCTTGCCCTGGCTCTTTGCGGACAGCATGGGGCCTCCGCCGGGCTGCTGGGGGTGGTGGTTCTGTGGTCCGGGAGTGGGGGTCTGGGATCGTGAGTCGTCGGAGCAGACGCGCTTAGGGTCGGGGGCGGCGCTGGACGATGACCACTGGGCGTGAGGGTTAGAGTCGACGCGGTGCCTCCTCTTGGGCGGTGCCGTGGTCGGGGAAGAAGAGGGGCCTTCGGCGGGTGGTTTCGAGATTGTGGAATGCATGGACCAGACGAGGTCCTGCAACAGAGCTGCTACACAGACCTCGGCGTGGCTATTGTCGTTCGGTATCGGATGCTTAGAGGTGATGCTTTCTATGAGGTCGTCGAATACTTGGAAAATCTAGAAATGAGATCTATCATTGGAATTCGGCCGCCCTTGGGGGAAGGGTATTACCATGCAGTCGACCATGGCGGAGATAAACCACCACTCACCGGGGGAACTTGGCTCACAGTGTCAGGTGCCTCAGGGTCTATCCGTACTATGGCACCGGCACCTCCAGCAGGGCTTATCGCTAGCTGATAAGGATATCACACTGTATGATGCTTGGGATGCGGGGAGCTCGATTCATTTCTGGCCAAGCAGCACCAACCTCCTTTACTTCAATTGTAAATTACGACTAACCTTTCAGTTTCGGTAGACGCTCATGCAGTATCTTCCAAAGGGATATATTACTTGGAAAAGTCCATTTGTATAAACCCCGCCTTCTACATGTTGCAACAACATCAGAAAGTGTCAAATCAGTAGTCAAAGTATTGTTGGTTGAAGAAGGTTGAAGAACACATAAAGTCGGCTATTATTCCCCTGCTATTCTCTATAGGTATCTACCTACGTCGGATGCTCTTGCCTCCCGGTCCCTTCAAGGCCAGGATCTGTGCCTCCCTACTTGGGAGTCGGGACTGCCCATATGGGACAACACATGGCGCTTCGGAAACAGACCCAAAGGCTCCCCTCTTCCCTTTATACACTACTTGCCTTCAGTACCTGCCTTCAGGCATACGCGGCCCAACCTGGAACAAGTCAGTCAGCAATCGTCTCATCAAGGAAGAAAAAAACTGCGCGTCGATGAGGGTAGGAAAGTATTTACCTGAATACAGGACCGCGAGATTCCTCTCGTCCGTCGCCTGGTTGATCAGGTCGTTGACGGTCGCGGTGACGCTCAGCGTCTTGGACAGCTTCTTCCGGACCACCTCGAGGGCACGGTCGGCCTCGGACGGCTCGTTGACTGTCTTCTTGTTGACGGCGGCCTCACTCTGGTCGTCGCCGCCGCCGCTGACGTCGTTATCGTCCGTGCCTCGCGCGTTCTGCAGCTTCGCCATCCGGAGCGGCGAGATGGACCATGAGTAGAGGGGGTCATAGCGCAGGACGTCTAGGATGGTCATGATCGAGTACATCTCCTCCCGCAGCGCGTCCAGCGTGAACTCGCAGCACCTCCTAAAGACCCCCTCCGTCTTGGTGATCCCCATGCCATCCACAATGTCCCTCGTCATCCGGAAGGGGACGAGCTCCGGCACGGGTAGGATGCGTCCCATCTCGAAAGCCACGCCCAGGTCAATGTGGACCACCTCGCCGTTCTCGGAGTCGAGGAGGATGTTGTGGCCGTGGCGATCCCCAAGGCCGAGCACGTGGCCCAGGATGGAAATTGCCGCGGTGCTCCTCGTGTAGGCAGTCCTCTTCACGAACCATTCGTCCGGATCCGGGAAGTATTCCATGAAGAAATACCGCATCACCGGATGGAACTTCTCCGTCACCTTCCTATACGTGTTGACGCGTGTCTCGGTCGATTTGGTCTGCACGTTTGAAATCTCCTTCCTGCACTGTGACCCCTTAAGATCCTTTGGGAAGTATTTCTCGTGCGCCGGCATCAGATACTCGTGCAGCGGGATCGTGTTCGAGACGAACTCGATCAGCCCGGATGACGATGTCAGGGGCAGCACCTTGTAAGTCCTGATGCCCAGGTTCCGTTGCCTGGTTGTCCTGTGGAGCTTGAGGAGCTCCGAAACGGCAGCAAACACCTGTTCCATGATGGCGTCTTGTCGAAGATCGTCGTTCCCCCCTTTGACCAGCTGCTTATATCTCCCGCCGTCGCTTCCGATGGCGGTTATGATTTTCGGGGCGCTGACGCCCGACGCGATTGACATGTACGGCTCGAATTTCTGGATCAGCGGCACATGGGAGTAGTCCATGTTCGCTGACAGCTCGATTTGTAGGGTGGGTGGCGGGATGGCATACTTGGCAAGCGAAGTGAGGAAAGCCTGCCCAGCTGGTGAGTCTTTGATTGCCATCTTCTGCCCTGCCTTGTATCGACTCTGGTCTCTGTCCATCGCGAGCTGGTGGTAGTACCTGCTCGTCCGATCAATGGCGTGCCATATCGTGGCCACGGCCCGGTTCTTGGAGAGCGACGTTGCGACCTTCTCCGTCGCTTTCTGCCGAGACACGGCTACTTCGTCCTTGGTGTTTGTCCGGGCCTTGCAGCCCGACCAGATCTGATACATGCCATGGTAAGGGTGGTCCACACAGATGTGATATACCAGGCCCATGAGGAGCTTTTGGAACACGCTCTCCTGGTTTTGGAGTCGCGATGAGAGCTGGTTCATCAACGGCGCAAATTTCCGAGTCGGGACCTTCTCTAGATATTTTTCGGCGGCATCATTCGTCGCATCCTCCCCGGACCGCTCCAGCCACATGGCAGTGAACCGCAAGGCGTCGTTGTTATGCTCGTCGGAGGCAATCAGTGATAGGAGATAGTTTTCCAGGCTGAGCTTCACAAACTCCCTCCTGGTCTGCTCGACTCTTCGGAGCTCCTGCTGGTCGAGATCTAGCCATTGCTTTGCTTTGGCGAGATGGCTCGAGTACTTGTTCCTGAGCTGCGAGTCCCTGGTTGCGGCGATGAGGCTCTTGAGCTGCTCAACTTCGTCACTCTTGCCCTTCTTCAGATGCTGCAGCCGTGAAAGGTCCTCCAGCCCGTCGGTGCTCTGCAACTGTTCGTCGCAGAACATGGCGAACTGGTGGTAGACGTGCCCAGCCTCTTTCCCTTCGCTCTTACCCTTCAGCTCCTTGAGGGCTGGTTCGAGGTATTTCTTCTGGATGTTATCTGGGCTTTCCAGTCGGGCCACCGAAACCTGATGTCCGATTTTGGACAGGAGATTAGAGCGACTGACGGGCACCGTTTGTTTCTTCAGGGACGAATCCCTGTCTATGCTCTGGAGCATCCGGATCGACGAAATCATCTCGCCATGGTCCCAGAGCGAGTTTGCTGCCTCGATCCTGACGGTGGCGTCGACGCTCAAGCCCATGGCCTCGCTGGGTTGGATGAGATCAGTCAGAGATGTCGACAAGTTCAACGACTCCTGAGTAGCCCGCTGGAATCGATAGATGCCGGATGAGAGTAGCATGCCGCGGATCTGGACCAATCGTGCCTGGGCCGGGGATACGCTTGACGCTCGGAGTCGGTGCTGCTGTCCGAGCATGCTCAAGGTGGTCTCGCGGCAGGACAATACCTGGCTCACATCGGCATATCTCCCACTCATCATCCATTTAGATCGCGATTCGAAAGTGCCGAGCATGCTTTCCAACTCAGCCATGTCCGTAACATTTATGACATCGTCGAGTTCTGCGAGAGCTGCGAGTGTCCCCAGATGGCCTCTGAGGTTGGAAACACTGAGGCTCTGGCTAGCCATGTGGGCAATTGTCTGCCTGAGCCCATCGTGGACGGCTTGGCGAACGACCGATACGTTGTCGGACTTGTACATGGTCTGGTACGCCTTGTAAAGGGTGACAGCATAGTTGTTGTCTGGACCAGACGGTGCCGGAAGATTCCAAATCTCGAGTCTCCGGGCCAAACCAAATGTGTTGTCAAGAGAAGTGGAAGAGCTGTCCAGACTCTGATGGGCCTGGAGAAGGGAGTGTGACAGCCCCGAGAGGCCGAGACTGCTCAAGGCCTTGACCAGCTGCTGACCATCCTGCCCTGCCGCAGAATCTCGGCGCCGCAGATGGCTGTCATACTGGGCCCCCCGGAATGCGAGGCTCTTGTTGCCGTCATTTTCGTACTCGAGACGAGCAAGAACTGTTGCCAGCGATGCGTCTTGGATTTGCCCGTAATAGGCATCGGGATCATCGATGTTCTCAAAGATGCCTAAGAGCATGTCTGCCGAGTCTTCCACTTCTCGAACTGCAGATGACCGACGAGAAGAGGTGCGGCTGGTTTCTGCGAAGGCCAGCTCGGCAAACAATAGAGCTACCTTGTACATGCCGCATCTTGTAGCCGCTGCGGCTGCCGTGGAGAAGTTTACATCGAGCCAGTGAGACCGGTCGGCAATGGAAGACTCATTTGGGAATGGCTGGGTCCTCAGATACAGTATTGCATTCAGCAGCAGTTTGATGTTCTCTCTAGCCGAGGCCGACGTGGACTGTAGCCATACTTTGAGGGCCTCGGAGAGTTGGCGCTTGATCCCCTGCTGCTTGTCTAGCTGCGTCGACAGGACTAGGTGAAGGATAAAGGGAAATGCTTGATCGGCAAACCCCTTGACCTTGGCGAGAATAGGGGGCAGGACGCTCAGGACGACTATATCCTGGACAGACCGTGCCAGGTATATTGCCACGTGTTGTGGCCAGGCAGGGTTATCCAGCAGTTTAGCATCTAGGAGGTCCGTCTCGATGGGGCTGTCGACCTCGGCATAGTCCGATGGCGGAGTCCTATAGGGATCCCAATTGGAGGTCAGAAGCAATGCTTCCGAGAGGGACTTTTGGCATGCTACAAGGACGCCGTTGTCGCCCTCGGCGACTGCGTCGGAGACGATGGTGCGAAGCGCAGACTCCGCCAAGCCAGCCGTGGAACAGTCACTACTGACTGTGAGGGCTTGGATGAGGTTCAGGATGCCGTGTTCGGACCCGCTGCTCTCCGAGGTGAGTTTGCGGTATTCGGCCAGGTGTGACTCCCGGAGGATATCGAGAGGAATTTCGCCCGAGGCCGCAAATGATCTGCCTACGACTCGACCCGCCCATGACAGGTATTCATCACTGAGGTTTTGGGACCGGCAACTTTTCCAGACGAGGGCGCCATGGGCCAAGGCGTCGTTGTCGGTTTCGACCACGTCCAACCTGCTCGACTGTGGGATCGTGAAGACTCCACAGAGCATGTCTAGGGCCACTTCTCTCGCAGGCCGGTTGAGCAGCTGGCTTTCTCGTTCACCATCTCTCAGAATATCCAGCAGCAGGCTACTCTCGGGGGTCCCTTTCTCGGCATTTCCAGATGCGCGGATATGAGCCGCCGATTGAGTGATGGCCTTGAACCCGGCCCGCTGGTCATCGTCTTTAAAGGCTGGGGAGTCGTAGCTGGCAAGGAACTGCGCGAACCAGGAGTGGAACAGCTGCGCCTTGCTCATAGTCGCCTTGAATTGGCTCTCCTGCGTCGTACTAGCCTGGCTGGACTCCATAAACACTCTGAGGTCTGCCAAGCTGGACAGTGCATATCCCGCAAGGAACGAGGGCGCCTGTTTTAGGTAGTTGGCCCCGTTGTGGATGAGGTACCTGCTCAGCCCGAGAGCATCATCCGCGCACTCGGGATCCTTGATAAAGGATCTGATAGAATGCAGAAGCATCTCCAACGGATATGAAGCGAGGGCTTGAGACCCGGCCAGGCAGATTAGAACGCGGATCTTTCGAAGGACTGAGCATGCATGAAGAGGTCCCAGAGATGGATGGACAGTGTTCAGGAGTCTCCGTGCCACGGACACGACGAGAGACGGCGTCCATAGAGTGGGCATCTCATACTCTGTCCGACCACAGAGGTGGGCCAGTTGCCTTGTCAAGTACTTTGCTTTGAACATAGGCTGCTGATTAGGGGGTAGTCCAGCACCCAAGTGGCCACATTTCTTGATTTCGTCCATGATATCGGCCGCGTACGAAAGGTTCTCGTCCTTACGGAAATGTCTCTCGATGGGATCCTCCTGGTCGAAAATGTCAAAGAAAGTGGCCACGATATCCACGAAATTGAGATATACGCTCTCCAGGAATGGCTCTTTCCCAAGAATCTTTCTCACGCGACTCTCGCCAGTTACATACTGACCTGAGCTAGGCGCGCTAATATCATGGGCAATGCTGTAGGCCATGATCTTGGTGAAGCTCTGCTTTATCATGGCTGCGGGTGTCAGTCCGAGTGCCTGCGCAAGGCTGATCGCCTCCTGTTCTTGGCCTCGCATGATCATGATCGCTGCAGCTTCCGTCTGGGCCTGAACAAGGAGATGGTGGAGGCTCGGAAAGCCGAAGACCTCAAACGGTATGTCATCGATGGAATCCTTGTCCAGCCAGGTGTACAACAGTTGCGGCGCAAAGAGCTTGAAGAGCTCCTGTGGTGTGTCGAGCTCCAGGGATGTAGAGATTGTCCTGACGCAGCTCGCGGCGTATTTGGCTGACTGATTTATCCTTCCAGGCGTCTCAAAGATATGATATATGCATCGCCGAAGTAATGTAGACCAACTGCATGCAAGCTCTGCCAGGGTGAAGAGCCGGAAGGCAATGCCCTCGGTGGCCTCTGGATCTGCTGGGAGGCTTTGCAAGATATCGACAAAGATGTCATCGTGGGTCTTCAGAACATATAAGCTAAATATCTTGGGCAAATTTTTCCCAATGAAGTATTTGACCTGCATAGGCCCGTCGTGCAAGATGGAGAGCAGCGTGGAGCGGCAGGAGGGGAGATCAAGGCCTGACGCGTAAGTCGGGCTTACTTCGAGGAGGTGAAACAGAAGCCTAGACAATGCTCTTTGGACTGCGGGCGAGAGTTCGCTTTGGGGCAAGGCATACTTGACAAAATAGTTGTACAAATCGCCAACCATTGCTGAGATGTCCAGCCTGTCATCCGTCCAGAGGCTGATGAAGCCCTGCATGACCTCTATGGCTGTGCATAGCGCCACCTCGCAGTATGAGAAGTCCTTCAGACCGATCACTGATCCAACAGTCTCGACGATCCTCGTGGCGCCATCCGGAGCTGTGATCAGGTCTGAGGTGAAGAGCTGTTGCATCAGCAGGCGGCAGCAGAGGATCTGTTCCATAGGAAGAGCAAAAAGGTCATCCAAGAAGTTCTCGGGCACCAGACCGACTTGGCCGTCATCCGTATGAATGATGGCAAGCAGACGTAAGCGGAGTCCCGCTTGCAGATAGAAGGCTTCCGGCGTGTGGCTCAGATACACGTCTCGCCTTGGTAAACCCAGGGGTTTCGATGTCGAGCTTTTCTGGCTCGCCTGGGATTCCAGGAAGTCGTCGTCCACATCCATGACATCGACATGTTGGCCAGATGACTCCCTCCGTGTTTTCTCTTGCAGTGTCTCCGAAAGCTTCGCGAAGAGGCCTAATAGGGGACCGTTCTGGTCCTTCAGAGACCTCAACTCCGCCGTGGTAAACTGAGGTATGTATGGGGATACCGCAGCGAGGAATATCTCAAAGTAGCCCTCGTTTTGCTGGGCGTCCAAGACCGCCTGGAGCGTAGTATCGACCAGGCCAAAGACCAGCGGTTCAATGTCCCTCGACATTGTCGTGTTGAGCCCTATCAGCTCTGGAAGAAGCTGAACGCCAATCAAACAAGAGAGAACGACGCTCTGAAGACGTTCTGTGGAGACTGGGTTGGCGATCTCTCCTCCACGCTTTATCCATGATTCCGACATCTGGACAAGCTCCCCGACTTTGGGGAAGAACAGCTCGAGAACCAACCTTTTGGCCGTGTGCGAACCTGTGGGATCCGACACTTGCCCCAAGTCGTGTCCGAGAGCACACTGGTAAGAGATACTGGGGTCGCCGCCATGGGTGGTATCATCGAGAAGGAGAAGGTACCGCAGCATTGCATGGTGCTCCTTGTGCTTCTTCCAGAACTGGCCCATCGTTCCGCCGAAAACCTGAGCTGGTTCACTCGTTTTCATGACCGGCATCCCGCAACATGCTCGCAGGAGGTTGACAAAGTCGAATGGGGGAGCGAGATGGGAATGGAGAGACGCATAGATCAGCTCCGCTGTTTGGGCTGTCAGGAGTGCTTCATCAAACCACAAAATGGGTGGCAGCTTACCGGGATTCCATTTTACAAAAACCCAACGGATGATGTAATTACTGGTTGCCTGACTGGCATTCGGAAGGATCATGTTTCTGACACAGAGTAAATGGAGCATCAATACAAGGGACGCATCGACAAGAACAGCAGGCCCGCTGATGTCCGAGTTGGTAACCAAGACGTTGATCTCGTCCACCATTTCATGCTTCGCTATGAGGTCCGACTCCAGTACAGAGTGCAACAAGGCGCACGCGGCACGGCTTGTCGCTGGGAGGCTCACAGACCTGACGCCAATCTGCCAGGCCTGTTTCCACAGGCCCGAAAGGGCGTCATCACGCCCCGACTCAATAGTTGCAAAGCTAGATAGTGCGCCACAGTTAGCACGCATCTACATCTACAAGTCACCTCGCGAAGACGGACGCACCTTGAACAGGCAAGCATCGCCCAGGAGGCAACTACTCCCTGCTTATCACTGATCAGGCCCAAGAGAGCTTCTAGGAACTCTGTTACTTCGTCGACTGAGAGCTGCTGCTGTTGCTGGAAGAGAAAGGGTATCAATTGCAGTGCTGTGAGACGGACCCCGAGATCAGGCGAAGTCAGCTTCTGTAGCATCCTGCTGGGCTCGCGAGCCATTCGCCGTTTTTTGCGCGGCTGTTCATCCTCTGTAGGGTGCGGGGCCCGATTTCTCTTGACGTTGCGCGAGTACAGGGCCTCTAAGATGGAAAGGCTCTCCAGAAGCGCCCAGTTCTGCTCAGCTGTCTGGTTATATGGCCGCATGCTGAAGATGTTGGTCCTCGGGTGATCTGCGGGGAGGCTCATTGATGTGAAGGTCAGGTCGTCAAGCTGCAGGCGGGCTCGGTCTTCACGTTTGGAGTATTCGGACCACAGCGCATCCAGCAGGTCTTCCAGTTCTTGCAGGAGGGTATCTTCCGATGATTCTTGCATCAGACTTTCAAGGAACAGGTGGATGCCGTATAAGGTCTTGAGGATTTCGTCCCGGACAGCGTTTGACATTGCATCCCTCAGAAGGGCTCGCGGAGGCCACCAGTAGGTAATCAGGGGGACAAGTTCTCTGGTCAAGCCTTTTGCCAGGAGCACATTATCCGCTTGGATGTACGAGAAGACACTATTGATCGTGGCAAAGGCGACCTGGTGTATGGTGTTCAACTTCGCGTGGTGGGCTTGCAGGACCTGGAGGGAGATGTTTGAGACTTCTTGGGCTCGTTGCTGAAGTGGCGCGTGGGGTGCAGACAGCAGAAGATTGAGAGCTGTCAGGTAATTTTCCGCCCCCTGGCTCCCAACATAACGAGGGTTTCGGTGCACTGAGCTTGACCCGGATCGACCTGTAGAGTATGCTAATGACATTGTCTGACCGCTTCCTGGAGCCGGGGATGCACGGGATATGGTCCCCGATGTCCGGTCGCCCTTCTCCAAGAAACGCGACACCGCTAGGAGGCAGAAGTCGACACATGACAACCACAGGTCGCCGCCCATGACCGCGAAGTTCTCGACATTTTCCGGGTGGTCGAGAAGGGCTAGAAAGGCTTTGGTATAATTCTGAACAAGCGGTTCAACAAAGTCTTCGTCAGGCCCGGGAAGAACTTGGGTGATGTGGTCGACGATGGCCCTTGCCGTTTTGCGTTTTAGCTTGACTGCTCCATGAGAAACGACTACTTTCAATGCCTCGGCGCATTTCTCTAGTCTAGCACTAGACGTGGCTTTGGAGTTTTTCCTGACACTGAAGTAGCTCTGCTTCTCTAGCAATGTACATGAGAACAGGGCCTCAAGGAGGCTGTGGTACTCCTTGTCGGTAAGAGGTTTCCTAGGAGGTTGTCAGATGGCGGCTTGTTCCCCACAAACTAGAACAGAAACCTACTGGTTTGGATTTTGTGACCTCTTCTCAACTTTGTTAAAGTAGAACAAAAGGTCTCGGGAGTTCTAGTCAGCCAACAGAACATCGGCATAGTCAACACTCCGACTTACTATCAAGCGCATCTTTTCGTTCGGTGACAGTGCCACTCCTCAGAGACGCTATATGTCCTGAGTTAGCCAGCTGGGCCTTGCTTGTGGAAGCGATACTTACCCCCAATGATGTTCAGGTTGTACTCTCCACCACCGCTCCTTATACCTGGCGCCATGATATGCGGTGTTTAGGGACCAGATCATCTGGAATTCACCAGATTTGGGGTTGCAGTAGTTCTCAAACTTTGAGGATTTGTGCATGCAATATGCTTGCCTTGAAGTGTAATGCTGGTGGAAGTTGTGCGCTGAGTAACTTGGATATCAAAGTATTAACGACAAGGCTGAACGATGATATGGATGTGCTCCGTAAACATAAACATGGAACAGGCAGAACCGGGGGCTGTGGCCTCTTTTAAGAAACCACACATATCTAGTGGTCCGGTAAGTAGGTATGTTGCCAGAGCCTCAACTAAATAAAGCAGCTGAGACGGATATTGCGTAAAAATCCTAGACTCACCACTGTTCTCAGCAAAACATCCTGCCTGCTTCCAGGTTCCTGGCCAGGATGCCTGTGATGGCGGCAGAATATTCTCACCGCCTATCTGAGCAGGGGAGACCCTGTCCATGTCATAGATACCTAAGTACATGCCAAGAGGTCCGAATCCTAGGTACTTGTACACACAGTCCCGAACTCTACCGAAGTATTTACTCATTCCTCCTAATTTGAAACTCACAATTGTCTCCACAGCAATGGGTAGTTTAAACGTGATCGTATGGGATTTCATCCCTTTGTTTTCTTGCTTTCTAACGGTGTTGCTTGGGATGAATTTGTGACATTGGGGATTTCGGACAAGGGATGAATAGGTATCTTCTCGAAGGTGGGCCTTACTCCGGAACGGAAGAACAATTTCCCCATATTTTGCCCCGCTAGATGGAAGTACCTAGGTACCTGTGGATCTCCTAGCTCCAAGCGCGGGACGCCTGTAGAAGCTTGAACTCGCGTCTGAAGTCCTCAACAGCGACCAAAAACTCGCATAGCTGCCTTGTCTCTAGAGCTGCCGCCAGCCCTCCAACGTTCCACATCACTCCCCAGCCTCGCATATATGCGGCACAGCATCAGTTGCAGCTCTCCCACGATGCGCTGAGGTTTTCATCGCCGACCATGTCCGAACCTGGCACGCTGGAGTCGCTCGAGGCTCTACATAAGGAGCTCCTCCCGGCCTCCGAATACCGCTTTGAAAATGTCCAGTTCCTTGAGCGGTCCCTGCTTGCGCATGCCGATGCTTTTAGAAAACTTCTTGATAAGCCCGCGAGAGACTCGAAACACCGGGCTGCCGTACAATCAGGTGTGTGGCCTTCTCAGCTCACTCCATCGCCCGCCGAACAGATGCTAACCAGACGCGGCGCGGCTCAGGGAAGATAACTGTGGCAGATGAGGAGTACTCGATCAACCAAGACTTTGTGGACAGCACATTGAAGGTCGCGGATGAGGTGGACCTAGACGAAATCGAGACTGCCAAACTCCTCCTCGAAGCACAGGGAACCACGGAACTCCTCGGCCATTCGTTGTTCGAGCGCGGCATCATACGGTTCCACCAGCAACGAAAGTACCTGCTGGATTGCATGCGACTGTGCATCCAACTGGCAAATGACGTCGAGCTCGAACCCGAAGTCCAAGACTTCTTTGGAGTCTTCGTCACAGAGAACATCTATGGCGCTGCGGTTCCTGGCGGCCAGGCACCCAGCGCGGAAAAGAAGATCGTTCCGAGATGCATGGCGGCTCTGCAAGACATTAGGGTATGGCTGCAGAGGATCACGGAGAAGGTGGCCACAACAAATCTCATGTATCAAACCCAGCCAGCCGTCCCCCCCGAGTTCCAAGAAGCAATCGAATTCTCCCGCGTTAGTCTTGTTCAACAGCACGAACTGCTAGCCGTGATAATGTGCTCTGCGATAGAAAAACACGAGGCCGGCGTAAAGGACTTCGAGGGCTTCTTCGAGGGGGTCAAGAGGATTGACAGATATGACCATTTACTCGGTAAGCAAGCTCGGCGCAAAGAAGTGGAGGTATCCAGTCAAGAGATGGGCTAATGAGTAACAACCCAGTCCATCTATTTCCCGCCCTTGGCACCTTTATCAGTGTGTTTGGGTCGACAGAGGGCGTTGGCGATCTCGGACAGGCTCGCACGCTGAACAAGCTCATCTGCAAGGATGATGGATCCTGGTCGCTCGTATACCTCGGTGCAGCCGTACGAGCTTGGTGGATTGCCGAGTACAGTGGATGGTACCTCGACGACCCGATCGGCTCCCCTGTGCAAGGGGTTGACCTGGACGAGGAGGACATGGAACGATCAAAGCAATTCATGGAATCCCTGAAGTACGGGGCATTCGATTTTATGCTTTCCGTCGCTGCTGATTGCAAAGCCCCTGACTGGCAAGATCCTGCCCGCTCCGGCATGCGACAATGGCTGCAGCGCAAGTCACCCCCTCTGGCATCGGATCCTGTTCCATTCTCCGAGTTCTTCCAGAAAAGACTCATGGTCCAGCTCGAAGTCTTCATCGACGCGTTCATATCGAATCTTCCGGACGTCTTGCGGAAACTGCGGGTGGAAGAGGATGAACAGCGGCAGCTTAGCCAAACCCACGAACAGGACTTGGATTTGGAGAGGTTCCTCATCATTATTGCCTACTCGTACGAGGGCAGGCCGGATTCTGCCGATGCCTTCTGGTCTGATCCCGACAGCAATCTAGCAGGATTCTTGCACTGGGCATCCAGGAGAGCCTCCACACCCCTCGTGAGCGCCTTCTGTGACATGCTCCAGGCTCTCTCAGATGACGAGGAGTGTGCAACTGCAGCGCACGAGTTCCTTCTGGATGAGGGCCATCACTCGTCGGGGAAGATGAGACGCACTCAGTCTCTCACCTGGGGTCAGATCTTCAAGGAGCTGGTCTTTTTCACGAACAAAATCCGCGAGCGTCCAAGTCCTACGCAGTCCAACGTTTATCGTGGAGGGAAGCCTACCAGCGAACAGGCAGAGACAGAGCCCGAGTCGGCCATGATGCTCGAGTGCTATCTGCGGCTGATGACGAAGCTCTCGGCAAAGAGCGAAACTGCGAGGCAGATGTTGTTGCGCGACCCTAATTTCAACCTGGTCGAGGTCCTGTACCAGCTTGCCAGCAGCACGATACCTGCCCGCCTCAGGGCCTGCGTGTTCTACACGCTCCAGGCCTTGCTTGCTCGTATGACCCCGGAGGAGGGCCAGATCATGTGGCGGTGTGTTGATTCCTGGATAACCGGAGGCTATGCCGTGCAGCCGAGCGCTCACAAGAGCAGCAACCTCGGGCTGAACCAGAGCAGCCCTAAGTTGCATATGGAAGCCATCTTCCAGGAGATCGGTGAAGGCTTTGAAGAGCCGAATGCCTTCACTCAGTTGCTGATAACCCTCACCACACCGGTCGAGGGATGCGATCCGCTGAATGACACGCTGCCCTTCCCCGAGGACCTGGGTTCCTCGCTTCGGGCCCCTGGCATCGAGCTGTATGTCGACTACGTGCTCGGACACGTCTTCGGGAATAGGTCCAAAGACATACAGGATACGGCCCAGCTTAGAACGCTGCGGCTCAGTTGTCTGGATTTTGCCCTGAATTGCCTGTTGACGTTCAACGAGGACTTGATCATCATCGGCAACGAGAGCAATATCGCCATTGACACAGCAATATCGACCACCGATCTGGCCACATATGTCCGCCTTCATCCCTTCGGCCGTGTCATGGAATGGATGTTCAACGATAAGGTCATGGAAGCCCTCTTCAGCACAATCCACCAGAACCCGGCCGAAGTAGGGAAGTCGGCCCCGGACTCTACGCTCATACTCGGAATCCTTCGAAGCGTGGAAGTTATAACTAGAGTCCTCGAGCTGCAAACCACATACCTCGATCTTGTGCGGCCCATCATCAAGCTACAGGCCGGGCAAGAACGGCAGCCCGTTGCTAACGCGGCCTATGCCTCCTTCGAGGATGCCTTGATGAATCACCTGGGACTCGTGGTTGACTTGGGCCGGTTTTGCGGCATTGGCTATCCGTCCCTGACTCTTGCCTGCTTGAAGCTACTGGAGAAGATCTTAACATCCCCGAAGATCATCGCCGCTTGGAATCCCGAGTCTCGGCGGCATGGCCATCGAAATAAAGCTATCATAGCTCTCGAATCCGAAGGCGTAGCAGAGGCCATGGCGCATTCTCTTTCGTCCGAGCTGGGGATGACGATTGACTTTGTCCGCGGAGCGGACACGCCGAACTACATGGTAAAGATTTTCATCCTCGACTTCCTCTATGAATGTCTCAAAGCCAGCCCCGATCAGCCTTTCATCGTGCATCTTCTCGGCTTTCAAGGCGGAGCCAGTGGACTCACCGTCGACCCCGAGAGTGCGTTTGGCTTACAAGAATCCTTATTCCACGTTCTTGTCAACCTGGTGATCGAAGTGCCCTACTTGGAAAATGAAGAAGACGGAATCCGGGGTTGGTTGGTTGCGCTAAAGTCAAAAGCGTTACGCATCCTCCAGATTCTATGGAATTCCCCCCTTTCCTCGGCCATTGTTATGGACGAGCTGAGGCCGCTCAAGTTTCCTTTCCATCTGCTCCTCGGCAAGGTTTTGATACAGCCACATCTGAGATGGGACGGCCAGGAGTCGGGCAGTGCCGCGTTTCTCCTCGCCGACTCCTCCCTGGCCTATCTCGACTTCCTCTCGATAAGAACAATGGCCTTTGAATACATAGGCATGGAACTATGTAGCGTATCTCAGAGCCGAATGCCCACCTTCAAGCGGGAGCTCTTGGGTGCCCTTCTCGCCGGACAGGTCAAGGGAGACGAAAACGAACCCATTGGAACGCCTAACGCGTTCGATTTATACGACTTCATGGACATGGACGGCCAATGGGAAATCCCGCCGCCCGAATTCACCTATCTCAAAGATCTTGACCTGAGGGCTTGCGTGGAAGAGTCGGATCACATTGTGCTATACGATATCGCCAAAGTTCGAGAGGTCCTACTGCTGAAGCAGAATGAGTCGAGGAACGCCGGCCTGGTGGTCTCCGAAAGCGACCTGGCGGCTATGGAAAAGGAAGAAGCTTTGCTATTGGAGTATCTCGTATACTCTAATCGTGTCAAGGTAATCGCCGCTCGAAGGCGGAAGGCCCTCCAGGCCTGGACAAGGCTGGTATTGGTCATGGTTGAGACGAATGACTTCAAGGGCACAGACAAGGCCTCGTTTCTTCAGCAAGCCCTCCAAACCATCCTGCCGAGTCTAGACACTTTGAGCGCGGACGGCCATCCAGAAGCACTCGAGTTGGCGAAGCTTGCCAATGTCCTTCTCTTCAAGACTGACTTCTCTCTCGAGGGCGGGCCCTCTAGCCCCGACAAGGGGGCCCTAGCCAAAGGCACACCTATCAGCGACAAGTTGTTCCAGTTGTTCCAGATATGCCTGAGCGCCATTGGAAGGTGGGCAGGCGATGCCGAACTGAGGTTGGTATACTACAGCATCTGCTACCGATATCTCACGGGGGTCGTCAACCGCGGCGAGGCCTTCCGTCCGGACCGGCAGAAGGCGATGAAGGCGATCCAGGTCTACGGCGAGAAGCTCCTCAATGTCATTTGCGACGATGCGTTCGGCGGCGACACGGGCTGCCAAACAGCAGCCATGATTCTGCTGGGGGCACTGGTGAATCTAGAGAGGAGCGAGGACGGTACGGGTGTTGTCGAGACGCTGAACCGGCTGAACTTTATTGGAATCCTGGTCGACAGCCTCAAAACGCTCCTCCACGAGTGGCTGGAGATAATCAAGACAGGCAACACCCCGGCAGAGCACTACACCAACGCCAAGCTGTCGCTCCTCCTGCAGCTCTGCCAGAGCCGGCCGGGGGCCAAGCACGTGCTGCACGCCAACCTTTTCCGCGCCGTCGAGCTGTCGCGCCTGTTCGCCGTCGACCCGGAGCTGGAGATGGACCCAGCCGACGCGGCCGCGCTGGGGCGGCACTACGGCCTCCTCGTCCGCGTCGCCCGCGTCGTCGCCGCCGCCGTCCTCGGCAGGGGCAGCCACAGCGTGCCGCAGGGCCGCCGCTTCCTCACCCAGCACAGGCCCCTGGTCGTGCACACCCTCAAGCGCAGCGCGGGGATAGGGACCCCGCAGCCGCCGCCCAACTCCACCGCCACCACCGCCACCACCGCCGCCGCTGCCCAGGTGCGAGCCGAGCTGGAGGATCGCACTGAGGAGCTTGCGGAGGCATTTATGGCTCTCATCACCGCGACTGGGTTCTTGGAGGTGAGTTTTTTTTGGTTTTATTTTTTCCCCCTCCCTTCCTTCCCCTTCCCCTCACTTTCCTTTCTCCCCTCTCCCTCCTTTTTCATTACCCCCCTGTCACTTCTTGACCCATATATCTGGACCTGAGGCCGAGTCTAACCTGCGACTCGGCGTGTAGTTCGAATTAGAACAGACACCCTCCGAGAAGCCGAGGGGAACGCCGACTCTGTTCCACTGAAGGGGTATCACGGAGAGACTGGAACAAAAAGGGTATTTTTCTCGAGCAGGCCGACGATGCTCATGTCTTGTTGCGGAGGGTGCTGAGTGAGGAGTTTCTGGCGCACCCATCCTGGCTCAGGGGGAGTGGTGGGATAGACTTCATGTGTGATTTTTGCTCTATCCAGAGGCGGAGCAAAGAAGCAAATCAAATCAAGGGATAAAATAAAAGAAGGTCATTCACGGGACATCGAGGTAATTCAGAAACCATGTTCTTCAGATTTCTAATTGGGTTGGTCCAGACCCAGAAAGGGGAACCATTCGCCTAACTGCCAAATCTATGCTATGCCCCTTTTCCCACCAGGGACGACACAATGCAAACGCCAGTCAAATGCCAAAGTCCACCTCGTTACGCATGCATGCAATGGGGGTATCTAACTTGAAGGGAAACCTCTTATGGGGCCATCCCAAAAGCCTGCCGTCCCATCCAATACCCAGAGGGGGGAAATCCCCCAAAAACGAAATTAGCTCGAGACCATGTTTTGAAATAAAGCCCCGCGCTATGGGCAATGTTTCTCTCACTCCTCCTCCCTTTCCGTCAGCGTCCCCCCCACCCAGACCCAGCTGTCCGGATCCGTAGGCGACAACGTTTCTCCCTGAATATTGTTGGAGAGTTGGAAATGGAATCTCATCGGCCAACAGATATGGCCGGGTCCAAAGGGAAGCTAAAGCCCGGGAGGGCTCTAGGTTTGAAGACGGGGGTGTCAGCGAGCAGCAGGGCGCTTGCCGCTCCTCTTTGCCGTCATCAGCTTCAGCTCGAGTGGCCAGAATCCCTTTGCCCTAGTCGAGAACTTCCCAGATACAGGCCGTGCGTCGAGCTTTTGCCGACATATGGGGCATATCTTCTTCGTCAAATCGATGTGGAGCGAAGAATGCAGGCATTCGGAGCAGAAGAGGTGCCCTGGATGAGAGTGTTAGCTAAGGCCTGTGTGTTTCTCCAACCCCTCGGGCCATGATTGCAGGAAGTGTAGTGGGATTGAATGTATATTGAGTGCACTAACCACAATGAGTGACCGTCAAGCCCGTGGCATCGTCCATGCAAATCACACACTGGAAAGTGCCGAGTTTAATGCTATGACGGTCCACCTCGGGTTCGCTCTTTTCCCTGGGGCGTTCGTCTGCGTCCTCCAAGTTGATAATGTCCTCCTCATCCCGGTCGAAGAACAAGTCGTCGTCAAATTCGCTCTCGAGCTTGGCGGCGCTGGCTCGAGGTCGCTTGGCCTGCCGCTGCCCGCCTTCTTCGGGCGCTCGAGCAGTCCCCCCGGGGGAGCGCCTTCTCTTTGGGGCTGGATCACTTGTGGAGGGGCTCGCGACTTCGATCACATCAGAGGAGCGCCTCTTGCGCTCTCGTGTGGTCGGCATAGTGGTTGGTTCCCGGTGACGAGAGATATCGGGGATTATCGAGCTTCCAGATGGCCCAGGCGAAGACTCAGCCGACGTGGAAAAATATTGCTCCGAGTGGGGGCTCTGCGGCGGGATTGAAGGTGAGGAGAAAGTGCCGTCCACAAGGGCTTGAAAGTAGTCGCTCTCTGGATCTCTCGGTGGCGCGATGCCAGCCTCTGTTAGGAAGATAAAGTCCCAAGTGGGCCGGTTGAGTAAATTGTCACCTTGGCTTGAGCGAGGCCCGTTTGGTGTGGTTGGCAGGGTAGGTAGGGTCTGAAAAGTTGAAGGTCGACTGTTGTCTCTCCGGGTGTCTAGGCTTGGAGATGGACGGGAGGACAGTGGAGTCGCACTTGGTGGGTCGTAGTGGAGGCGACTCGACGGATCCGGAAGCGGATATTGGCCTCTTCCGGTAGACGGGACGCCGGGGCGAGTGTGTAACGAGGAAAGTGGCGGCGAGTTGAGAGGCAAGCGCTGCGGAGGCCGAGAAAGGTGCGGAGCTCGAGGCAATAACGGCTGCTGGAGTATTGATCTATCGCGTCGCTGTGGCGGCGTTGGCAACGGCGGCAGAGGTGGGTATATACCAAAGACGTATGGGGGATCGAGCTCTGCCTTCAAGACGCCGCTTGTTAGGGAAATTCCATATGTACAGTACAAAGCCAGCAAGCTAGGGGGTTTTACCATCAAATAGGATATTGTCTAAGATGCTGGCAAAGAACCCATATTCTGCCATTGTCTTCCACAGCAGCCGCCTGCACAAAGTGCACAAAGCAGGCAAGTGAGGAAGTTAACGCCGGGAGTCTGTGGCGAATTGCTTTCTGGCCAATCTCGACCTGATGGAGATGTGGTCATGTGATCCCTCGCCACTTTTTGTTTGACGACAACACCAGTCACCTGATTGGATGGATGCATACCAGCTCGCTGCCAGCTGCCACGGATTGTGCAAACGCACCCCCCCTGTTTTCAACTTGCTCAGGACTTAATCCGACTTCTTGCGACAGATACAAGTAAATACTATACCAGCTCGTCTTACAACCAGAGCTAATAGACAGACGTTAGCCAAATGTAGGGAAGCTTCGGCATAACCAATCGCCAAACATGAACTACGAACTGTCGTCATCTCATCCCTCGAAATGCTTAGCCTGATTCATGGTCCTGGCGGAAGACCACCATCCACCACGATCTTAAGCTCCGTGCGACTCGCAAGACAACACCGGGTCGCCCGGCACTCGTTGCGACCATGGTTGGCGCCTGTTCGTGTCAGATGGCAGTCTACAGTCGCCGGCCAACCAGCCGCCTCCTCCGAGCATGATCGCACCACCGGCCTTGGGGTCCCCTCAGAAGCACGGTATAACGAGATTGGTGTCCAGCAGCTCAGCTCACACCTGTATTCCCAGCTCTTCCCTCGCGGCAATAACTCCCCACCAGCACCGGAACTCGTCGAGCTGGCCCGCGATCACCTGCGACGCCATGATCTGCTTGGGAAGACCGACGACACCTCTGCACCTGTCGCATTCGATCTGCCTCCCCTCGTCGGCGAGACCTTGGACGAGCACTTCTACAAACTAGGCGTCGATTCCTCGGAGCCAGTCCTGACGTACGCAAAACAGTTTGCGCGTGCAAACGCGCCGCCGAAGCCGCGGAAATGGGTGCGCCGGAGCGGTTGGACCAAATACTACCCGGATGGGAGAACAGAGGCTCTTGAGGCACCAGACACCAACATGCTCACCTTCGACACCGAGGTTATGTGGAAGGAGCATCCATTTGCGGTCATGGCATGCGCCGCCGGCCCCGATGCCTGGTATGCCTGGCTCTCGCCGTGGCTGTTGGGGGAGACGGAAAACGAGCGGCAGCTGATCCCCCTCGGGGATCCCACACAAGACAGGGTAATTGTCGGACATAATGTCGGCTACGATCGTGCTAGGATCCTGGAGGAGTATGACGTCAAACAGACGAGGAATTCCTTCCTGGACACCATGTCCCTCCACGTTGCGGTGAATGGAATGTGCTCCCAACAGCGGCCGACGTGGATGAAGCACAAGAAGAACCGAGAGCTGCGGGACAAGATCGCCAAGGAGACGACCAGCGTCGAGTTGACCGAGCTCCTCAACAACAGCCCTCTCAGTCATGAAGAAGAGGAGCTGTGGGTGGAGAGGAGCTCAATCAACTCGTTGAGGGATGTCGCAAAATTCCACCTCAACGTCACAATTGACAAGGAAATTCGGAATGCATTTGGCGACCTGGACAGGGAGGGCGTGCTCGGGAAACTGGACGAGCTCCTGGACTACTGCGCCGCCGACGTGGCCATCACCCATCGGATATACCAGATTATCTTCCCAAATTTCCTCGAGGTCTGCCCTCATCCCGTCAGCTTTGCCGCCCTTCGGCACCTCTCGTCCGTGATCTTGCCGGTCGACAGGTCTTGGGACTCGTATATTGCCAACGCCGAGGCGACCTATCACAGACTCTCTGACGGGGTGCAGAGCCGGTTGGTGTCGTTGACGGAGAAGGCCTTGGAAATCAAGGCCGATCAGGACAAGTGGAGTAATGACCCCTGGATGATGCAGCTAGACTGGAGCGGCCAAGAGATCAAGATGGTGAAAGGCAAGAAGAAAGGGGACCCGCCACGGCCTGCGGCGAGGCAGAAGAAACCAGGCATGCCGCAATGGTACAGAGACCTGTTCCCAAAGAACGATGCGCCAATCAACGTTTCAGTCCGAACGAGAATAGCACCTCTGCTACTCAGGTTGTCCTGGGATGGCCATCCGCTCTTCTGGTCGGACAAATATGGCTGGACATTCCGTGTTCCCCTGGCCCAGGCCTCAAAGTACACAGAGCGGCAGATGGTCAAGTGCGACTTCAACGAAGAGACTGTCGTAGCTCTCAAGGAAGATCGAGCCCATGCCTACTACAAGCTCCCACACAAGGACGGCCCGACTGCTCGTTGCGCTAATCCGATGGCTAAGGGCTACCTCGCCTACTTCGAGAGCGGGGTTCTTTCCTCAGAGTACCCGTACGCGAAGGAGGCTCTCGAAATGAATGCCTCGTGCTCTTACTGGATCAGTGCCCGGCACAGAATCACGTCGCAGCTCGTCGTCTACGAGGATGACCTCAATCGCGGCACAGCGGCGCCGGAAACCAAGCAGCCGGGTGACGGCGACTCGCCAACCAAAGGCTTCATCCTCCCGCAAGTCATCCCGATGGGCACAATCACGCGTCGTGCCGTCGAAAACACGTGGCTCACGGCATCCAATGCCAAAAAGAACCGCGTTGGCTCGGAGCTTAAGGCCATGGTGAAAGCACCTCCGGGATACGTCTTCGTCGGGGCCGACGTCGACTCCGAGGAGCTCTGGATTGCCTCCGTCGTCGGGGATTCCACGTTCAAGATGCATGGCGGCAACGCCATCGGCTTCATGACCCTTGAGGGCACGAAGGCGGCCGGAACGGACCTGCACAGCCGGACGGCGTCGATCCTGGGCATCACGCGAAACGACGCCAAGGTGTTCAACTACGGGAGGATCTACGGCGCCGGGCTGAGGTTTGCCGCGCAGCTTCTGAGGCAGTTCAACCCCAGCTTGAGCGAGCGGCAGACGCTCGAAATCGCGTCGAAGCTCTACTCCACTACCAAGGGGACGAAGACGAACAGGAGGGCGCTCCACAAGCGGCCGTTCTGGCGCGGAGGCACCGAGAGCTTCGTCTTCAACAAGCTCGAAATGTTCGCCGAGCAGGAGCGGCCGCGCACCCCCGTCCTCGGCGCGGGCATCACCGAGGCGCTGATGGGCCGCTTCATCAGCAAGGGCGGCTACCTCACGTCGCGCATCAACTGGGCGATCCAGTCCAGCGGCGTCGACTACCTGCACCTGCTCATCGTCAGCATGGACTACCTGACGCGGCGCTTCAACATCACAGCCAGGCTGGCCATCACGGTGCACGACGAGATCCGCTACCTCGTCCGGGAGGAGGACAAGTACCGCGCCGCCATGGCCCTGCAGGTGGCCAACGTCTGGACGCGCGCCATGTTCGCCCAGCAGGTCGGCATCGACGACCTCCCCCAGAGCTGCGCCTTCTTCTCGGCCGTCGACATCGACCCGGTCCTGCGCAAGGAGGTCGACATGGACTGCGTCACGCCCAGCAACCCTGTCCCGATCCCGCCGGGCGAGAGCCTCGACATCACCGCCCTGCTGGCCATGGGCGCCGCCCAGGCGGGTCTCGACCCGGCCATCGTCCCTGACCCGGCGGCCCGCGCGCCCCGCCCCGAGGACGTCGAGTACCGGCCCCGCACCCCCGTCATGCAGCAGCTGCGCGAGTCCTCGGGCGCCACGCCGGAGAACGACGCGAGGTTCATCAGGGCGCAGATCACGGCCGACGAGCGCGAGCTCCGCGACATCCTCAAGGAGACCAGGAAGCCCGCCCCATCGTCCCCTGCCGGGTCGACGACGACCGCCGCGGCGGCGGCGGCCAGGCGGCTCAAGGGCGGCGCGGCGGCCGTCCTGCCGTACCACTCGCAGGCGCGCCTGATGCCGACGGAGCGCGAGCCCATGTCCGTCACCGAGGCCCTCGGGGCCGCCCGCCCGCCCAGGGGGTCCAACGCCGGCGCGAAGTGGTCGTGGGATAAGTACGGGTCCAGGGCGGGCAGCCGGACCGGCACGGGGACGGGGACGGGGACGGCTCCCTCGAGGCTGTGATGTTGGGTCCTCGACCTTGTGATTTGGGGCGGGGTTTGCATCACTCCCATCTTGAGGACTGTATTGTACGACTGATCGTCTTTCTCCTTTGTATACCTTGACGGGGGGGTGTGGGTCGGTGAATGTGCAAAAAAAAAAAATGACACTCCGTCCATTCAGGGGCGAGGAGATGTTGAATTAATTACCTGTACATATCTGCTCTTCTTCTGTAACAACATATGGGGGTATGATATGGGAGGCGGACTCTGGCTGGCTGGTGTTCTTTTAAGGCTATATGTCGGGTCGGATATTCTGAGTGTTCATATCGTGTACATCACCCAGGAGCCTGTAGAGGTCGGGTGGCAGGGTCCTCACAGTCCAGTTCGGTGTATGTCTACATATATAATGGACCATCGTAATTCTGTTGTAATTTCCGAACCGGTCAATTGGATGTCGCCTGTTCACATTATTCCCAAGAACCAACTGCCAGGTATGCTGGGATGCCCTGGTTAATCGACCTCAGTCAAGGCCACTTTCATTCCCATGCTCATGGTTCATGGAGCTGGAGCTGCTTTAAATAGCAGAATCAGCCAACATGCCACAGGCTATGGATGGGAGTGTATGAGAATCGGCCGAGTCTTCTATTAGGTACTGTCTATCTATTCGGTTTTTTTTGGTTGCCAAGGTATAGGTCTGGATAATTAGTTGTGATGATGCATCCCTCTTCTCCACAGCCAACCCAGTCAAAGTCTATTCGTGGTGTTTTTAGCCCGATTTCTTTCTCGGATTCTTGCTCCTCGTTGCTTCTACAGTTCCAAGTCTGTCCCATTTCCTGTCTCCTTTTTTTAATTGGAAAATAAACCAATACAACATGCGCCCGCCAGTACCAAAATCCACCCCGCTGATGTGGCGAGTCCTCCAAACCACGCCAACTTAGAGCTTCGGATCGAAGTCTTCGTACTCGGTAAGGTCCTTTGCCGGCTGGGCTCCGGCGCTCGCAACCAATCCGGCCTTGAAGCTGCGAACGTCCTCGACGATTAACGGAGTAGTACCATTCGAGGATGGAGGCGCCTGCTCCCCGGTGCCTTCAATCTCACTAGCCTTGCTGGCCTGCGTATGCAACTTCTTCCAGGTTTCAACAGCCGCATCAATCTTGTTTTCGGCCACCTTCAGGTCGTGGAGAAGATAGTTCTTCAGGCCGTCGATCTCCTTGGCCTCATCGTGACCTGCGGCGCTCAACCGGGCCTGTAGATCCGTCGCCGCCTGTGCCGATGCTTCCGAGTCCAACTCGAGCGTCTTCACCAGCTCGGAGATCTGCTTGGTTGAGACATCACTCTTCGCCTGCGCCACCAGATAGACGGCCAGCTTGGCGCGGACGGCGGAGCTGGGGTGGATGTATTGCTTGAAGAACTCGATCATATCGGCCTTCGTTAGCGGCTTGATATGAGCCGCATCTTGTTGCGCTATCAAAGTGTATTAGCAAATGCAAGGTGGAACAGGGAGGAGACTCTGGAACTTACCCGACTCGAAGTCGTAATACTCGCTATGAATCTGGTTCCAATGCCTGTTAGTCTCCTGGTCCAGGTACTTGGGCTTCTCTAGCCGCTTGACGATCAAGCTGCGCTTTTGGTTCTCAAAGTCGCTCTCCTCCATCTTGTCCAGTGTCTCGGCGAAGGACGTAAGGAATGATTCGATCCGGCAATCCAGATACTCGGCAGTCTTCTCGCTCTGGATGATGAACCTGAAGCCATACGTCGTGGACCCGGCTCGGACGCCTGAGAATACAACGTACCCGAGCTGCTCCTTGGTCCGCAACTGGTCAAATGCTGGTTCGTGTAGAACTTGGTCCAAAAGAAGCGTCTTCGCGCGCACATTGCGGTCCGACTTATCGCCAATATAGAGCCAATATTCGATGCAGTGGTTGACGTTCTCGGGGTCCTTGAGCGTCTTTCTCCACAGGTAGTTGGACGCCGGCGGGAAAAGAAGCGAGCGCTGGATTGGCCACTGGGTTCGGGGCAGAGCCCGGGGTTTGAGGGTAGACTCGATCATGTCCGTAAGCTTCAGTGCGTCTTCTTTGTATAGGTTCCCGTGGACGTAAACCTCCATATGCATCTGCGACAGCAACTCCTTACTAAAATGCCTAACAGCCTCGACCTTGATATCGGGCAGCTCAGCCACCAACTCCTCGACGACGTGGTCGTGTTCCGATGTCAGCCAGGTGGTGTAATCGCCGATTTGTGTGAAGGGTTGCTGAAGCTCCCAGTTGCTGTATGACCGGCTCAGGCGCTCCTTGATAATATCAAACCGATCATCGCGGATATCGAGATCGCGCATAGTAATCAGCACCTGTTCGAGGAGGACGGGCAGCTTGTCATTGTACCCCGAGACCTCGATGAACAGGCCGCGAGAGTCGAGCGCCACGGTATACTGCAAGCCAGCGAGTTCTGCGTCGTACGAGTACTCCTCGAGCGCATCCCTGACCAAGTCGGTAAAGAGCCTGGCCTTGACCGAGTTCTCCGCCGAGGCGAAGATGATTGGGCTCTTGCAGCTCACGATCAGGTTTGCTTTGGGGACCCAGAACGTATCGTCCTTCTTATACCATGTTCGGGCCAGGCCATCGTTGCGGATCATCCGGGGCGCCAGAGTCGGTTCCTTCACCTCCTTCTTTTCGACTTCGAGTTGGGTCGGGATGAACTGGTTCCTGTGTGGCAAGTGGAGCTTGGGGATGCGCTCCTTTGCGGGCAGGCTTGCGGCTTTCCTAACCTCGTCCACAAAATCGGCTGGGAAATTTGCGTAAGTGTGCTCGGTGCCATACCACTTCTCCTTCCGGTCCCATTTCCCAGGGAAATCCCGCGAAACAATGGTCATGCGGAAGTTGTCTGGCCGGAGGCATTCGATGCCGTCGCGGATCAACTTGGAGTCGAATTTGCGCAGCCTGCTACTGCCGCTCAATAGCCACTCGCGCGGCAGAGGCTTTTGCATCACCGAACTGATCTTACTAGTGAATCGGCTTGCTGGCGTCTTCTGTTTGAACTTGAAATCCACCTCGGCCATGCCCTTCTGCTCCTCAAATATCCACTCCTGGGGGGGCGTCTCTCTGAGCAGTGCGACATACTGGAAGAAGACCTTGACGATCTCCCTGTAATTTTTCAAACCCTGTCCAAGACTGGTTAGTTCCAGAAAAAAAGGGAAATACCGTGATCCGGAGCTCTCACCTCTTCTGTCAATCGGATTTGACAGTCGAAAATCCCGGGAGTCCCTGGGCAGACCGGGTACGCACCAGCGCTCAGGCCGTTGGCCCAGCCCTTGGACTTAATGTAGGCCATAATGCTCCCCGGCCCCTCGTGGCCGATCAGATGGCTGATATAACGGCTCGGCTGCGACTCGAAACTGTACTCCTCGTCAAGGAAGGGGAAGTTGAGGTTGAGCTCTCGGGAGTCCATGACAGGCTTTGCAAAGCACTCGATACCAAGTTGTTCCTTGTTGAAAGGCACTTCATCGGTCCAGCGGTTCGGCGTAAGGTCCTTGTCCTTGACATCGGAAAAGAACTCCGAGACCCAAGACTCGAGGACGTCTAGCGGTTCCCTCCCCAAGACGCAAAGCTTCATTCGGTTGGCAGAGTAATGCTTCTCGTAAAACTCGATAAACTTGTCCCGTACGTTCACTCCTTGAACTTCCGGAAGGGTCTTCAAAACTTCAAGATTACCAGTCGAGAAGTGGCAGTAGGGATGCTTTGGGTTTGACAGAGACTTTTCAAGCTGATGCAACCGCCACTGATCGCTTTGGAGATTCTTCTTGTTCTCCGAGTCAACGGCGCGAAGCTCACGGTCTAGGGTGCTAGCCAGGAACAGTGGCTCGACGAAGAACTGCGCGAAGCGATCTAGGGCACCATAGAGGGCAGACGGATTCTCAGCCGACGGCTCCTCATCATTCCCAGGCTTTGCTGCTACCTCGAAGTAGTAATTAGTAGATGTCGATCCGGTGTAAGCATTTGAGCTGCCTGAGTGGGCTGAAAGATACTGTGCGTAATCATTTTCCACTGGGTATTTCTTGGTGCCCATGAAGAGCAGCTGGAGTCAAGTGATGTCAGTACATAGTAGTCAAGACAGCTGATGGGGTGTGGAGAAGAATTAAGATTACATACGTGCTCGACAGCGTGGGCCATGCCAGGCATGACTTCCTCGTCGCTGAAGCTCCCTACATTGACATCGATGGCAGCGCTCGCCTTGTCTGTCTCTGGATCATGGACAAGGAGAACCTCAAGCTGATTTTTAAGGCGGATAACTCGGTAAGTCCGGTTGTCCAACGACGGCTTCTCTAGGCGATCTGTCACGCGCTCGACCTTGCGCGTGGCCGCCGGCTCGCGCGTCGGTCTACCCGCCGGGGCGGATGGTTTTGCTTGCGAGGGAGGCATTGTTGATGAGAATTGGCGGCTTCCTTGGGGTGAAGAGGTAGGTGGCTTATTACTAAGTGGGAGGATGAAACTGCCTGTGCCGACGTGAGATATCAAAGACACTGAGCGAGGGCTGACCGGAGGCGAGTGAAACCACGACCAGTGAGGGGCAGCAGCAGTCTTTAGCGGTCGTCCGAAGTGATATAGCGAGCCGCGAGAAGGTGGCCGGGTCTGTGCAGAGTGTGGAGACGCTACCGCGGTGCTAGGCAAGGTTACCAGCGGGTTGGAGTCAGTGTGCAATTCCGATGTGGCAGTTGCGCCTCGAGTCGCACTGCTGCAACCTATCGACCGTCGATGGTACTTCCTGGGGGGCTGGCGGAGGACCCAGGCGCCGTGGCAGTACAGTTCACAAGGGAGAGTGAGACGGCGTAGATGTCGTGGGTGGCGTTGCGGGTGGCGCCAGGCAAGAGCGGAAACAGCGAAGAAGCACTTAGGCTCGTAGCTACTGATGAGTGCCCAGAAGCCAGACCGAGGCGCGAGCATCTACTTATACCCCAGCACTCGACTTTTGGCGGAGCGTTGAGGACCTGGATGTCCAAGCTGTGACTAGCCGACAAGGCTGCACTGGGGTCCCTGAATAAGCCTGAAAGATTGCGGGAGAAGTGTCGAAAGGGGAAATCAATCACTGGGAGGTAAAAGTAGGTGGCCCGTCTGATCCTTTGCTATAATACAACAATCAGTATTGACGGGTAGAGGATAGAACGATGTTTGGAAAGCAGGGGGTAGGCCATTGGGACAATAGCAGACCCAGAGACACAGAGGCGACTTTGCAAGGGTTTGTGGGGTGTACGCATTAGAGGGCAAAAAATAAAAAATGGAGCGAGTGGATGACGGGCTGGCACTTCAGCCAAAGAAACGACGAAATGGGTACATATATGACCTAGGTAAGCTTCTCGAAAAACTGAGACTCTCAAGAACCCTCCCGCGGTCTAGACAGTGGCAATGCAACCAACTACTAACCACCGGTAGGCAAAGAAGGTTGACAAGCACTTACCATGAAGCTGCTTTTTTACTGGCAACGTAATCGACTTCCTGCCTTCCGGGGTGTTGCGTGTTGCACGATTTCTAACAAGGCGTGCCTGGCCGTTCTCAGTGGTTGGCAAGCGGGCCCAGATCCCGGATCCCGGGTTTATGAGCACCAGATGTCAAGTTTGAGAGGCGATCTCAACCCGAGAGGAACGCGGTACGCTAGATGATGCAGACGCCGCAGGAGCAAAGAAGCCGTCGTTGAACGAGGTTGAAGATGGGGAGAGTCCCGAGTCTGATGGGCGATGAGAGAGCGGTGACCAGAGTCAAAGCCAGGTGACCGGGGTGGTTGCGAGATGCTTAGGTGGACTATGTGACTAAGGTAGCCCGCCCCCAGCGTGCCGCACCGGCAGACAGAAGATAGGTTACTATCGCTGATGTCTTGTCTCGGCTACAGGTTGCAGGTTGCAGGCCGGATGGCATACAAGCTCGGGGTAGATTCTACTCTTTCAGGGCCGAGAGTCTGAGACAAATCCATGTCGGTTGGCAGCAATGGATTTTGGCATTTCTGGGCGGGTAAGGGCTCCGGGGTAAAATCAAAGCAGATGGATGCCAACCGTGGATCAGGCAGGAAGGAACGAACCATGATAAGCGGTGAGCGACCAACGACGGTCGACGAGCCTGTTCTACCTACCTAACCTACCTACCTACCTACCTAACCTAACCTTCCATGTAGACGGGAGGTGGTAGAGGTAGACAGTGGGTAAGACTTGGCAGCCGTGAGCAAGAAGGGAGGTCTTGGAGGAGGAAGGAACGAAGGGCCGTAGAATGGAGGCCAGTCTCAGTCGTCGATTGGACCATGGGCCGGTCCCCCAAGGACAATCCCAAGCATGGAAGGCGGTCGAGAGGACCAGAGAGAGTCGCAAGAAGCGTGACGACGGTGCATCCTACCCGCATACATCGTCACCTACGTAACATCCTACATGCGCGCGGCAACTACAGCTTCCATTGCCTACCGCTTCTCGGAGGCGCATATCCTCACGCACCCCACACGAAACGGAAGGCATCCAAGGTTTAGGTACCTACCTAATGTTAGAAGAAGGCGATGAGCTGAGACGAGATGAGATGCGGCGAACCACGATGATCCTTTTCTCTTTTTTCCTTTTTTCCCCTCCTTATCTTTTGGTTCCTTTTCTTTTTTATGCCAGCTCTTGTCTGTGGATGGTGGAAACAGGCAGCCCGCGCGTTTGGGACTTGGGCCCATGGGGCAGGCCCATGAGGTAAGTGGTCGATTAATGGATGAATAAACCACGGCGCCACCGTCTAGCGGCTAGGGGTTGGATACCATCAGCCAGGGATTGGCTGGCAGTTCCCGAAGAGGCATGAATACGCACGGGATAGCCGTGTACTATGTAAGTACCACTACACCCTACGATTAATTTACTTTGCAATCTGCAATTGATTATGAGCTAACCTACCTTGTACTTGCGATGGGTCGCGCCGTCTTGCCATCATTCCTGGATTCGCCGCGCCACTGGTTGTTTCGCTCGACTCAAGGGGAGATCTTCTAGAGCCTGCCCAGGTCCAACTGCAAAGACCTGACTCAGTCATCGTATGTTACGTATGCAGCTGTGTGGCATATGGCATGCTGCCATCCCTCCCAAACAGCAGACACTGAGGCGGGAAGGCGAATTCTGAGATCTTGCATGTTGAGAGACAGCAATCCGTATTCTGCACCCAGCTTCGCTGCACCCCTGCCCCTGCCCCTCGTTGACGCGAAAGCGGCCGGATTCTTTGAAGAACATCCGGCATTTCTGGTTTATCAGTGACGAGATCGCCCAATTGGCCGCCTCCACATGCTTGGCTGTGTTCCCGGACGTCGTTTTGTGCAGACAAGGACGGTCGTCGCCGCTTCACCAGTATGTCTGTCACATGCATCATCGTCCAGAATTGGACCATTGGTTTGTGTCTGATATATGCTTTCATCCGAGGGCGTGTTTCCGTGGCAGCCCACTTCTTACTTGACTAGGATATAGATATGCTTGCTGATATACCTATCCTTCTTGCCCGCTTCTAGAAGATTTGATAATTCGGCCCGTGGCGTTGGTTAGTAAAATCTTCCCCACCCCCTTCCCCAGTTTCACCCATTATCACTCCAAAGGAAAATAAATAATTGCACCAGAACCTGCCCCAATACGACATTTATAAGTGTGATCGGCTCGGCCGAATCAAAAGCAGTAGGTGTCATCCTTCCCCTGGAACACAGACACGGCCCTGAAAGCATATTTGGTGCAATAAGGACAGGTCAGTAGTCTACAGCCTGCAGTTCGCAATAGCCGTTGGACCGCGGAACCAAGAAGGATCGGGGGCGCACAACGTCTTGCAAAGTCTGTACTCCGGTCTCAGGATCATTGCATGCTTTAATTGATTTGTTATTTGGTGCCGCGATCCGGCACCACCCGGCTTTGGCTCTACATATGTATCGCCCTCCCTTGGTCCCTTGGTGCTGTCTCGTTTGGTCGTCAGCGGGCCGTCGAAATACCCTGCACATGATGGCCGCTCCCTGCGACCCGTTGGATAGGCCTACTCGTGTGTTTCCATGCGACATGTGTACGTATGTATGTATGTACATGGGCATATGCCAAATTTGTCCGATCTCCCGGGGTCCTTGCTGCCATGTGATGCGGAGGAGCCGAACCACTGCCGGCCCAGATCTGATTTCTCAACTCGGCTGATCTAGGTCCTTCGCACGGTCATGTTCTCCTTTCTGTATCTCCTGTCCCCCTCCTGTCCCCCCCGCTGCTGACATATTCGAAAACATGCGGCGGTTGCAGCCTACCATTATTACCGGTGGTTCATGCAAGGTAGACGATCTGGAAGTTGCAGCCAAAAAAAATTGAAAAAGAGAAAATTAATTATGGGACCATCACGTCAGATTGCGACCTGTCTGCCCTGCTAGGTGCCGAGGGGGTGGACCAGAAGAATGAAGCCTGCCGTAGATTTTCCCCGATTCGTATTCACTGTACCGTCCTGCAGCATATAGAGTATCTGGTCTCGGGTTGGAATTCGTGCCCGGAGTAGCCACTGCAGGTCGACATTCCCAATTCTGGCCAATATCGAAACTGCTTGGCAGAAATTATCCCACTGGCACATCCTAATCGAGAGTCTCGACTTGCACACCGAGCTATATGCAGGCTATATTAAGGGGGGGGGGCACCGAAAAGGGGAAGGCAAACACTCCCGCGGACCGCCGTCTTGGAAATCCCAGACACAACTTCAGCCAGGTTCGCTGTCTTTACCCGGCTCAAAAGGCACGGCACGACGATCGTCGCACCCTTTCGCGGCGAATGGACGACCGTGCTTGATCCCGCAGTTGGAGTTTTGGACGGCGGCTATCTGCAGGAATGCTGCTTTGCCGTTTCTGCCTGAGAGCTCTGATATAAGATCTAGAAAACTCTCACCCTTCCCCCTTCCTAGCCCAAACCAGTGTGGCTCCGGGGTGTCACCAACACAGCAAGCATGCGAGCCTCGCGTACATCAAAAGTAGACGGGCATGAGATCCTACGCCCGACAATACACCACAGGAGAGTATATGTACCACGACTGGGCGAGGAACATGTTTCCATTGTGCCGCCTGTTATCATGCACCGTCATAACACCCTGCCCCCTTATGCGCGCATCCATCCACTCTCGGCGAGCACGCGTACTCTCAGTACCCGAATGATCGCACACACACAGACACGCAATCCTAGTCGTTAACCGTCCTTGATGTGGAGAGAGGCCTTGTCTCACTATCATAACGGCTCTTCGACGGAAGATTCCTTCGCCCCAAAAATGATAGGTGGTCGTCGTAGACCTATGTTTCATATGCAATGTCGGGAATCCGGCAAACTGAATTCAACATTGGACAGGCGTGAGGAAGACAGACCGAGGAAGGCGGTACCACCGGGCCGGTGTGGGAGCTCCCAGCTCCCACTCTCTCTTGTGCTCAGGAGGCGAGGCAGCACAAAAACTCATCCTCTCCCCATCTAGACTGACATATGGTGGGCATAGCCGAAGCTAGGCAGCTAAAATCGGTCCGCTCTCGCCGGGAATGGGGCGGCTGATAAAGCGGATGGCGTTCTGACTGAACTGTGCGGTTCAACCTACAACCCGCCGGCGCGAACACGTAACTTGGAACCAAGTAGAAGGGCCCCTATGGCTGGAAGCATACGTAGACATCATCGAGAGGATTTTCGGGGGCAGTCAGCGGCCCTATGGCCAGGCTGCTGACAGCTGTAGCACTTTGTGGGCGCGGGCCGCGAAGAACCTGACGAGGAAATCGACGTCAGTTGGTTCAGCTTGATCTCTTTCTTCCGCCGCTTCCCGGCTAGCTCTTGTGCCTTGGCTAATTTTTCGCTGCGTTTGCTCGAAACTCCGGAACCTGAACGCTTCCTCTTCTCAGCGCTTGATCCTAGAGATTTATCGTCACTTCGGCCTCGTGGAGCAGGGGACGAAGAGTCATTTGGCTCGTCTTCCGAATCCGAGCTATCGCTGTCCGACTCGGAGATTGACACAGGTTCCTAGTATTATCCATCAGTATATCAACTCGGAACTTGGAGCACAACTCGTCTCAACGTGCCTTGGATTTCTTCATGTTAAATCGCCGGAAAATGTTAGTAGGAGTTGGTTTCGCTTCTTCCTTGGTGTCTTCCTTCTCTCCTGGTGCGGCTGTCGAGTCGATCTGAGAGAAGCCAACTTGAACGACGTTTAGGGGCGAATTCAAGCCGGCCCCCGACGAGGGGAGGTGCGCATCAAGCACCCATCGCGAGTCGCCCAGCTCCGCCGCGCGCCTCTCTATCGCGGCCTGGCGTTTCTTGTCTTCCTCTTCGAGCGCCGCCTGCACGGCTTTCTGGTCATACAGCGGCGTAATCGGGGAGGACTTTGCTGAAGTGTGCGAGACCTTGCGCCTCTTCGCGGAACCCTCGTTGTCCGACCTTGGTGTCGTTGGCGAGTTCGATTCGGAGGCGACTGCGCGCTGCATGAACTTCATGGTCATCAGGCGGGAGGACATGGTTTTAGGTGTTGATTGAGCTGCCATGTTGGGCAACCCTGACTGGATGGTTGGTGCCATCTTGGGAAGTAGCTACAGGTGTAACCTGTTCAACGTAAAATTATCCTCTCACGATTAGAGCACGGTTCGGGAGGAAGATATTCGAGGCTCGAAAATAGAAAGTCGGGTTGCGCCAGGGTGTGGAGCAAACCAAAAAAAAGCTGCCCCTAGGTGCCCGGAGCCCGCCCAGCTGGCATCGGGAACGGAACTTTGTTGAGCCGCAAGGCCAATTGCCGTAGATCAACCGGCAGAACACCCATCGAGCTTGACGACATCCCATCCACTCGTTTCCTTATGAAGGGCTGAAATACCTCGACGAAGCACCAAACCGCCCGCCGCCATGATGTCCGCATCGAGATTGCGCTCGATGCAGAGGCTCTCTCGCCAATTGGCCCTTTCGCAGAGGGCTTTCGCGACCACAGCTCGTCAATTGGAAGCCGGCCCCGCCGTGCCCGCTAAGAAGGCCGAGACAGCCCCCCAGGTCACCGAGGGCCCAGCGCCCACCGAAGTGAAGCAGGCCCCGAACCGCGCCGACATCTGGGCGCCGAGCCAGCGGCCACGGTCCAAGGCGATGACAGGGCCGAGGTTTGAGCAGACAAACTACGATCTTCAGGTATGAAGAGCTCCTGCGCGCATGGGGAAGGGGAACAGCAGCCGAGAGACGAAAGGACTAACGGATCCGGGTCTTCTAGCCGCAACCATATGCAGCGATAGAGCTCATCCACCAGCAGCCCGTCCGGTGGACTCACGAGCGGGTGGTGGTGTGTGAAGGTGGTGGTGGACCTGCCGGCCACCCCAAGATCTACATCAACACCGACAAGCCCGAGATCAGCACCTGCAACTACTGCGGGCTCCCTTTTGTGAGTATTCCGTGCCTCTTACCGCCTTGTGGCATCCTACCTGCAGAGTCGACCGACAACTAACGCCGATGTGCAGGCCAATGAGCACCACCGAAAACACCTCGAGTCGATGCCCGTGACATCGTATCCTCTCTAAATATATATGCGCCGTTGTGTGGGAGGCAGGATGGGTAAAGGCTGTTGCGGACAGGAGATCAGCTGGGCCAGAAGACAGGTGGCTCGGGAGCCATGTACATATCCGTTAAAATTCGAGGTTCCGTAAAGGAATCGCGTGTATTCGATGCGTGGTTGATAATGACTTCAGGGCGCTTCCATTTTTCTGGCCAGTGATCGAAATTGGACCTAACCTCTGATTGCAGATTTCACTCTTACGGAAAATCTCAAGAAGGCGGTGGAATGGGTGGGTGGCTTGGAGGGTGGCTGCCCGGTTGGGTGGTAAAGTTTGGTAATGACTTTATATATCAGGGTTGGGAACCAAGTCTCAAGGACCACAGAAGGCGACAACATGGCTATGTTGTTCAGGTCAAACTGTGGTCCCGTGGCGGAGTGGTCATGAGCGACACCGAAACCGACAAAAATCAACAACCGGCTCGACGACAAAGAGATTAGGACACTCGACACCGAGTCCGAACTCTTTTGTTCGAGCCGCGTTGGCATCCCTTTTTTTGCTTCTTTTTTTTTCGCCCTTGATTTACCCTCTCCATGTCCTGCCTCCCCCAGCTGCTTGTATTCTGGATAGAGATAGGAAACTGGTTTGAACACTTTCCCTTCTATTACGCTTGGCCTATCCTTCTATTGCCATGATAACTTTATGTGTTTGTAGACTTGAAACGCAATTCGTATCCCATGCCTTATCCGAAAGGAACCGGTGTCTGTCGAGAAAAAAACATGGCGGAACGGGTACTTGATACCACACACTATTCACCGCGAAAATAGTTCGATAGGCTTGACACCCTAGAGGGCGGCTTTGCCCTCAGGGTACATAATTTATTCGAGTTCCAATTCTTTCAAGCTTGATATTGTAGGTATTCATATCTACCACTGACCCTTACTCTGACAACAGCACCCCCGCCCCCCCAAGACAAACCCATTTCGCCTCGCCCCTACTCCACCAACGCCAGCGCCCCCTCCAACATAGCCACCAGGTTCGGCATCCCCAGCCCCGTGGCCGGGTCCCACCCCACGGTGCCGTTCCAGCTCGCCCACGGGATGACGGACCCGTCGATGGGCGAGCCCGTCTGCAGGTTGACGCCCGTGCACCCGAGCGCCTGCCCGCCCGTCACGTCCGTCAGCGCCGCCTGCCCGCCCGCGTACAGCCATGGGTTGATGAACCCCATCGCCGGGTGACCCGCCCGCAGGCGCGCGTCGTTGAGCAGGCCGATCAGCCCCGCCACGACGGGCGCCGCGGCGGACGTGCCGCCCGTGTAGGCGACGGCGCCGCCGGCGAAGAAGAGGTATCTGGGGGCGGGGTTGTGTTTGGTTAGCGGTGTTGCTTGTGCGTGTGCGCGAGTTTGGTTTGTATGTGTGCTTGCGGGTAACACAGGCTAGGTTGCCAGTGTTTGAGAAGCGGGTGGAGAACTTACGGAGGCGACAGACTGTGGGCCGAGATGTCGGGGAACCCGCGGCCGGAGAAGTTGGTATACTGGGAGTAGTACTCCTTGGTCTCGGGCTCGATGTGCTCGTCGAGATACTTCGCCACGGCGTCCTTCTGGTACCAGGCCTGCGGGAAGTAGTTGCTGAAGCCGCCCGAGCTCGCGGACCAGGCAACCTCGGGGGCGTAGCCTTGCGTGCCGCCCACGGCTGTGATGTACGGGCACGTTCCGGGGAACTGGGGTGTGAACTCGGGCGTTTCCTTGCCGTCGTTGGACTGGCAGGGTGCACCGACGCCTGAGAAGGTCAATCAGCCTGTGCCCAGGTCATGGGACGTAGATGCAGTCTATGGGGGAAACTGGAATCTTACCCGTGTCGCCAGACGACTCGATGACTGTGATTCCTCTCAGACCCATCATGCCAATGAGATTGCAGACGCGGATGGCGTACTCCTTGGGAACAGTCTATACAATTCTGTCAGCAAAGTCTGCGAGAGGTCCGCGGGAAGACGCAGCCTACCTGTTCGTCGTCTCCGTATGAATTGGAGATGACTTGTGGAAGATCTGCATTCGTCTGGTTCATCAAGAATTGGTAATACTCGAGATATGGCTCGTTCGTATTGTTTTCGTCGTCTGGCACGTCCGGGTTCGGGACGAAAGGCCTGGGAGAGTCGCAGTTAATAACCGCTCGGACCGGAGCGCCGCGACCATCGGGAGTACTCACGGTTTCCCGGCCGTGATGAACTCGGTAATTGGTAGGGTCTTTGCAACCGCAGCCATGAACTGCGAGTCAAGATTCGCCTCGCCATAATCGCGCTTCGGGTCCTGGTGGTCCTCTCCCCCATTGATGAGCACAACGGAAAAGTTGTTCAGAGGTAGCTCATAGGCCTTTTGATAGAGGGTCAAGTCGGTCTGGATAGCCGACTGGTTCAGGAAGCTGCCGAATCCGACCCGGCTACCGGACGTTGCGTCCTCCTTGTAGTCTCCGTAGTTGTACATCTCCTCCAGGCAGCCCGGCTCCGTGAGCCTCGCGCAGTTCAGCGACGTGTTAGAAGACTGACGGACTCCCAATACTCGCGGCAAGCCTTCCCTGCTGATGGGCATATGTGCCTTTGTCCTCCCGAAGAAGGTGGTGGGAGAGACCAGGTCGATATGCTCCACCAGTTCGTCGGGCACGGAGTACTCGAGAGTCCTTAGTTTCTCGACACCATCAACCATGAAGTTTTTGAACGAAGAGGTCAACATTGAGTTTGCCTTAGACACGGTCGTGGCGAAGTTGATGTACCAGCCGAAGTCGGCGAATTCAGTGACACCGGCATCCTTCAGCCAGGCCATGACAGCAGCCCGGGAGGCTTCTGAGGGACTGAACAGCTGGTTGACTTCGTCCGCGTCCAAGTACTTGCCGTAGTCAGGGCTCCCCGGTGTTGATACTGCCTTGAGCTTCTCCTCCAGCCCTTCGATGTTTTGGAGCTTGAGCCCGACCTGCAGCGTCATGGTTGTGTCGTCCGCGGGGATGTTCAACATATGGACAGATGCCGGTAGTGCTATGGTCTTGGACATCAAGGTCGCCCCATTTGCGACGGTCCATCTCGACGCGCCAGCCAGCAAGCTGGCCCTGAAGAGGGTTGACGAACGCATGTTGACTTTAGGCGCTGCTGAGAATGTAACAGACCCAGGCCAGTATCGAAGACCGGAGACAAGCTGGTTCGCTGGGCGCTGTCCTCAACCAGACCCGCAAATGGCAACTGCTGGGTTCGCCTTCGATTCAATGGGTCGTGGGAGAGGTCAGACGGCAGGGATGAGAAGAAGCTCGCCATGGGCGCGCCCCTGGGAGGAGGGGGTCTTCATTGATATACATCGGGCCGACCACTGGTGGCCGAGAAGGCAATGTAAGGAAGGCATTGAGCTTGCCCAGATCCTCCACAGCTTGCAATTATGATTGCCTTGGCAAGTGCCCTGATTGTTAAGTGCGCGTGCGGGGGATAGCTTCAATCATGTTGGCATCGTTTAAACTCCAGCTCCAGGCACGTCTTGATTAACCAATTACAATCGTCCGGCTCATCTCCCGCAGCTTTTCATATACAAGGGCAGTCGGGGGCCAAGTCAAGGTACTGGTTGTTTTTCATTTATTTGGGGGCGTTAAGGCAAGCCGTCTCGGCAGAGCATAAAGTGTGGTTGCAGCATTATGCATGAGCTTATATTGCCATGCTCCGCATCTTGCAGGTAAGGTACCACCATACTCTGGGATTAGAAGTCTCGTAGGTACAAAACAGAAAGCGCGAGTTGGCGGATCTTGGCTTCCATCGCCATATGCCATTATTAACCCAAGCATCCAGTACTTCAGCCCTCAGCATTCAGCATGATAACTACAACTACTCTGCTCGAGTCCGCGTCGCGCTTCAAAACGAGGACTGCTATTCCAACTCGGCCCTCAAAAGGCTGGACAGAACCCCGCGGCGTCCATTTCCAGTCCAGCCATTCCAGATTACATTATCAATTAGTCCTGGACCACGCAAGGTATCCAAGACTAACGCAAAACGATGTCATAAGCCAATGCAAAACTGCCCAAGGAAAACCCGTGTTGCCGGTCAGTCTGAAATACCTACGATATTGGCATACACTGGGCCGGCGTGGTAGAGCTGTAAGGTGTTCGACTGGCTCTTGACGACTGGCAGGTGCAGTTCCGGGTTCGCAAAGGTCGTCGGGTAGTTCCAGGGCGCAGTAAAGTTCCTGAAGGGCATCGTCAGTCGGGAGGGTCATAGGATCAGACAAAGGACGCCAACGTACTCGGAATCCCGATAATGGTGGGCCAGCTCCAGGGTGAAGTTCTCGGCCGTGTCGAAGGTGTCGAACCTCATCTGGAAATACGTTGGGGGCGCTACAAGACACCGGACAAACTGGGAGTTGTAGGTATTCTTCTCGCCACTGACACTGGTCGCCCCGTCCCACGACCACGTCGAAGAGCAAGTGCAAGACGTCACATTGTTTTCCCTAACCGAGTTGGGATCGTGCCAGTCGACTGTTTGCGCATAGTAGTATCAGTGCCGGCAGACACCAAATCGGGGAGAGGCCGACAGGCTTACATCGGAGCTCGCAGGAGAACATCTCGTCGGTGGTCTGACGATCGCAATCCATGCTCAGCTTTGTGAGGACAAAAGGCTGGAAATTGAACTGGGCGTTCTCCTTAAGAGCTATCCGCTTTCCATGGGCTCCTCGCGTCGAGTATGGCGGCAATGCGGCGACAAGAGGTAGGACCACAAGGCCTAGCAAGTGTGAGGCGTGCATGGCTCGCAAGGGACTCCAATGCGGAATGGTCTTGTATGCCGTTTACGAGGGGATTCGACTGAAAGACGGTGTCCGGGCGAACGACGCAAGGCTGAAGAAGGCGCAAGACTGGGAAAACGACACCAGGGATGGTTAAATACCAAACTTTTCAAGGCTCCTAGTGTTTGGTCGATGGAGCTGCAAAACTAGGGCCGGGGAGAAAGCGAAGAGATGTCTTAGGTTGGGCCTATTCCATCTTGGCTGCAGCAAAGTCTCAAGAAACGTACATACATATAGTAATAGATATAGCAGAGCGGAATGCAGGAGGCGCAGCAGATCAAGCAAATGAAGATCGGAGAGAAGGAAGACCACGAGCTCGAGATGGGGTCTGCCGTCGATCTGGAGGCTCCACAACAGCACGTCAACGCACGACCAAGACACGGTGATCACAACCTACCAAGGTTGTGAGATATAGATATATGGGATAACGGAAGGGAGGAGCGTCTCGTCGGAGACGCTCCCACTTCTTGCAGCGAAAGCCGCACACATGGTCGGGGCTCTCGAAGTCACCATGGCAAATCCACTCCCTGGTGCGAAATATAGGGGATTCTGGACCCTGATTCTGGGGTGCGGGCATCATCTCGAATTCCACGGGATGACCAGGCTCAGATGCTGGAACCTGGTGGTGGATCAACGGCCAGGCGCTTCGGGCTCAATTTCAATTTCGTCCAATCGTGACCTCCCCCCTGAGAATCACTGCCCTTTCTGTCATCCAAACGCCTCTAACCGAAACCGACCTAGTTGCTGGCAGCACAGTCAGCAGGTTGCACTGCCCAAACCCGATCCATGCTTTCTAGAAATATAGATCAATTGGTATATTAGGTAGTTGAGCTTCTATCACAAACAATGGCTAGCCCTACTGGCAGGAGGAGGTATAAATAAGGTAACTGACATCTCCAGTTGCCTGTCAAATATCATCTTGCTTACCTTGCTCTAAACTATGCAGGGCGTGCAGGAATACTATCAGATCTTCTAAAAATAATAAGACAACAGCGACGTCTCAGCCTAGGCAGGTGACATCATTCTTGCAACCTCAGCTACGGCTTCCTGCACTGGCTGCTTTGCTGCACCTTTAATGCAACTGCCAAACTCAAAGCTGCTGCTCGGGTCTGAGTTCCCAAAATGCAGACCCCTGGTCTTTTTTACAAAGCTATAAATCGCACCTCTGTTTTCGCTGGCCAAGTGAAGTTGATATCTGTATTGTTTCTGCAATACGTGTGCATACAGCCATACATCGCACTGAGATGGTAGGGCGAAGTCGGGGGAATGGGAATGAAAATACATATACACGTGGTTGCCCCCTGCTGACGGCTCAGGCAGCCATTTAAGGCATTTAGACACCCTCTACGTTGTAAGTTCTAGGTTGTTGGTTGCAGCCTCAAGGTTAAGAACCTGGAATTTACTTGAGCTTAATTATTAGGCAGGTAGCTTCTGGTCAGCGAAATGCTGCCTCTAGATTTCAGGCACCGACAGGACATTTACCAGAAGCTGGAGCCACAAGGGGTCTGAATCACTGGACATATCAACCAGTGACACTTGACTCATGCCAGGTTTGAAGGATCTCTCTAGGAATATGCGACAGTATGCATTCCACAATAATACCTGCCAGGTGGAGAAGATAGGTAGGTACCAAGCTAGGTCAAGTAAGTAGTAGTAGTGCAGCCTCTTGAAAGTTTCTGAATCTATCTTCCATTCAAAAGACATGACTTGATGTCAAGTCAACCATTCACCATGATTCTTGAATGTGGCCTGTGCAGTTCCAAAGGTAGGTTATGGTACATCCTTGGTGTCCGTGCTCTGTCTCTGAGTCAAAGAGCACGTCGTAGTGTTGGTACTTGGATCCAGAGAGGGGTCAGCCAAGCCCACCGCGTCTCTGTAGGTTAGGTGGTTTTTGGAGTTTAGGTTTGTTCCAAACTGCGCAGGTGGTTGCTCAGTCTGGGAGGCAGAAGCAAAAATAAAATTCCATACTTCAAGTCTTTTTCTCCCTCCCAGTTTTCCCACCAACATCAGGTATCAGCATCGGCATCGGCATCGGCATCAGCATCAGCATTCAGCATCAACATATTTCCGGAGCTGTGCCTGATCCGCCATCAGCCCTCCCACAAATTGCAGGACTTTGCGCATCTTGCCTGCGGGGACCCAGACTGATTTGCACAAAAAATAAGCACTGCGCGGCGCCTATCAATCCCGGCACCGAAAACCACTTCACAATAGGGTGGATTTTAGCTGCTGTGCGAATCTCCCCGCTGCCTGTGCTGCGTGGTGACACCAGGAGATGCGCAGCGATTAATCCCGTTGTTTAGCCTCACCTCCGGCTCACTAATGCACCAAAAATTTCATGCCCATCCTCCCCTCGCCTCAAAGTCACCCCAAGCTGACTTCCACCACGACGCTCCAACCCGGGCCTTCACCACCCCCTCTGCCGACCAGGAGCTGCAAAGGCAGCTCACCTTCACCACGTCTTCCCAAAAGAAACGGAGGATTACCCGCCCGTCGACTGAGGAGCACGAGCAGGACCAACAGCAGAACACGAGTCCCTCAGACCAAGTCCTGCCCTCGACAGAAGACGAACCAGATCCATCTTTTTCCTTCTCGACCACCTCCCCCTCTGGCTTCTCCACGCCAATCTATGTCCGGGGCGACTCATTGCCTGCCTCTGGCATCCCCCCTCGACTGCAAACCAACCACAGTCTCCGCTCCGTAACTGCCACCGACTACACCTCATCTGCAGCCAGTTCCCCCTGCGCTGCCTCTGCCGACCTCTCCATCGACAACGATCGCGGGCCAGAATTCCTTGATTCTGGCGCAGCCCTGCCACCCTCAAATCTGACAGGTGCCAGGGCCCAGTCTGCTCTGGTCAACACTCCCCACCGAGCCGTCATAGGCGGAGCTGCCGACCTGCACCAACGATCCTCATCGCCGCTGAAACGCCGAGCTTCCAGCATGGATCCTCCGCAAGGCATCGCGGATGTGAAGGAGGAGGATGTGGACATGATCACCATTCCAGAGGCACAGCGGCAAAAACAAGATCAAGATTCCCCGAGGGAGGAATCCCAGTCGGGAGTAGGCGATGCGACCGGCGCCGAGACTGGGAGTACTGATTCACAGCAGACCCTGGCTCCCGAGCAGGAACTTCCCATCCGGACTGGTAACCCCACCCACACGAGCATGCTGATGGACCCCAAGCTTACCCAAGTTTCAGATGCTGTGCCTCCTGTTGCTGAGCAGATCAAGACCATCGAGATCCTCGTGAAGCGATTTGCAGAGACACCAGTACAAGAGGGGGACACTGCTTACTTGGTATCGAGGCAGTGGCTCGGCCGGGCCCTAGCACTTGGCTCAAAGGGTGCTACGAAGGAATTATCGACCGACTCTTCCTCAGGGCCAGGGCCAGTCGACAACTCAGACATCATCCACTCCATATTTACCGATGCGACTGGCGTAGAGCTCGTCAAGCTGAAACCTGGGGCGGGCGTTGAGAACTTTGAGCTCTTCCCCAAGGAGGCTTGGGACCTGTTGGTCTCATGGTACGGCCTGGCGGCCAGTCAGAAGCCCATTGCTCGGACAGCACACAACACGGCGCAGGACTCGATAACCCCCTCCAACGTACAGTTCGAGTTCCACCCCCCAGTATTCACCATCCACAGGCTATGGTCGGCAAACAGCCCTCTGCCCATCGAACAGCAGCTGAAGGAACGGAACCCAGCACCGGCTGTCATAGTCCACAGCACTGCGTTTAGATTCCACGACTTCCTCAAGCAGGTAAAGCAGCATGCAGGGGTAGCTCTGACCCAAAAGATTCGTCTCTGGAGAGTGCTTCAGACCCTCCCCACCGACGAGCCCTCGAGCAAGCCGTCGGGGATTTCCACGCCTCCCGATTCTCCCGGGCGTGATAATAATGCCACTGGCACTTCCTGGCCACGCCTCCTCCTTGAGGTGGACCACTTTGTGAAGCTGGAGAGAGGCGTCGAGAGGGATTTGGTGGAGGGCAACGACACAACACATTATGCCAGGTACAATGGGAATAGGTCCCTGGCGACGGTAAACCTCACGGTAGACCAGACATTGGTCATTGACGAGTACGTTGATAACAACATTAATGTCTCAAATTACCTGCCAAGAGGGGCTGGGAAGGACACGGCCTTGGCCCCGCGTGGCAGCTCATCCAGCCTCATGGCCCAGGCCCGGGGTAATGCGAGTGGGAGGAGCAGCCCTGCGCCCCAAGGGCCGGCCACCAGGGGTCGAACCCAGCAGCAAAAGTCGGGACGGACAATCGGCTGTGTTGGCTTGCAAAACCTGGGAAATACTTGCTATATGAACTCGGCCCTGCAGTGCGTCCGCAGTGTCGAGGAACTCACAAAGTATTTCCTGTCCCGCGAGGCCGAAAAGGAGATCAATCCGGACAACCCCTTGTCGCACAACGGCGACGTTGCTAGAGCCTACGGCCGACTACTCCAGGAGATATACAAAGACCCCCCGCCCTCCTCAGTGGCGCCAAGGCAGTTCAAGGGCGTCATCGGGCGGTATGCGCCATCCTTCTCCGGGTATGGCCAGCAGGACTCCCAGGAATTCCTTGGCTTCCTTCTCGACGGCCTCCAAGAGGACTTGAACCGGATCAAGAAAAAGCCGTACATCGAGAAGCCGGACTCGACTGACGAGATGATCAACAACCCCGAGGCTATCCGAGAGATGGCAGAGAAAGTATGGGACATCACCAAGAAACGCGACGACTCAGTCATTGCCGACCTCTTCACCGGCATGTACAAGTCAACCCTTGTCTGTCCCGTCTGCGCAAAGGTCAGCATCACTTTCGACCCCTTCACCAATCTGACCCTCCCGTTGCCCGTCGCCAACGCGTGGAGCCGGCTGGTCAAGTACTACCCTCTCAACGATGCCCCGGTCCATATCGCCGTCGACATCGACAAGAACAGCAGCTTCAAGGTGCTGAAGGGATTTATCTCGGCTCGCGTGGGCGTTCCGGTTGAGCGACTCGGCGCCGCAGAGGAGTACAGGAACAAGTTCTTCAAACTGTACGAGGATGCGTCCTCGGTATCGGAAGAGGTCCAGGCCAATGACCTGGCGGCCGTTCACGAGCTGGAAGCCGTCCCGACAAACGTAGGCATTGCCCCGAAGCCCAAGAAGAAGAACCGGTCGCTTCTCGACCTAGAGGCCGAACCCGAAGATGTTTCCCCCCCGTGGGATGATCCAGCGGCCCAACGGCTGCTAGTTCCCGTCGTCCATCGCCTCATCTCTGAAGAATCCGGATACCAGAGACGTGCTGCTCGCAAGGGCCCGCTAGCTTCGCCTCCGCATTTCATCATGTTGACGCCACAAGAAGCCCGTAGCGAGGATGCAATCCGCCGCAAGATTTTGGAGAAGGTGGCCACGTTCACGACGTGGCCCGAGTTCGCGAGGATGGACGAGTCGGAGACGACGGACAACACCGATGCGGATATAGTGAATACCTCATCGGATGCCGACTCGGCTGGGGATTCCAACGTCGTCGCAAAGTCTGTCGAGGGCGAAGAGGGCTTGGTCGACGTCACCATGAACGACGTCGATAACAACCAAAAACCCGCCGCTTCCCCGGCTTCCCAAGAGTAAGTTGCCCACTCCCAAGGCCCGTCGGGACGCCCCAATTTACTGACCCGTCTCGTCCAGGTATCCCCACCTGCTTAAGAAGTTCAACAGCCGCCGGCCTAAGTGGTTGGACCCCCGCCAATTCCTCGACCCTAACCTGCAGAATCTCTTCGAGCTGAGCTACTTTACCGAAGGCAACGCGTCGATCCCCAACGGATGGCAGGTTGTTCAGGACGAAAATCGCATGCCGAGGTTGAGCACGAGGCAGCCCAAGCAGGAGCTCCTGGAGCTCGAGGATGCGCAGGGTGTGGGAGCGTACCCAGCTTCTGACGACAGCGGGAGCGAGGATGCCGCCTATCCCGAAGCCAATCCAACCACGCGCATGGTCGACGAATCGAGCGAGGAAGATTCCGACTTCCCCAAGGCCAAGGTATGATGATCCTGTGGAGCTTTATCTCCGGCCCGTGTGAACACCATATAACCCGGGGGAGGGAAGAAGGAAAACTCGAATGCTAATGCTTCTTCTGTCTAGAATCTAAACCCGCGTCCGAACGGCAATAGGTTCAACCAAATTAGCGGCCGGAGCAAGAAGAAGATGAAGCCTCACAAGACCTATGGTAAAAAGGGCAAGAGACGTCTAGCGAAGCAATTGCATAGCTCTTATCGTGAACCGTCTCCGGATGTGGCGGATTCGGAGGTATCAGACGAGACAGAGGGCGGTCCCCTCGTCCGCCTCGGCGAGGGCCTTGTGGTCGACTGGAGTGAGCAGGCATGGGATTGCCTCTTCGCTGGAGATCCCCAGGATGACATGCGAGGCATGCCGACCTTTGTTGATGTCCCGAAGCTTGACGATCCGGCGCTGGAGGCCAAGAAGAAAAAGGTTCAAGCACGCCGCAAGCACGGTATCAGCCTAGATGACTGCCTCGCCGAGTTCGAGAGGGAGGAGATACTGTCGGAGCAGGACACGTGGTACTGCCCTCGCTGCAAGGAACATCGCCGTGCGACCAAGAAGTTCGACCTCTGGAAGACTCCGGACATCCTGGCGGTCCATCTGAAGCGATTCAGCTCCGCCGGCTATCGTAGGGAGAAACTAGACATCCTGGTCGACTTTCCGGTCGAAGGCCTGGACCTGAGCCAGCGTGTCATCCACAGGGAGGACGGAAAGCAAGAGGTTTACGATCTCATAGCTGTCGATGACCACTGGGGAGGTTTAGGCGGGGGACACTACACGGCATTTGCCAAGAACTTCGTCGACGAACAGTGGTACGAGTACAATGGTATGTCGGGACCGGACTTCCTCAATAGTCCTCCCTACTTTCACACAGCATCGCTAACAAGCTTTGGTAGATACTTCCGTATCAAGGCAGAGCGACGTCTCAAGGATTGTCACCAGCGCCGCGTACCTGCTCTTCTACCGGCGACGCTCAGATACCGCCCTGGGCGGACCGAGGTTCCAGGAAATCCTGAGCAAGTATAACAACCAAGCCGACCAAGCCGACGATGACGAAATGTCGGATTCGGGGGAAGGTCAGCGTCTCGGCCAAGGCTCCTCCCTTCGTGGGTCGTCGAGCGCTTTGACAGGAGCCGGTCTAACTCCCCAGGACGGAGATCGTGGTTCGGCTAGCGGCTATACCGATGGGCTCGGAAGGTCTATCCATTCGGAACCTGGCGTGGATAGACCTCCCGCGTACACGGCAACCTACAACAGCAACCTCGAGGAACTTGTCGAGGCCTCCGACGATGCCTCTGGGGACGCCCCCGACGCCGAGTCCATGTCGGGGATGGGTATTATTCAATGGGATAATAGCCCCGTCCGTCACAGTCCTGAAGCGCCCGCGGAGGATGAGGGCATCGATATGGAGGAATTCCGGGGACCTAGCGCCCGCCAGAGCACAATTGACGCCATGACCAATGTCATGTCAGCCAACTGGAACTTCCATGCCCTGGACGCCCGGGCTCGATCCGAAGCCGAGAGTGATTTCGACGACCTCGCAAGTGACAGGGCCCAGAACGACTCCTCGGACGACGGTCGGGCATCTTTTGTGGCAGCCGGGGACCACCCCGACGTGGACCCGATGCTCGAAGATAATCCAGAGCCCGGTGCCGACTACGTCCTGCCCGATCAAGCCGAACCCGACTCCCCGCGGTACAACCTGCCGCCGCCGCCACCGGCATTCGATGACCAGGCCCACCTGCACCAGATCACCGAAGGAGTCTGGGACAGTAAGGTATATAAGGTCCCTGTCGACCTGGGGGATCCGGAAGATGATGCGAGCGACAAGGTTTATGAGATCCACCTCGGAGACGAGAAGGTCGACAAAGCGGATACTAAGAAGGTCTAACTTCTCGCCTCACCGTCGTCATCCTTCCTCCCCTGGTCGTCGTTCAGGGACTTATTCGCTGGCGGTCGAACTCTGGGTTCTCCCTCCAAAATCCTCACCGTTTCGGGCTCACTACCGGCCTGGGCAGGCTGCGAGCGCTTCATCAAATAGTACCTACCAAGGATTGGAGACTACTTTCCACCTTTTGCCCAACCACTCCCATGCTTTAGGTAGTGGACTGGCAATGAATACCCGTGTAAAGACATCCATAGCTCACATATCCCATACCCCAAGCATAACATGCATATACACATACCTAATGACAAAGAAAGAAAAGTACGAGGGGAGGGGAAAGGGGGCATCAGCATGGCATGACAGATTTGTAGATGAGGCCGGGACATACGGTGGTTCGGCTTGGCAAAGGCGGCGGATGGGGGGTTTATCTCCCCCTTTCCTTTTCTTTCTCGTCGGTGGGGGTTGGGAATCTGCATCAGTTGGCCTCTCGTGGGACGCCGTGGCTTTTTTATGGCCCATTAGGTACTCTCTCATGGTCCGTCACTGCCATACTCATGATGGGTGGAAATAGAATTAAACATTACTCTATATTGTCACTTCGTTATCTAGGAGTGGTTGTAACGTGGGCCAAGGGGGGCATCAAGACATGCCTCCTTCTATCAATGGGTGATGATGGGAATGTTGCGTCCCCAAGTCCTTTTATGTCTTCTATCTTGGCTCCTACTTCTGATTTCCTGGGGCTTGAAAACCTGGGTTAAGTCGCCTCGGCCAACTCCTTATGTGAGTGTGAACGCAGACGTATCACCGTACTTTCTTCGTCGCAACTACTTGGGCAGCCCTGCCAGGCTGGATCAAGTTTGTTTACTCGGCTCTCCTTTGTACCTGAGCTATAAGTCTTCCCCCCCCGCATTAGCCAGACCTGAGTTGTGGATTGTGAAAAGCAACCGAGGGCTCCATGTACCTGGCCTATGATGTGCTAGCGAGGAGAGCAGTTCTTTCTCTTGTTGAGACCGATGCCAGGGAAACGAATGGATCGGTGGCAAAAAGAAAAACCAAAAGAAAAAAGGTGGAAAAGGAGAGAGACGGCGTCGGCCCACATCTTGGCGAGCACTGGCGTGAGGAATTGCGGCCGTATCAGTCAGTCTCAACCTCAACCGAGTGCTACTCGGCAAGGTCTTTTGGCTTCGAGGTTGCCAGGGCCTTGTTCTTCTCGGAGCCAATCTAGCAGGACTTCGGGGAAACAACCACTTGGTGGCCACGAGATTCGAGTAACCAATTCCATGGTCAGATGATTGGCACGATGAAGGCCAGCGAAAAACACACACACAGGTCATGCCAGCGGCTCCAGCTTCCGCCGCCTTAAGCCCCAAGAACCACCTGCGAGACGGGGGATGGTCCCCAGGTCAGGACGGGGTGCGCGCCTGGTATCCGCTATTCAGAGTGTGTCAGGACCGGGACTGCGGGAGGGTGATCATGCTGCAGGGGTCAGAATCTTGGCTTGCCGCCACTGGCGATGGCTGGGAGATGTAATGTACAGATTATTGTACGCAGGTCCCGACTGGGAACGAATGATCCTTTAGCCGCCCAGATGAGCGAGACGCCCAGAGTGAGGATTCCGACCTGGACTGCTTCGTGATGGATGAGCCAGACAAGCCGGGAAAGTTCAGAGCCGGGAAGGTTGGGGATCCTTGGGGGGAGATGGATCAGCAGGGTTGAAACGTGGAGGAACATGTCAGATGGACGACGAACCGAATTAGTGGGAGTGGGAGTGGGAGCTGACAGGTCTTGGTGCCATCCGAGGGCTTGCCGATATTCAGCTTTCAGAGCCCTGCCAGTGCTCGGCTATGAGGGCGCTGACCATTGGCGGGCTATGTATTGTGGGAAGAGTTAGAGTTATTAGTTCGGGCTTTATTTATGACGCTTATCTCTCGGCCGTAGCAACACTCAATTTCTCTCCGCACAGACGGGCTGGATGGTTTTGTTTCTGCTAGCGCTGCAGCGGTTGAGGCTCTGAATGGCGTGGCGTTGCTCGCATCAGTGCCGTGGTGACTTGATGAAGCCAAAGCTGGCAAGCGTACCAAGGCTTCGGGGTGCATGGTTCTCCCCCTCGGACCCCAACATCAAACGGCCACAGATGTTTCCAAACCCCTTGCATTGCCGTCATCGCTGGCCTGATGCTCAGCGACCCTGATAGGCCAGCCAGCCAATCATCATTGTCGCCGACTGCAATCAGGGACCTCGATGGCCGACCGCGAATGATGGAGAACAGCAATGAGGTAACAGCACGTTAGGTGCGCGGCTAAAAGAAGGAGGGGTGTTGCGCCCTGTCGTATGGCCAGCCGAACGGGAAGATCGAGAAATGGCAGGGTTACTAGAGCCGAGAAGAATAAAATGCGCATTATAAAACGGCATATAGATTAAGATCCGTGACTAAATGACGAGTATACTCTGTTGCAAGACGGCCATAGGGCAGAGGTAGACCTAAGAAGGCATGTCTATAGTGCCCAAGCCTGGTTAACGTTTGAGTCTGGCCTGCCTGCCTCACTACCTGAAGTACCCAACTGTTAGTTCGTGACTTTTGCAGCTAGGACGTTCGGCCATATATAGAACCTACTCAGCTACCGCCTCCCTTTGGCAAGATACTTAGGTAGACGGTCTGCGCATAGTTGCAGTCGCTGTTGCTGTTGCTGTTGCTGTTGCTGTTGCTGTTGCTGTTGCTGTTGCTGTTGCTGTTGCTGTTGCTGTTGCTGTTGCTGTTATTAGTCGCTCCTGCCGTTGCTGTCAGTAAGTAGACCCAGCTGAAGAACCGCGCTAACAATTTTCACGGTTCTGGACTAATGTAATGTACTAGCACGGGAGCATTGGGGAAGACAGACAGCTTCAATTATTGGCTAGCAGGTTGCGAAACGGCAGTTGTGAATCCCATCACCTCCCATCTCGTGCTTGAGTTTAGCCATGTCGTGCTCGGCTTGCCACACAAGGTTAGGTAGAAACCTAGGAAAGGGTAGGATGCTGAGTGGGAATCTGATTCGATCGACGATTGCTCTGTTCATTCCTGTTGGTTACCAACGGTATCGAACCCTGGATAAGGAAGGTGGGTTTTTTTGTATTATATACGCATAGGTAAGTAGTACCTACACTACCAATGGAACAGCAGCTCCGAGAGGGGAAGGCTTTTATGGAGAATGCCGCCTAACTGCGGCGTACGCATAGGTACCCATCGCCCCAAGAGCGGGTGGCAGGGAATCTCGTCGGGGCCCATCCCATGTGCGATGATGATGCAGCACTCTTGTGCGATCGGCTCCTCGGAATTTTGCCACAAAGATCTGACCCTCTTATGGCCCGAACGCTTGTAGAAATGCAATATCGATCACTACTTACCTTCAGAAGTTCCATGTCATTTGCCTTTTGCCATGCCAGGCATGCTAAGGATGTCTTCCCCCTATTCTCCGCATAGAATAAAAATTATGTGCGAAATTGGGGGCAGGAAGCAAAAGATCAAGATAACGAGACAATTGCCCTAAAACAAAGGGGGGGGGGAAAGAAACAACAAGAACAATCGGAATCGGGAAGACAGAGAGCAAGGGCGACATACGGAAAGGCAGTCTGCGGTTGGTTGAGTTGGCTGTCATATCTTCCATTCTTTTCTTCCCTGCGACTTTGGCAAGCGATGGTTTGCTGTAGCGATGACCTACCAAGACTACCTAGCCGGGCACAAAGTGTTGTCTAGCGTTTCGAAGCCTGCAGCGGGCTTCGATGCTTGTTCTCGAAGACGGCCAGAAGCCTGGGGTTCATTGACGGCCCACTAGAATCCCGTACCCGCACTGACGCCTCGCTGCCAGGCACTCCACTCACGGGCCACTGGCCATCCATTCTTTCCCCCTTCTGTGCTTGGGATGAGGTACCGACCATTCACAGCCACTGCGTAGTACCCGACACTACCTAGTAAGTAATTAGTACAATTAATACCCACCAAGGTATCCATCCACCCATCCTTCCTCCTCACCTCGTGTGACCCGTCGCCCTCCACTCTTCCTTCCCTTCCGTCCTGATACAGCAGCTAGTGGGCAAGAGTTTCCATGGGCTATTCTACGCCCAATTGATACATTGTCCCCCCCCCCTTCAACCCCCACCCTCCCGCCAATGCCGACGTGCCTTCTACATGGTGCAAGTCGGGGCAGGCCTGTTGATAACCAGACAATACCGCACGGATTGGTTCGAAACTTCCTTCCCCCTCCGCCGCCTCCCACACTATTCACATTCCGACCTCCGAGACAAAGCATTCTCTCCATTCCAGTAACTGCCTCAATTAACCCAGTTGTGCGGCGTCCCAGAGAGACCCGACGCTCGATTTAAGCCACTGGTAGGCATTGCGGTACAGGCACAGTGGAACTAACGCCTTCCCTGACTGCCTGCTGCTTGCGAAGCCGCCGCCAGAACGTCTCGACACCCCCCAAGACGTCGCGCACATTGCTGCCTAGTAAATGCGATGAGATATCGGGAATCTCTACGGCGCAATAAGACCCTCCTCCCTCGTGCCGTTTCGACCGTACATTCACACGCTTGCCCTTATCGGCCCCCGAGTCCTCGACGCTTCTTATCGCAACTCGAGCGTGCGTCGGGCGTCGCGCACCTATCCGACTCGCCAAATATTCTTCCTCGCCTGCAATTATATCGTCGCACATAGTTGCGCCTCTTTTTTGCCTTTTCCGACGCGACTGGAGCCGGCACCCTGCTTGACCATCGACCTGGTCAGCCTAAAAACAGACGGACCTTGGCTGGAGTACATCTTGATCAGGGAATAGGGTCCGATCCCTGACCTTCTCTCATTGTGGCAAAGGCGTACCTAGTCGCAAGACTTGGTCGCCTTTAGGAGCCACAATGGATCATGCCACCTGCAATGTTCTATACGTTGATCGCAACGTGCGGGAAGACAGGTACTTGAATGCGTCGAAAGGCGATTCAGCCGCTGGAGCGGAGTGGGAAACAGAACTTATCGCGGAGAATGTCAAGCTGCTTCTTCATGTCTTTGGTGAAGGTTCGTTCTCATATCCTGAATTTTGTCCCCGCACACTGCCAGATTAACCATTTCTACCAGTCCACCTGATCAGCACCGGAGGTGCTTGCTTGTCGCAATGGCTCGATCTTCAGGATACCTCCGTGATCGAACTGAAGCCAACCCTCATCATCATAGATACCCCGTATGGAGATCGGCTACCAGAGAGGGCACGATCTCGGACGCCGTCCCCGCGTTCTCTGCCTTCACCGGAAGACGGAGAGGGCCAGAATCATGAGGAGGAGCTGTATGGTCTGGCGCTGCTTCAGAGGATAGTCTCCGAGTCGTACCTTCGAAACTTGTCGAAGCTGGTCGTTCCGGTCCCCATCGTCGCCTTCCCACCGTCTGATGGCTCCGACGGCCACGAGGAAACTGGTGACGCGAGGGATGAAATCGCCAATCGCAACCTTCACCCAGACGCTCCCAAGATCCAACGAACAGGGAACCGGAAGATGCTCAAGAGGTGTCTTGATTTAGGCGCGACCGATGTTATGGCCAGTCCGATGAACGTCAAGTGTATTACGAACCTCGAGGTCCACGCATACCGCGCCCATCGGGATGCCGCCCAGGATCAGAAGTCGTTGCTCGAAGTGCGACGAGGTAGGAAGCGGTCGTGGGTTGGCATAAGCGAGGAGAAGCCGTTTTCCTACCTACGCGAGGCCATGGTTTCCGGGCTCATGAATCGCATATGCCGTATAGAATCCGGGCTCGACGATCCCGTCGGGGTCAAGGTATCAATCCCCGTCCAAAGACGGGCCGCAATAGCCGACGCCGTTGGCCGTTGGCATTTCTGTGCCCACGACTTTTCCGATGACGAGTTGATCGTGGCTGCTTCCGTCATGCTTAAGCACGCCCTATCCATGCCTGAGTTGGAACAATGGCGGATACCAACAGGTAAGTGTGTCCCATGCTCTGTTTGTTATATGCATGCACGCATGGTATTCGACAGCCAACTAACAAGCGCCTCGCCTAGACCAACTTCACAGTTTCCTGATTGCCTGCAGAGCCGCCTACAATGCCTTTGTTCCATACCACAACTTCCGCCACGTTGTCGACGTCTTACAGGCTACCTTTAGCTTCCTGGTCCACATTGGCATATTGCCACCGTTTCCATCCACCGGCCCTCCATATTTGACCCCGAAGAAATCACCCATCGCCGAGCTCCTCGAGCCCCTCGACGCCCTCACCCTACTCGTCACCGCCATCGGCCACGACGTTGGCCATCCCGGCGTCAACAACGGCTTCCTGACCAAACTGAACGCTCCCCTTGCGCAGCTATACAACGACCGTTCGGTCTTGGAGTCCTTCCATTGCGCTGCCTATTCGCAGATCCTGCGCAGACACTGGCCAGGGGCATTCGAGAACTCGAGGATGCGCAGCCTCATGATCAGTTCCATATTGGCCACGGACATGGGTCTGCATTTCGAGTACATGAAGAGGTTGGCAGATCTCCAGGGCAAGTTACGCGAAAACAACAGCACGGAAGGATGGAGCGCGGCGATGGTCGAGGAGCAGAAAGCCCTCACTTGTGCGCTGCTGATGAAGTGCGCGGATATCAGCAATGTGGTAAGTTTCAACTACGAGACCAAATCCGCCAGTATCTTTTCTCATAACGCATGTAGGCACGACACCACGATACGGCCGTCCAGTGGACGTACATCCTCTCAGACGAATTCTCGAGGCAGGCGTCGATGGAGGCGGAGCTGAGCATTCCCACCTCGCTTATGGCAGAGCCAAAGAAGGACAAGATATCGCTGGGGAAAGCACAGCTGGGCTTCATGAGCTATTTCGCCATGCCCTTATTCCAGGGCGTGGCAGACATCATTCCCGGCATGCAATATTGTGTCGACGAGCTGGAGGCCAACAGGGTGATATTCGAGTCAATAGTGGGGGGGGGGCAAAAAGAAGTCCAAACAAACCGGATGCCTTGTTGGGATGACAATGTCTCACCGAAAACGACGACCATGGACGTCAACCACGAGCATAGGGAGGTGCTATCGCCTGCCCCGACGGTGCTGGTGAACCGGGCATCGACGGAGAAGGAGTTCTTGACTCACCAGGTCAGCCCCGTCGACAAGCCGTCCCAGATCCCCGAATTCAACGCCGGCTACCAGGAGGTGAACGGAATCACCACCAACTTCAATTCCGTGGCCGACTTCGCGGCGAGCGATCCCTTCAACGTCAACGACTGCAACCACGACCGGCCAGGGCAGCAGCGCTGCAGCGAGACCACCGAGGGCAGCTCGGTCCCCTGCTCGGGGGACTGGGCCTCGGGGCCGACGAGCGCGACGACAGGGAAAATGCCCCTGTCGCCCAGCACACGGGGGACAAGCGTCGTCAGCAGGGACTCGACAGACCGGCCCGTCAGCGTCCCCACGACGACCACCACCGCCCCGAGTTCCGCCCTCGTGGCCACCGAGTCGGCGACAAGCGAGGCCGGACCCAAGATTGAGGTCCGCCGCGCCGCCGACGTCTCGCCGGGCGCCTGCAGGTCGCTCAGGAAGAAGCCCAGCCGATTCAGGATCAACGCGCTGCCCTTCTTCCGGAGACACAAGGGCTCGAGTCCCCCGGTGCCAGCGGCCGATACGGCGGGATGAGAGAGGCCGCCTGGTGAGAATTATATTCTACTGGGAGGAGTTTCAGCAAGAGGGAGCTAGCTCAGATGTCCAGCGACAGCCGATACCGAAGATAAGAGGAGTGTCGAGTTTGCCGCCTCCCTGCCCGCTGTCATGGTCGACGGCACGGGGCGGAGCAAGGGCCGGAGAAGAGCGCGCCATCATGAGACCGAGTCGCGACTACGATGTGGGCCATGGATGATATGGCATTCCCGGGTCAGGGATGCGTATTTCATGTGTTGTGGGGCGAGCTCTCGGAGCCCTAATGGGTTGCCTTTTCGGGACCGGGTTGCGGAAGCAGAGCGGGATGCCATCCCTTCTTCGCCAGTGCTGCAGCTAGAGTTTCTCCGCCGTCGGCACCGACCGTCGTCATACCGTCGACCTGGGTTGCCAGCCTGGCAGACACATGTACTATGGGACTCTTAAACTCCCTTGTGTCCCCATCCTCCGTTTCTTCTCTTCTGCTTCTTCTCCTCTTTGCTTTCTCCTGCTTCTATGTCCTATATCATTTTGTTCTTGTCTTATGGGGTGGGGGGCAGGCAGCGCTGGCTTTTTGTTTCAGAGGGCAGGCAGCACCCGTAGTCGCGAACTGATGCTGGGCTCGCCTTTCCAGAAACAGGCAAAGAAAAGGTGATGTTGAGTCTGGAGGACCAATGGCGTTCGGGGTTTCTAATCTGGGGTGGGGGAAAAGGGAGAAAAGGGGGGGTTGGACTTTGAAATGCGTAATGGCTGGGTCTCTGATATTTTTCTCCTTCTACTTTCTCCTTTCTCTTCTCTTTCCCATTTTGTTCTTTTTTGTTCTATAATTCCCCTCTTGTTCGCACAAGAGGCTGAGATGGGTATAACGGCTGTGCGTTGATCGTGGCTTTCGGTAATCTCCTGAGATACGGTGTATGACCTGGGCTGTGAACCTAACGAGGTGTTGGGAAAGGGAAGCGTGTATGTATGAGGTTGGAAACGAAGTCGAACAAAACGAATTAAAGTGACCTTCAATATTTATTACAACCTACCATCATCACCTGTGTGTGCTCTTTGTTACTCTGCAGTCAGTCAGTCAGTCAGCAAGCCAACTTCCCGATGCAGGGGTATGTATGCACATGGAGACATACATCATCCCGAAAGAAAATAAGACGGCATTAGAGGCAGTGGCCATAAACAAAACTCGATCTATATTGTGGTGCCTGTACCATAAACTAGTGAACCTCCCTGTGTACCAGAAGCATGAGCTCCAGTCTCAGGTGTGACGCAATCTGAGCTATCCAATACACCTCTGCTAGAGTAGAATACAACTTGTTTCTCAGGGAAACCTCCAAGACAACTTAATGCCCGAACCACTCGCCTCCCAACCACCTGTTAAAGAAATCAAGCGAGTTCTCCGGCTGGTCCATGGGGACCATATGGCCAGCCCCGTAGATACGCATGAAGGTGAAGTTTCCGCTGGCCTTGACCTTGCCGTACTCCTTCTTAGAGTGAGAGCCGGGAAGTCGGAGGTCGTCGATGTCGGCACGGTTGAAAGACTTCTGGCCGGGCCATTCCAGGGCCTCGGTCCATGCCTGGTTGCCGAGCCAGTTGCAGATGTAGTCTGCGTCACCGGCGTAAATGAGAACGGGGATTTCCTCGAGGATCTTGGGAACCAAGCGGTGGAAAGGTTGCATCCAGTCGCCCTGGAACAGGAAGTTGCGGTTGATGTCCATGTTGCAGCTATCGTAGCCGCCGACCTCGACGCCGAGAGCGTCCATGACATCTTGCTGGTTCAGGTATTCGCTAATGTAGCCAAGTGCGCTGTAGCAGAGGTTGTTGCCGTCTTCGCACTTGCCGCGAATGTCGTACACATTCTGGCCGGTGCGCTGGTACGGGCCGATCATGGCATTGTTGCAGTAGATGGAAGCCGGGACGCAACTCCAGACACTGCCGCTCTCATAGCAGTTGTTGATCAACGACTGGCAACGAGGAAGCGCATTGTCCATGCTGCGGCATTCGCTTTCGTCAAGGACTGCCGGCCAGCCACCGTCACCGCAAGCCATAGGGCGGTAGTGTTCATACTGAGTGTAACCGTCGGTCAAGCCGTTGCCAATGAGAATCGACTTCAGGTTGATGTTACGGTCCTTGTGCGAAAGGATCTCGGAAGCAAAAACAGGGATGTAATGTCCAGCGTAAGACTCGCCGGCAATGTGGAAGTCCTGCGTCGCATACTCGGGGAATTGTTGGAAGAAGAGGGTCAAAAGAGCGTAGACATCCTTGCCAGCGGCGACAGTATTACTGACCGCGGAGCCAGAATACGAGTAGCCGACATTGACGGGTTGATCAAGGAAGATGACGCTGGCGTTGGCGTTCCAGCTGTGTTCGTTATAGACGGGCCTGAGCTTCTTATCGATGGATGACGAGCCAAGCTCGAGGAAGAGACCAGTCAGGGAGGAACAGCCCGGGCCACCATTCAACCAGAGGACAACAGGGTCGTTCTTGGGGTCGTTCCGGGACTCGAAGAACCCTGAAAAGATGCATTAGCACGAGCCCGGCAGTGTCTTCGTGGCCTGAACAGGGCTAAGAGCGCCACAACTTACAATAGAACAAGTGCTTGTCATTAGCCTCGTCGTCCAGGTAACCACTGTATTGCTTCACCGTATCGATTCCCAGCTTCGAAGGATCAACCGACTTCGCACGGAGATTGTAGTTCTCAAGACGGCCGCCAACTTTGCGATGGCTCTCGCCGTTTGCGTCTTGTACCCACATGTCCTGCACGTCGGCGCCCTTGACGATGTGATCCCAGGTGTGATCGGGCCGGCGCTTATGGGGCTTTGGGCTGCTGAACCAAGTGGTATGATCGAAGGCGCTCTCGGGAACGAGCAACTTAATCTCCTCCCAGAGAGCCTTAGCCTCGGAGGTCATACCCTTCAGAGCCTCCTCGAAGCTCTTCAACGGCGACACCGAGGAGAAGGAGTCGGCGATGGGCTTGATGGCTTCAAAGCCAGTACCGAGCACCTGCTGCGCATCTTGCTGGAAGGATGCAGCCGTGGCCGCTCCAGCAAGAAGGACGGTTGAAGCAGCGATCCTCATGGCGGACCGACAGTCTGTGTTTGGATGATTGGACGTTTAATGTTTAGAAGAAAGGAAGGTTGATGATGGATGAAAGTAGGAAGGAGCCGGGGGATCGGTGGGTGTAGGCGCGGCACAGGTACGTAATAGAAGGTGAAACAGGCACTGGCTCCGAAGCTGGCCGTGGCGGCCTCGCTGCCTGGACAACTTCGATAAGCCAGGATCTAATATGGGGCTAGCACTGTGCCTGCCCAATACGGCCACGCTAGCTCCCTAGTAGCCGGGCTTATCGACAACACACAACCATTACCCCTCTTTGGCCCAAAGCTTCGCATCGTCATCGCAGATCGCCACGTTCCTGCATCCGGTGCATATCTTCTAATAAGCCTACAACGGGCCAGGAAACTGCAAATGGGCTAAAACCCAGACCTCCCTTAGCTGGGAGGACTGCAGCGTTTTCAACGACCTCAGAAATGACCTGCATTCCCTAGCCCAAGGTGAGAGAGCAGTTCGATTGCCACTATGGATCCGTGCATGCACATGTAGGTACGTATGTGGGGTTAGTTGGTGTTGAGTCACCTAGTCTGGCGATTAATGTAGGAAGGAGCGAGGCAAGGTGGGGTGATAAGTTGTAAGGCTCTTTGTACAGACGCCCAATACAGGTCAGTTTGTCTGCTTGGCGAGGTTGATGAAGCTCCTCGACTGGTCTTGCTCTGTCTCTCTTACGCACACATACAATACGTAGTACCCCTCATATACTCTCCTCTCTCACACTCTCTCGCTCACTCTCCTCTCCCTTACTCTTGACCCCGACTCTTCGCAACAATGTCGCGCCAAATCAACCAACCTTCAAACCAGATCAAGCTGACCAATGTGTCGCTTGTTCGTCTCAAGAAGAACAAGAAGCGGTTCGAGATCGCCTGCTACAAAAACAAGGTCCTCGAATGGCGGTCCGGCATCGAGACCGACCTGGACAACGTGCTGCAAATCCCAAACGTCTTCCTCAATGTCTCCAAGGGCCAGACGGCCCCGACGGCCGACCTAGCCAAGGCGTTCGGCAAGGACAAACCCGTCGACGACATCATCCTCGAGATACTCAACAAGGGCGAGCTGCAGGTCGGCGAGAAGGAGCGGGCCGCCCAGCTAGAGCGAGTCCACAACGAGGTCGTCAGCATCGTGGCAAGCAAACTGGTTGACCCGCGCACCAAGCGCGTGTACACGACGGGCATGATCGATAAGGCTCTCGACATGCTGAGCAGCCAGGCCCACCAGGACAAGGGCGGCGCCGCAGGCGAGGCTGGAGCGCCAGCGCCGGCCGCCACCGGCGAGGGCGGCGAGGGCGGCGATGCTGGCGATGCTGGCGAGGCCAAGCCGCGGCCTGCGCGGGAGAACATGTGGACCGGCGTGACGACCACCAAGAGCGCCAAGAGCCAGGCCCTGGAGGCGATGAAGGCCCTGGTTGCGCACCAGCCCATCCCCGTGATGAGGGCGAGGATGAGGCTCCGCGTTACGTGCCCCACCAACGTCCTAAAGCAGGGGGTAAAGGTGGTCAAGACACAGGGAAGCGGGAAGGAAGGCGGAGACGGGCAGCCCAAGGCTCCGGGGACGGTGAAGGACAAGATCCTCAGCTTCGTCGAGGAGGTGGATAACCAGGGCGTTGTCGAGACGGAATGGGAAGTGGTCGGGTTCGTTGAGCCGGGAGCCTTCAAAGGCCTGTCAGATTTCATCGGCAACGAGACCAAGGGCCAGGGCCGAGTTGAGGTGCTGGATATGGCTGTCACTCATGAAGACTGAACAAGGCGAACCGTTGATACCCAGATTAACGAGGCATATGAGGACCACGGAGGTAGCACGGCGTTTGGCACTCTGAAGTTTAAGACATACTGTTGGGCATATACAAATCCCAACTGTCATGAATCATGCGAGACCATCTTCCCGTCTCCCATACATTGCACAGGGTGAGCCACAATATCTACCGTAGTATGGTGTAAAAGACCAGTCACTCCTGTATTGCTGCGCTATCATTCCGGGATCCATTTTTTTCATTGTTTTCGATTTTATCAAGGGGTTTCGATTCCATCCATGCCAAAGCCATCGTTAACTGTGAACGGCGAAATACTCCTTGAATGCGAGGAATCGCGATGAATCCAGCCGTGTTCCACCCCCCAAGCCATGACGAGAGATAACACCACCAAATACCAAAGTCCAGCAGTGCCAATGAACCCTGTCCCCAAATGCGGCCGCGCGATCCGTTTAGCCACCCTTCTTCTTCGACACACCGACGGTCCGGCCACGACGCCCGGTCGTCTTGGTGTGCTGGCCGCGGACGCGGAGGCCCCAGAAGTGACGCAGACCACGGTGAGCCCTGATCTTCTTCAGGCGTTCGAGGTCATCACGCAGCTTCGAGTCGACGCCGTTGGCGAGGATCTGGCTGTCCTTGCCGTCGACGATGTCGCGCTGTCGGTTGAGGAACCAACCGGGGATCTTGTACTGGGTAGGGTTCTGGATGATGGTGACAATGCGCTCGAGTTCTTCCGAGGTAAGCTCTCCGGCGCTGTGATCAACATGTCAGTTTTGTCCAATCCTCAAATTCGGCCCGCTCGCAGCCAGTCTGGATAACAGGTGCCTAAATGGCCGCGCGAGACTCGAGGGGACTCGCGTACCGCTTGTTCAGGTCGATATCAGCCTTCTTGCAGACCAAGTTGGAGTATCGTCGGCCGACACCCTTGATCTTGGTCAAGGCGTACATGACCTTCTGCTTGCCGTCGACATTGGTGTTGAGAAGACGCAAGATGAACTGGAAGTTCGACTTGTCGCCGCTTACGAGCGACATGATGGGCAAGCTTTTGTGCGGAAGCTGCCTCGATGTGGTCGATGTTGTCGGTCGGAGAAAGTTTGAGGTCAAGATCTCGAGGGTGAAATTTTGGTGTGGTGGATTTTACAGGCTCGCTTAGCGGCTAGGGCAAGGAGAGCGCACGGACGCGAGTGGCTTGGTCACGTTACCTGTGATGACTAAGACTCTTCTCTCTCGCTGAGAAGTTCAATCAGCCGTTTCAACCACCACGCAAGTGCGAGGAATTGGTAGTTCATTGAATCAAGATGTTTATCTACATGGTGCTTTTTACTATCGAGTCTGGAGAACACCGATTAAGAGTTCCAATCTGACTCCTGCTCTTTCTTCTGGCACCCTATCTATGGCTTGGACTTCGACCACGTGCGCCACTACCATAAGGGTTTTCTTCCTCCAGTCGGTGGCGGCGGATGCCAGATGTGAAGAGTAGCCGGTGCGAAGGGCCCGCCAAGCAGGAAGGCGCAGGGTCTTGGAAAGCCACTTTCCCTGTCAGATTTTGACAAGATATGGAGGAGCGGCTGACTTTTAACGGCCTTGGCAAGTGCTCAAGGTGTATCAAGTTGTGCCCACGGTCAACCCCGCTTATAGCAATAGGGGGTAACATGACACACATGGAGTCTCTGATCAAACGCATTCAGTAAATGCGCCAGTTTGGCCACCAGAGGAAGTCACAGCCGAGTTGGCGGTAGCTGATGCTCGTGACCCTCATTGCGCACATCACTGAGCATAGGAGATCTGTGGCGATCATCAAATGATTCACATTGGTATTCTATTCTTGGATATCCGCGACACATACCTGGCACGCCGCATCATATCGCATTTCCATTCCCAGTGCAGACCGTGCTTCACCTTCCCCGAGATTAGACCTATACCAAGTTAGAATCCCGTCCTCTTGTGACAGCACACCTAGCCCCTGAGGCACCAGCCTCAGTCCTTCGTACCAGACTCCTAGCGGCTCTACCGCTAGCGCGCTGAAACATAAAATCACTACCGTCACTCCCCTCCATACCGTAACACCAAGGCTGAAGAGAAAACAAAAAAGGGATACAAAAGCTATAGAGGGCTCGAGAAGGAAAGGAAAGCCCCCTAACTGAAGGGTAGAATGGTACAGCCAAGTAAGGGGTTGAAGTAAACCACCAAGCCGCGGATGCCGCAGCCTATCAAATCAACAGGAGATGGGCATCATCAACCGCTTATCATCATAGACCTGTTATGCCGTGGCCGCAGCTGTAGCAGAACTGGCAGCTGTAGAGCCCGCCGCCGTCGCCGTCGCGGCGGCCGTGCTGCTGGCGCTCGACCGGGACGCCTGCAGGGACGCTAGGGCCGCGGAGGCGGCGCTCGCGAGGGACGGGTTTGCCACCAGGATCGTGGGCGGGATGATGGGCACGGCGGTGCCGAGCCTCAGGTTGGCCAGCTGGGCCGCGGCGGCCGCCTGGAAGGAGGTGAACAGCTGGGCTGCAGCCAGGTTGAGGAAGCTGTTGGACTGGGCGCCAAAGGAGGAGCAGTCGCTCTGGAAGCTGCCAATGCTCTCGACGAAAAGGCCGCTGTTGGAGTTGGTGAAGATAATGTTCGCCGGGTCCTCGAAGAGGAGCGCGTTGGTCGGCGCCGACGTGTTGTACGGCAGGATCGTGGAGCCGTTTAGCTGGCCGAAAGGGGCATTGGGGTCGAAGCCGGTCACGATTGGCACGCCCGTTGCGGAGGAGACGGCGGACGCAGAGGCGACGCTGCCGAGGATCCCGCCCAGGTTGAGGGTCGGCGTTGCCCCGATGGTAATCTCTTGGGCTTGGGTGACCATGACGACGATTTCCCTGTCTGGGAAGCCGTTGTCGGCGCGAAGCTGGTTCACCAGGTAGCGCTTGTTGATGTTGGCGGGGTCGCGAGCATCCACCACGTTGGTTACTGTTACGATGACCGAGTTCTAGAAGGTATCTCGTCAGCGGAAGGTGGCTCATCAATAGGGGTAAGTGGGGTTTGGCTTACAACTTGGTTGAACCGCGCCTTGAAGTGATTGATCCTGATATTGTTCTTGACCTGCTCGAGCTGGGTGGTCAGGGCAGCCTGCGACTGCACCAGCGCCGCGAACTCGGCTTCGGCGATCTTCGCCAGCTGGCTGATGGCGCCCAGATTCTGGTTCTGCACAATTGTGATGGGCTGCTCCACAATTGTCTGTTGGATGATGAGGGGACTACGCTTCTGTGTCTTCGTCCGGTGCTTCAAGCCCTTCTCTGCTGGCGTGACATCTCGCCCAACAGGTGCCGGCACTGCAACGAGACTTAGTTGGTGACTGGTATTACGGGCACCCTCAGGGGACGGCATCGACTAACCTGCTGCAGCAAGGGAAGTAAAGGCCACAAGGGCAGTGAGCATCTGATTTAGATACATGGTGACGAGAAGGATGGCGGACTGATTAGGAATCAAAAGGAAAGCAAAAAGGGGAGGGGGCGGAGAGACGGTGAAGATATAACAGCATCTAGCGGCCACTGGGGCGCTGCTACAGAATGGAGACTGAGAAGCGAACGCAAAATGGAAAGCCGTGGCGAGCAGTGATCGCACCAAGCCAGAGATCTACCAGGAAACATTAAGAAGATCATGATGCAACGGGCACCGCATTGATTTTATAAGGAACCCACGCCCGATCATAGGCGGCGGTGGTCTCGTGTGATACGGCTAATCGAGCTCGTGCTTCACGGGCCTGTCTGCCAAGAACACGGGGAAGCCATCACCGTCTCTCACCTCACCAACTGGGAAGCCAAAGTGGGAAGGGGACTCGTGAACGCGCCGGCGCTGCACTTGCAACCACAATCCTCTTCTTGGTTGTGCCGTCTGGGGGTTCGAGAAGTCGCCTGAGCGACGCTGCCAGAGGACGAAACTGGCCAATCAACGCCCGATAACAGGGGTGGGACCCCCTGGTCGACTCCAAGACGAAGCTTGTTTTGTCTCGAACTGCCGGAAAACCTCATGCGAGCGGACAACCTGCATATTGGACTTTTTTTACGCAGGTCGCCAATGGGGAAGGCGGTTCCTCTCAAGTTCTCTCCTTCCATATCGTCCTCGCTTCTATGATCGCCGTGAACGCAATCTCGGGCCTTCTGGTTGGGTTACTCGAGCCCTCCTGGCTGGACAACAGGTCAATTTGTGGGATCTGGTGTTCAGATCGCCCTCTCTCGTTTGTACTCGCCGGCTACACTTGACATACCCAACGGCCCGCAGTGGAATCTAGACTGTTGTATGGTCAAGTTGGGGAAGCGAGGACCCTGGATCACCGCTCGGGAGCACTGCGCCCCTCTTCATTTAGCTAGCTCAAGATATCGGCCCTGGTAATCTTGATGGCACTCCTTGCACAAAGCTTTGACAGACCTTCTCTCACAGCCGGAATGCAGAATATTGTAAGCTTCCATGTCCAGGGTGGGTGGGGCCTGCCTATCACGACAACTTGGGATCGTCGTCGCCTTCTCTCCTGCATATCTTCCCACTTGCATCTCGATCGGTCGATGTTTAAATGGAAAAATATACTACGAATAGGTACCTTCGTCACAAGACAGCGTATAATAGAGCGTATGTTAAATATGTAGGTTGATATGTAGGTTGGGTCGTCAACGTTGTGTAACCCTCGATGCTCCCTGCTGGAAAGGGAGGACCTGCCCTGCCCCGGGACTCCGCTTGCGACTTGTCAGCCGCAGAGTCAAAATCTACCACGTATGACCCTTATTAGACTAGATGCCCCATCGCCAGGGCCTAGTAGGCATCTCACGAAACTTGGAGCCTAAGTCTGAGGGCCTACCTACCCAACAGCAGCGATCTCCAGTAGGCCACTTGCGCCCAGCATTTACCATAGCTTGTCTTCACTCCGCGCTTGGCATCTCGACAGGGCCCGCCGTTGATGCGGTACTCGAGGTTCGGTTTGAATATCGAGTTGTTGACAGATGAGACCCTAAAACCAGATCCCCTACGTATTCTCCGGTCTATAGTATCGTATCATACACCCTAGCCGTTAAAGACATTGCCCAACCAGAGCAGCACCACCAGCACACCCGCCCGCGCCCGGGACTGCGACAGCCAAGCCGGCCCACGGCTCCCGACCCGCTCGGCGCTTCCGAGCGAGCCATCCTTCTCCGCCGCCTGTCGAGCCGGGCCACCCGCGACGCTGGCCATCGGCCCGGCCTCGTAATAGCCCTCCTTGATCCCATCCTCCAAGCCGCTCCCTGGGGCGGCAGCCGCAGCCGCGGCCGAACCCTCCCCGAACACCGCCGCGGCGAGCCTTCGCGTGGCCTCGTGCGCCAGCCAGCTCAGGCAGAGGAACGTGGCGGTGAGGAGGACGGTCTCGGAGCCGCGGCCCAGGCGCGAGAACCACCCGCCGCCCCCGCCGCCACCCGCCCGGCCCGTCAGGCCCGTCCTGAGCAGACCCGTGCCGTCGCCGGCGAGCCAGGCGTGGTGCTGGAGCAGGTACGCCTCCAGGGCCATCCGGCCCAGGGGCGAGGCCAGGAGCATGTGCATGTTCCGGGGCGTCCTGTGGCAGTTCCTCAGCACGGCGTACGCCAGGGCCGCCGCGGGGGAGATGTAGGCGTGGGCCCTGTCGTAGGCGGCGACGTCCGGGTATCGGGAGGAGAGCTGGGTGGCGTAGAAGAAGAGGAGGAGGCAGGCGAGGGAGAGCGCGGCGACGATGGGCTGCAGCGGCGGCGTGGACCGGTCGGGGAAGAAGATCGCCGCGAGGACCTTGTCGACGGCGTTGGAGGGCCGTGATCCCGCTTGGCTTGTCTTGAGCGTCGAGACGCGGTGCGCCACCCAAGCGACGAGCATCCCCAGGAAAGGTATGACGCTGTCCGTGGATATCTGGCGCCTGACAACTGCGGCATCAAGGGAGACTCGCCCCAGAATCCTGAAGACCAGGACGCAGGCCTCGACGGTGCCGGGCACGACGAGGAGAATATTGGTGGCTACGCCAACGGCCAGGAACTTGGCGAGGTCCAGCTCTGGCCTGTCGCCGAACCGCACGAGGACCCTGAATGTGGCGAAGGTGACCAAGAACCAGAAGGATATCAGCCAGGGGAAGGCGTAGACGGTCCAGTCCGACTTCAGCACCAGGGAGAGCAGGCAGCTCATGAAATTCAGGCGAAACAAGACCGCCGCGACGCGGCGGAAGCTGAAGTCGCCGGTCCTTAGGAAGTACCTCGCATGGCCATATGTAGACATGAAGATGTAGCACGCGGCGAAGAGGCGCGTGATCTTATGCAGTGACAAATACCCCGACGTCTGTTGGGAACTCATGAGTAGGAGGCCGGTCTGCATCAACCCCTTCCACTCCTCGGATTGCGGGCGAGAGAGGAAGCCGACTTCAGCCTCGCTCGGCCCGAGTCCCCCTTTCGATGGACCTGGTTTGGAACCACCAGTGGTCCGTCGGAGGGAGCAGACACTCAGCGTGAAGATCCCGGCCCAGAGAGCCGCAAGGGTGAACTCGCTGAAGTGTTTCTCGGCCTGCACTAGCGCATGGGTCCGATCGGTGAAGTAGCAATACATGGCACAGCCCAAGAGGGTTAAGGACGCGCTGAGCGTCGACTGCGAAGGCAGGTACGGAACAATGCTGCGAAGGTTCCTGCGCCTTGCCCACATGAGCGCCGGGATGATGGAGGCTGCAGTCAAGAGCAGGAGTGCCTGTGTCGTCGCGAGTGGCGGATATCCCACACAGCATGTCCTCTTGTTGGCAAACCCATGCTTTACGAGCCCGGCGTTGCACCGGACGTTCAGCACCACGTCGATCCTCCGCTCAGCCAGGCCCTCGTTGACGTGCATCCCGTTCTGATCAAAAGCCATTCCGACGTGGTCAGTCATCTGGTTATAGGCCCACATGACACGAGAGCTGGCGGGTTCAGGAAGCTCCCTCAAGTACTCATTCATCCGATCCAGACGCTGTGGGGTGAGCGTCGCCCGGCGCTCCGCCGTTAGCTTCTGATAAGACGGGATCGGGACGGGAGCCAGAAGTATCTGGTTTTCCAGTTCCCGATACTCCTTGGGCACGAGGGCGCCTGGGCCGAGGGGTTGGGTCAGGTACCGCATAACCCCGTCGAGGCTGTGCTTGAAGATGTCGAGGTACGAGTCGCCCCCGTGACGGGCGGAAAACAGTCCCGGAGCGCCCATGACCACCAGGGCGGGTTCGTCCTCGCCGACGTCCTTGGACGTGCCCCCATCCGCCCAGGCCTGGGCGCGGCGGAGCAGGTCCAGCTGCGTGAAGAGCGTGGTCGAGTTCAGCCACGGATCCCAGACGAACTGGAGCTGGACGCCCTCGGCCTCGAATGAGATGTCGCGCTGCGGGTTGTCCGAGACGAAGAGGTCGAGGTACTCGACCTCGGCCTTCTTGTGGTCCAGGCGCTGCGCCGCCGCCCAGAAGACCTGGCGGGTCGTCGAGTCCCCCGCGAAGACGAGCCTGCGGCCGCCGACACAGTCGCGGAACTGGTCGCGCGAGTACTCGTGCATGCGGCAGGTGTCGGGCTCCCACTTCCCAAACAGTCTATGGCCCTGGGTGTCATCCTGGGGCGGCCACGAGCCGTCGGTTAGGAGGGCCTTGCATCTGTACGGGTCATCGCGGCCTGTGTCGAGCAGTCAGTCAGCCTGTCTGTCTGCGTGCTTGCGTGCTTGCCTGCCCTCCATCCCCGGGAGCGGGAGCGGACTCACCCGAGACTATGTACTGCAACGCGACGACGGCCAGAAGTAGGAAGGCGGAAATTCGGGCAATCCGCTCAGCCCAATTAGCATGGCCGAAACGCGACATCGCTAAGTTTGAAAAGGCAATCTTGGGCACCTAGGCATATCTCTCGACAATCTACCAAAATACTACAAAATAGTAGCAATTCCCAACATTCTGAAGTTGAGGGGGGGGGGGGTCAATCTTATTAATAAACTCTGGATGAGCATCCATGACCTCAGACACACGCTCCTACCTTCCATGCCCATGCAAGTGTTTAAAGCTTGTTGACAGAGTGTTCTTGGCATTACCTTGGCAGGTCTTTTGCGGCGGGATCAGCTCCGGACAGACAAGGAACCTACAAAGAGTTCGCAGATGCTTTACTCGTGGCAACCAAGTCCGGCTTGGCAATGCCTGTTCCGGGTAGGTATGTATCTCACAGAGTGCTGGAATCCCCCGTGTGCTTCTACTATGACAGCCTCAGTAAACGCGGTAACGAGGGTAAAGCGGGCCAAAGCATTGATGGAATGGCTATCTTTGCCTAGCTAGGTAAGGTAGGCAATCTACAACGAACGTGGAGTCGGGAAAGCGAGTCCCAACCAGTTGCCAGCTGCCAGCTGCCAGCTGTCTGTCAAACCTACCCAGCCACCGACTGCCAAGTGCAGAACCCATGTCTAGGCAAATTTTTACCGAACCTTCTATCAATTTCTCAACTTCTCAACTTCCACACAGTCCATGTTAAAATCCAGCTTAATTCAGCTTTTCGTGATACTCAAGTCCGAGGAAATCAATCCCATGTCGGCTCTGCAGCCAAGTGGCTCTCCGATGATAATATTGTTTTCAGACGGCACCACCGAGGTAAAGTCGAGGTTTAAGTCTCCGTCACCGTCTCCCTCGAGATGGCGAGACCCATGCGGTCCTCTCGACCACCCCGTCGTAGATGTTCCATCTCGCGTACATCTTACAAGTCTTCTGCCTGATTCGGTTAGCATCATCATTCCATGGCTGATCTTGAGCCCTGGCTGCACGACTCTTCTGAGTCGTGTATGAGACGAGAGAAATCGCAAAGTTTTTTGAGTGCGGGACCTTCTCACCTTTCTTGAATGAAGGCTTTCGTAATTTAGCCTTTGCTACATTCCAACCCCCATCCATATAACTCCCAGCAAAGGGGCCACGATTTGCTGAAGTTGGTTCGCTGGGGAACCTTCGGTGCCATCGGCCTCAAGTGATGACAAGACTCGCATCGTCATAGTCCCAGTCAGTCTTGTCATCCTTAGGCAGCGTCAACTTTCCCCTGAGAAGGGCTTGTAGGTTTGCCCTGTCCTCGTCTGACCGTCGCGAGCCCTGCCTGAGGAGGATATGACCAACCACGACGGTGTTGAGGCCACGGATCTGGATGAGCTCGTCCAGGCCAAGGGAATCTGAGATGCGAGCTGGCTTCTGTGCCGTGAAGTAGCTCAGCATCTCCGTTTCTCGCGGTGTCAAGTTGTTGGTGGTCGCCTTTGAGATGATGAGATAGAGCTCCTCTAGCCTGGGGCACTTGCCAAGAGCCGTAAAGGCAGTGTCAGAGACTGGGCCATTCCAGTGCACTCTGACAGCCCTGATGTGGTGTTGCAGCATCTTGTTGGCTTTCAGGTTCTCCAGCATATCGCATGCACATGGGAAGTAGAAGGTGTTCTTCGCATAGAAATATGGGAGGAACTCATCGCGGACTTGTCGGGATGCTTGTGCCAGTGCCAACTTGAGGGCCTGGAACGGGAATTGAGAAGGCTCATGGCCAGCGCATGAGCAGGTGCTCTTCTTCCTGTGTCCCACAAGGATCCTGTCCTTCTTCCGGGTGGCCATACGCAGATACTGCTTGTAAATGTTTTGGCGGACCTCGGTGGGAAGTTTCAGCAAAGGAAACTCCTCCATCGGTGGCGGCTGATCTACATGAGGTGAATCCATTGTCAGTTATACGAACTGGAAGCTATCTCCGCGTCCTTTTATTTGCAACGTTCCGGTCTGGAGCAAAGTGTGCCTTGTGGGGAGGGGGAGGGGGGTGGAGGGGGATTTGGATTCTTACCAGCGATGGCCAGGATCTCTGTGCAAGATTGGATGATCTCAACGCAGTGCTTCACCTCTCCTTCCTTGGTGCCCATGATTCGGGCACATTTGGTGATAGTGTCTGTGATGGCCTTCCTCATACTATTGGATAGACGAACAATCCGTCCCAACTCCTTCTGGTCGATACGACCAAATTTATGGTCATCCAGAGCTTTCAAGAGGATTTTTGCATTTTGCGAGAGGCCGTATTTGTTGTGGAGGTTCAGCGTCTGCTGAGCATAGAAAGTGCTACGAGACATTGTAACCAAATCTCGACAACGTGTCGGCTCTTGGTGCCTTGGAGGTGGTGATCAGGGCTAGAGCTCTGCGAAAGTTGGCTTGCAATGGCCGTTTCGTACCAGTGCTTATATATCGCCGTCAGGTGTATCCAGATGGGAAAGAAAAGAATTGTGGCAGAGGCTGGAGGTTGCAGAGGAAGTATAGAGGCCCAATGACTTGACGATTCGGATTCGAAGTCGGGGGGGGATTCGAAGTCGGAGGGACTTGGAGGGACTCGGAGGCTTGAGACGCAGCGACGCGGAAGAAGGGGAGAAGAGACTCCAACGACACAGGTACACGCACGCCGGAGATGCACTCTGCAGGTGTTTGGGATGAGGTGTACCTAGGTAGGTGGGTAGCTACTTTGCTGGCATCCAAGTAAGAGTAGACTTTAGACTGGCTCGGTGAGAGAGGTGGGATTAGAAAGCGCTGGCAATGTTGATAGAAGCCAAGTTTTGCAAGGCATGAATCGCTGGTGTGAATCGCCAGGTTCTCCGAGAAGCGCAGGCCCTGTAGAGTAAAGTAGTGGTCCATGAACTCGTGGTTCACTGGTGGCGACCAGGTCAAGGTCGAGGCGAGGCGAGGCAAGGGAGTAGGGTGTTGGGAGAGGTAGGCAGCTAGCTGCCTGCGTGATCACTTGTGGTAGACAAGATCGTGACTTTGGCAGGTTTCTAGAAGAACAGGACTAGGCCATCTCCGATAAGTCCAAGGTGGATATTCTCAGTGAAGGCTAGGTGCATGGGGATGGTAGGATAAGACAGAACAGGTGTGATGCAGCTAAATAATCAGGGTAGAGTGGACTTTGTCCCTTTGATGGGGGCATGAACTATCAACTTCTCTGTGGATGATGATTCCATATGCACCGTACCTGGCAAGCCTCAGAGATAAGGAAGGCACGAGGGGGAGCACAATTTTGGCTCTAGGCTAGGTCCCTGCCTTAGGTGTCCTGCTTGTCATTGGCACCTTCCTTCTTCTTGTCTACTTTCTACCTGAAGGCATGGCGATGCCGCCTGGCCGACTTGGGCCATCCTTGCAAGAACACCAAATGTCGCAACAAAGGAGAGGATGCCAATCTATTTCAGTTTGTACCTACCTAAACGTGCATAATCCTGTTCCTCGTTTACATGGACATGTGAGGCGCCTGGCAAGAACATCTATAAGTTGGATTGGATCCTCTAACCATGACTATTGACCTGCCATGAAGGAGGGACTAAGAATTGTTTTCATTTGTCTTGTCCAAGGCTGAGGAAACCGGAGGCTTTGTTTGCAGGCCACTCCGCATTTGTCTTACATGGCCAGGAGCAATTAAAGGCCAACCTTGGTATATAGAAAACCATCACAACCTCTACAATGGGAGCCTACTTGTTTCCTGTTTAGGGGAAAGGAGGAGTTGTATTGAGAGCTAGCAGTTGGTATAAGCAATGCCCTGTCACCAAAAAAGAGCTAGGCCTTGAGCATTGCCTGCGATTTGAGGTTGTCCCTAAACCTTCCAATTTTGTATATATCCCGATTCTAAACCTCTATTTGAGAACCATTTCCCCAGATATCAGTTTAGTGGTGCTTTCCAGCGATATCCGCATCCATAACAGGCTCTCAAGAACGCCATCGCTATGCTTTGTATTAAAACTGGCAGGACAACCAGGCCAAAAAGAGCTAGCCAAGTGAGAGAGAAAAGAAAGAAGGAAGAAAAGACACCATCAAGCGGTTCCAGCCGCTTTCCTAGACGGTCAACAAGGCAGCTGCCAGGAAGGCAAGCAACGCCACTGAGCCCACGCGATCCTTCATGGCCGGGTTCGCATCCGACGAGCCGGCGCCCGACGAGCCGCCCGACTTGGACAAGGTGCTCCTTCCGACTGGCGAGATCCCATTGAGCGTATCGGCCGTGTTGATTGCAGGGCCGTGGTCGAAGAAATCGACGAGCACAAACACCGGCTTGATCCCCCACTGCTGCTTGCAATTCTGGGCGTGCAAGCCAAGTGCGCCTGTGGTGGTCGTTGACGGGCTGTTGGTAGTGTCGATGTCGCTAACGGCAGGAATAAGAATGGTGGATGTGAGCGCCGAGTAGGCGAAGTGGTTCAACAGAGGAAGCATGTTGTTGGAGATGGCGGTAGCGGCGGAACTGACGCTCTTAGGCCTGTCCAGGGTGCAGTTGAAGCCGGAGAGGCTGGTAACCTCGAAAGAAGTCTCAAAGGCGTAGGTGAACTCGTTGAGAAGATAAGGGTAGCTTGGCGAGTAGGTGATGGAGGCAATGAACGTGACGAGGCGGGTATTGGCGCTGATCATTTGTTGGAGCGTTGGCCAGTCGCCTGTCGCGCTGGTCGACTTTGGTGTGTAGCCGTAGGTTGAGATACCCGAGGCCTCGAAGATCTGGCCGTAGGTGGCCGCATCTACGTTGTCCGAGTTCACTAGCAGCAAGGTGACCACCTCGTTGGGATTGGTGTCCATCCAGTACTTGATTGCTCCGAGCCACGTCTGCAGAGATCCTGCATCGAGCAACGAGCAGGTGGTGTGACAGAGCTTGAGTGTCCCATTCTCGTTATGGACCTGGGCTTGAAGCAATCTCAGGCCGGCACTCAGGGCACGTGTGGCGTTGAAAAACTGGTTCCCGGCGACGCTATTGCCCGTGCTCTCATCTCTCAAGAAGGCGCTATCGTGGGCCCCCATATGGGTGATGGTGTTATATGCCTGGCCGCAGAGTGCCGGCGAGTTATTGCACGCCGAAGTGTCGCGCGGTTGTCTGACTGGGCCATGATTGGCAAGAGAGGATAGTAGCGACGTAGTGGAAGTAGACGATGACTCCTCCCGCGCATTTGCTACTCCAGAATCTTGATTAATTCCTCCATTATCGCCCCCAACCGGCACTCCGAATTGGCTCTGGGGTAGAGAATAAACGGCCGTTGACAAGGCCAAGGCAGCCGTAAGGGAATGAAGAAGCGAGCGCGCCATATTCGACAGATAACGATGGAATAGAAAATCTATTAGTAGAAGAAGGATTTTCCAGAGCTCAACAACTTTGATTCTCTGGCAAAAAGAACGACTGAAATGATGGACAATGAGAGAAGTTGCTGGGTATGAAATTCAAAAACACATGCAAGGTAAGGAGGTCGTATGAAACAAGGGTCTCTGCAGCATGGCCACACTGGTAAGCACCTTAGCGCTTGGCCTTACGGGCCCGATTCGCTCAAACCGGCAAAGTGTGGAGCCCTGCCGGCCTTGCGCCTCAATTATCCCGGAACCTCAGTCGTAAGCACTTAACCCTCGGGGCCAACAAATTCGTCATCCTCTGTGTCCTTGTGTTCCGGAAAGCGGCAGAAACGCCAGTATGAGGAACGATTGGCAAGCGGTGACGAAAATCCTACCAACCAGAAGGTTTTTATGAGTGGGAACACGGGGCTGAATCGGCCACCGAAGCAGGGAGGCCGGATCTGACAGCGGATGCATCATAATGAGTAGAACTCTTGGGCCATACATGGGGACCTAGCAAGAGCGCCTAACTCTCCCTTACGGACATCCATCCAGCAAGTGAAGCTTCAACTTCATGTCCGAAGCGCTTCGCAACGCCGCAAAAGCGGTCGCCGTCATCGAGTCATCGAAGATCTCTTCCAGAAACGCGTGACATTTGCCGCCATCCATGGTGCCCTGAGATGATGGTGGAATGGAAGTTTCATTCCATGGGGCTGAGGTAGGGCTGGGCAGCCAGCACAAGCCTAGCGGCGGATTCACGACTGGAGGCGCTTGACCAATCAAAGTTGAGTAATTTTGGTGGACCGTGCTTCACTAACTTCTTTTCTTGGGGTTCGCGCATATCTCCGTTTACGCTGAACAAAATACGGCTAGAGGACCAAGCTCACGGTCAGACTTTAAAGCTACAGACAGCTAACGTTATTTTTGAAGTTTGTCAACTGACCGTGATGAGAGAGGTTGGTTGCGACATCAAAGAGCCTCGAACTGCAGCGACGCCGACGACGTGCAGGCGCCCGACCGCCTCGTAGGGGTTTTGGGCTTCGGCGCTTCCCCTGCACTGGCGTGGCTTAGCTTGGTGGCCGAAACCATGGCTTCCCCCCAACGAGTCCGAGGACAGAGAGCAAACGGCTGGGCGGGCATTCTTCAGAGGATCCGTATCGGGTATGTGGGGAAACTGACTGTTAGAACTGCATTTGGACTTTAGATTTTCACTCGCAATGACCCGGCCCTTATCCAGACTGTTTCTTAGCTTCCACGAAGTTTCACGGAGATATCTCTTTTTTGTTTCGATTGTGGGTGAAACAACCTCCGCATGCCCTCTCTCTCTACCATGGTCGGACCGGAAAGCCAAGACGGCCGGGTCTCCAGTATTTCGGCAGGATGTGCTCCTTTCGGCAACCTTCTCCTCATTCCCCGCCACCGTCTCTGTTCACTTGACCGGAGAGCCTGACAGATTCCTTGTCTTCAATTTTTTCTTTCCGCCGAGTGCGAAGCTAATTCATGTTTCCAGCCTGGGGGCGTCCCACCCAGCATCATGCCCGGAAATACTAAGGGCTTGAGGAATGCGGGCTCTGCCATGCGTCCACTGCCACCCCATCTCCGTTTCCTGGTCCCCTCTTCTCGTTTCTCACTATTTCCCGGTCATAGGCACACCTCCAGTCAACACTGGATGAAAATAGCATCTAATTTCAAAGGGGGTATATAAAGATATCTGGCCACCAGGATGAGGAGATGCCCGCCAAAGAAATCCCAAAGAAATCCCAGGCCCACGCCATCGTAAGCCATTGTCATCACCGTTGGATAGATAGATCCCAAAGCACAAAAGCCAACCGTATCCAATAAGCAAAATAGCGTGAACCTTCCTTGTTCATGGACCAAAGAATGCACACCCTCGCGCATGCTCCTGTACCTTATACCCAACTGTAGTGAACGCCCCGTTTTTCTATATATTTCCTGGCCGTTTGATGCCGGTCGCCCCAATGGACCCATCGTGTGTTTGTTTGTATTCCTCGCTCGAGCCAATCGCTTAAACTTTTATGAACTCTTCTTCTGTCTCTTGCGGCCTCTGCCTTTCGATTCACCCTCATCCTCGTCGTCCTCGTCGTTACTCTCGTCCCGGCCGTGGGACGCGCTGGTCTTCTCGTTGCCCTTCTTGATGCTAATGAGGCAGCCCTGCTCCTTGAGCCGCTTCGTCAGGGGCGTGCTCGCCTTCATGCCGGGGAAGTCCTTTGCGTTGAACACCTGGAAGATCTCGGACATGGCCGTCGCCACGATCTGCGACTTCATGCCGGGCCGCATGTGGGTGGGGTCGAGCACGACGAGGGCAAACTTGAGGCTGAACGAACCCGGTGTCCGACAGGACAGGTCCGGGAAGCAGAAGAAGCAGCCCTCCTCGCCGTTCTCGTCAAGACCCACAAAGGGGGAGGCGACGAGCGTGCCCATCAACCGCCTCTGCTGCCGGAAATCTTCGGGCATGGAAGACATATCCTTGACACCGCTCTCGTCCCAGATCGAGCAGTGTACGACCGAGAACGGGTGCCTGATCCGGCGACTTATTTCATCTTGTGATTGGTCGGGATCGTCAATCGTGAGCTGCACGATTGGTGGTGGGTCGATCACACGTCGGTCCCTCTCCCCGAAGCCGCAGGACCGGGCGGCATAAGGTTGTTGGCGGACTTGTATCCTATATTTGGAAGCCCCTGTCGGGCAGGACATGGGCATTGGCATGGGCATGGGCACCTTGGATATGTTGTTCTTGGGCTCGTCGCTGAGGAGGTTCGAGATGCTCATGGACTTTGTCTCCTGACGAGGAGACGAGCTCATATGTGATGTGGGTGGGGATTGTGCGTGATGTGAGGGTGGTGTAGGTCTGCCGTTGGGTCCCGGGTACCCTTGCGCCAACTTGGCCATGTGCATCTCAGGAAGGGCTTCTTGGTGGAGTGTCTCTCGACGTTGGCGATGTGGTTGGTACAGCCTCGGGACATGTCCCTGGGTATTTTCTCTGGCCATCTGTCGCATCCGAAGAATCTCTTGGAACTCGTCTGAAGACCTGTCGCTGCCGGTTGATGACTGAGCCGGTGACAGGCGGTCGTCTGTCCGCCTCGAGGCGGAATGCGGATCACTGGTTACGATTGGAAGTTGGGGCGGTGTTTGCTGAACCGGAGAAGGGGTAGCGTAGTCGGAATAGTACCCGGGCTTGCCAGGATATCCATCTCGCCCGTTCGAGAGCACCTGGCCCTGTGTTGCGCTTGAGATGATGGCCGCCATGGAAGGCAGCCGGGGTGGCTGACTCGGTTGCGGCTCTCGGTGATAGTAGCCTCCATTCCTGGGAGCATGTGCCTCCTGGTGCCATCCGTTTACAGGTCGTGCCATGCTGTCAAACATGGTATGGTGACCAAAATTGTGGGGCGCGAGCTCAACGGCTGTCGACATGGGGAGCAAGCTGCTAATAGCTGGCAGAGGTACGATTTCTGCATATTCTAGTCAGTCCTGAAGACAGCATGCTGGGAGGCAGGAAGCTAAGGGGGAGGGTGCCCTACGAGTAAGGGAACTGCAGCTAACGGATCAAGTTATCACTGCAAGAACAGGGAGGGATCCGGTGAATAAGTCCGAATCGATTCGATTAGAAGAGAAGGGACTTGGTCGAAGAGGAGGCGGGAGAAGAAGAGCTGGGGCAAAGCCGGGCTGAGAGAGACGAAGGTGGGTATCACTGCAACCGATGTGGTGGGCAACCGCAGCTACATGTACTCGCTAGGAGCCGAAACAAGACGGAGCCGGGAAACCGGATTGGGGCTTGCTCGGAGGGAGTTGTATTTTGGGGGGGGGGGGTTAAGGGAAGGCGGAGCAGGAGACGGGCGGTAGTGATTCTGTAGCTTCTCTTTTCCTCTGGTTGCCTATGCAAGTTGTCCGTTGAGCAGTCGTCCTTGGCACTAATAGTTGTGTGTGTTGTCGGTGCGGGGACTATACGGCATATAAGAGGTTCGTCAGAAATCAAGAAGGGCACATTAGAAGAGCCAGGGCAGCAGGCACTCGGAAGATTTCAGAGCAATATGGGAAAGCCTGGCTGGTGGGCCATTGTGAGAGATTGAGAGGGAGCAATAATATCAATAGACGATATTGGGTCGGAAGCGTCCAGGAACTGCCTTCTTATTGAACTGGGACAGGTCGGGGAGATTGCAGATTGCCTGGACCAGGATGGGCAGGATATATTGGTGTGATGCGCATGTAAGTGTATGTAGGTCTGTATCTGACAATCCAGCCAGCAGGGCCCGTCTACGGATGTAGCAGAGATCTGTTATGTACCATCTATTATCCGTGGATCGAACTGTGGAAACCGAAGGGGATCCTTACCGGGGTGCGGGTTAAGGGCTGGAGGAGGTACATCTGGGTAGGGTCCAGGAGGGTCCAGGAGGGAAGAGGGAAGACGGAATACGTGACGGGAGGTACTCGGGGCGAATGCGTACAGTACACGGACAGTAGTTCAGCACCGTCCACAGTTATGCCATTTCTGCCTTTCAACGACTACCTAGTTGCTAGCTCTCTAGATTTAGTCTCATATTACAATCACGCCGCCGCGCATGCGACTCTGTGGCTAACATTATGTGGAAAGGACCGTCCAGGTATGGCAACCCTCCCTCTCACCTCTAATCCGTACCTCACCCACACTCGCCCACTATACGTCCACTTGACCAGGATCTCGGTTTGGCACAGCCGGTTGAGTGCTGCTACCCTGCGGCGCACCGGAATCGTCCTGAAATCAGGGCACTACCTGGGAACATGGTGGACACACGAAGGGGTAAGCCAGCATTACGGCGGCGAGGCTGGATGGATTCTGCCGGCGGCGGGTCAAGCAGAGCCGCTGTTTGGAGAGGCTTTGTACGAAGTGAAACCGACAAGATGGGACCCGGTGCAGCAGGATGGAGTGCTCGTCTGGGTGGCTGCACACCTCCGCAGAAAATTGAATTAAAAAAACTGGAACTCAATAGCCTAGGTAGCCACGCTACCAGAATTTGTCACTTGTCTGTCAGACCCTTGACTTTGACGTCGGGACCGGGACCTTCGAGTCGACGGGACCGAGAGGAAAAGAAGGCGTGGTGGAGACGTGACATGGAAGGATTGGAGGGTGGTGGTTGGGAATTGGCAATTGGGGATGGAACCTGGAACTTCCAAGTCTCCGTGTCACCAGTGCAGCTGGAAGGAGGCTAAAAGTGACATGTCTCCAGTGTGCATGTGCTCCACGGCACGGCAGGTACCGCACGACAACCGAAGGTACGTACCCAGGTACGTACCTCCATTCTCACCCCCCCCCCTTCCAGCCTCTCAGCGGGCTGCCCGCGCACCCTCACATCACATTCCCATCTTCCACCCGCAGGTCCTCCCTCCGTCTAAATAGCCGTGCCGCCCCTCTCCGACTCTCGCGACACGCCCACCCGTGCCCCACCGTCGACCCGGGAGGAGATTCTGACGGTGTTCCTTTGGTCTTCCGTCCATATTAACCTTTCAAGCTGCGTCGACAATCTCTTCCTTCGCCTTATTACGCCAAATTAACGGCCGCACATCTCACGCGGGACATCTGCCGGCTTTACTCTGCAGATGAAGATGATGGCAAGATGTGCGTTTCTAGCGGGCATATCAATCAATAACGAGAACCCGGGGAGCGGATGGTATTCGCCCATTTCTCACCTTGTTATACGCTTTCCGGGGCCCGCCAGCCCTACTACTATGCAGTAGGGTGTTGAAGCCTCGCTTTCTCTCTCTTCCCCCCAACCAGCTCTTTCTCTCTCCCGCGCGAGTCGGTGTGTGAACCCCGGATACGGCTGTGGCTTGACCATCTCATCCCTTGCATCGGGCTTCACTGAAGAACATTGTAGATTATTATCGAGTCTCCGAGACCTCTTGACTTGGACTCTCGAACACTCAAAGGCAATGAAATGCGGCACATATCTGCTTCGCATAACTTGCCCTATCTATGCCTGTTCAGTGTGGTCACGTTGGTAAGGTGGTTAGGGGAATATGTCGTGGCTGCCCGCATCAGGCGTAAGTGCAGCATCGGTGGACGATCGCAGCTGTTGTCAGCACTCAGGCTGCTTTCCTGGTGGACGCCCAGCAGTTGTATGGAGCACGCCCTGACTCCATGCACGGCATTCGTTGTTGGTCGAATAGATTAACCTGCGGGGGCAGGGGGGAGACCAGGCCACCCACGAAATCGACGACAGGGCCCATCGCCCACAGCCCGTGGTTGGACCAGATGCTACCCTGATTCCCGGTTTCCCAAACATGGCACACGGCCGGAAGATCAATGGTGGTGGATGGGGTCAACATCGGCCACCACGCTAGACCTCACAGAGCTGTTGGTGGCTGAGACCCCCTCACAGCAACGGCTTTGAGGCCTGAGGGTCTGTCACCTACACAACGGGTATTTTTAGCGCGACTGCTCCCAAATATAACTTTATTGCTCCAGCGTACGTACCCTTCCTGCCAAGGCCTCACTCGGTCGAAATCACGGTTCGTTCTAGTGTATGTATGCTCTCTCTTCAGCTTATTCTAGGTTTGGGGGATTCGGGTTCCCACCCGGTGGCTTTGATTAAGTCTATGGTGATCAGTTCAACACAACGTTGTAACCTTCATTTACAAGCTCACTTTGCAAGTTTATCTGCGGGGTTTGGGTAGGACCGTATGTAACCCAGCTAAGTTAAAGTTGAAGATCATGAACCATTCGGGTATTTCTTCCATACAAATTGATTTATGCCGGGGAGGGATTACCGCCCAGGAAATGGTTCTTGCTGATTGGCCGCACTGCACTGTGGCTGAAAATGTGGCATAAAAAGCCTGTCGTCTCCGTATTCCTAATCTCGAATGTTTATATTCCAGACATGCCCGTTGGGAACTACAAACATACCTTACCGAAAGCTGGAGTGGAAGTCGCTCACTCGTATAGAACTGGACAACCCCAAGACCAGCCTCCTGGATGAGCGGCGACATAGTGTCCGTTCAAAGGGAGGTGCAGTAGTTAGAGTTTTGGATCTGCGCACGCCACGACCTGTACCAAGAAACAGCCCAACTGGTGAGAGAGGGTCTGGAACCACTCAACCTGTCTTGCAAGTTGCGATTTGCGAGTTGCGAGGTCGGTAGCGCCCCAGTTTACGAGCTTGCAACCGGGGTTGTTGCTTGTGGGCTGCCATCGTTGGGGGCGCCCGTGACCGAAAAAGACTATTTCCTCTAGGTCCCGTACAATGTGCAATTGAGGATTCGCCGACGACGCTCATGAAGGGGTGCCCGGATTGTTGGCCCCGCACCGGATGTCAGCCTTTGGAGGAGGCAACCAAACACACATGTGCTTATGAGATGCTTATGAGGGTCGTGCCCCGTGCCATTGTCTTCCCGTGCCGTGTCTACGGGGTGGTCGAGGTTAGGGTTGCCAAAAGCTGAGTGGCTGATTATGTGGCTTTCTGCGGCTTCGACAGCTCCACTACTTCAGAGATACCTGAGACTAGCATGTCCGCCAGCGGTGATGCAACCCTGGACTGTCTGATCCAGCCCGGTATAAAATCGGTATCGCGGGGTATGCAGCAGGTAGTGCGGAGAGGGAGCATGCGAGCATGAGACCTTCTTGTACTATGTAGATGGAGGTTTTGAAGCTCCTAGGAGAGAGGCTGGTATACCACCCACGGTAAGGTCGACAACCTTGGAATGGCGGGGTTGGCCGCCTGTCCAAGAAGAGACAAGCGCCAATGTGGAGGATCTAAGGCAGCCCCACTTCAACTTCAACTGAAACATGAATAGCCATACGCATCTAGAACCATACGACAGTCGACCTAGGAGATAGGCAGTTAGGAACAGGCGACTGGGAAATCCAAAGACCGAGCGCTCGCTCAGTACCCAGTTTCCCCCATCCTACGGACCACTCCAGACCTGTATCTTGAATGGAGCTCGGACGACACCCAGTCACTCCGTGCACGAGCCACATCTAGATCCAGGATCCGCGAAACGCACGGACTATAAGTACATCACAAGATCAGCTGAAGAACAGGAGATATCTCAACTCCTGTCTTTTGCCATGAGAATACGGGAATATAGGGAATTTTCTTATTCACCAGTGTTGGCGCGCGGTGCTATCATGTTTCGGGGCCAGGTTTTGCAAGGGCATCTCTACCTTGGTCCCTCGGTTCCTCATCGAAGGGTCGTACTCGGCATTTCCTCCCTAGGCGTGCTAGGGCACCATTGGCGCCAGGAACCCGGAATCGCAGGCAGGCAGGGTAGCATGGAACGTAATGGCCAGCAGTTCATCAGTCCAAGCACCACCGCAACCTTTGCGAGCATGACGAATGCGTTGCACCCCAAGGCAATGAATGGCGCACCACTTGCTGAGCTAGGTTGGGACCGATTGACAAATTGAACGGCCTGACCTCGACTCTACCTGCGTACAGTACACCTCATACATACACACCTCGGCAGGTACTTGGAAACGTGTACAGCTAAGTATTGTACAGTACAGTGTGCACAACGTAGGCGTCAATCATCAATCAACAAGCATGGTCGATCTGGGGGTAGCGCGGGTCGGCGCCCGGACATTGATTCACAGTTACCCTTCAGTCACTGCGAGCGAGACAGGGCGCCTTCTAGAAGAGATGTGCCCGAATAGAACCGGTGCGGAATCCTAGGCAAATTGCCTTCGCCTTTCAAACAAGGGTTCTGCGGCACCTTCGATCCAGCCACGTTCCTCGCTGCTTCATGAGCCGGGAGAATCGTAACCCATTCGGTGGCTAGTTTGCCTGTGGCCACTTGAAACTGCGGCTAATTAATCACCAAACCACACCCCTTTGTGGACACAGAAGCACATCGCCCCCAATCCAGCTACGGTTAATTAATCTGACGGGCCTTCTCGAAGTCTTCGAGCGAAGATCACGGAGGTGGCACACGGCAGGGCAGTCGAACCTCGTGGCATGCACCGAACTGATTGCCCCAATATGTGTGGAATCTTCCTATTCAAGCACGGAGTATCCTCAGACTTCGTCCCATCTCTGCTGATCAGAGACAACGCATTGCACGCCGTCGATCTTCCTCGACATCGGATGGATTTTGCTCTTGACCGCCTGACTCCGGATGCCAGAGGCTCCGTCACGACTGTTTCTCGCCGACAACCCTCTCGCCCCATGGCTTCATGCTTCCAGTTTTTTTTTATAGTTTTTTTTTTTTTAAGTTTGTGGAACGAGCATCTTCGGGGCGCCTAAAACCACCAGATCTAGAATGCAGGGCGTCGCACTATAGATGAAATTCAGAATCCGGGTAAATATGTCATCCTTCTGCCTCGCGTACTCCTCCCCATCACTATCGGGGCTTGGCTGACACAAGGGATTCATTTCGGCTTCATATCGAGCCTCTATCGGAAGCCACTAGGAATGCAGCAATCGACAAGCCGGCCATTCGTCACAGGTTGTTTAATATGGAGTCCTCCAGGTTCCTGGGAAGAGACGACACATTCTCCCCTGCCGGAAGAAACCCTTCGCGGCAATTAATCCAGGCGTGTCCTCCTTCCCACCCCGCCGTCCACCGAGTCCGTACCAGGAACTGGACTGATTGCAATTCCAGCCGCCTGGAAGAATCCCAACGCGGATGCCTCCCTGTCTCGGTCTCTCTAGATATTGAGCTAGGGAGCTGCAACGTTACGTAGGTTTTCCGCTTCGCGCTTCGCCGCCCCAAGAACCGCTAAGCCGCCGCTGTAGATTAATTTCGACTACGCATAGTGACGACTCTCGAGTTTGCACCCGGCATCCCTCGACGCATTCTCGGGGTAGGCAGTTATGACTTCCCCATAGCGTGGGGTGGAGGCAGATCCCACATCCGGCAATTACTCGGTCAGACCTGCGGCTCGACTGCCGTTCAGGGACCAAGGGTCGAGCCTGACTCTCCTTCCCCGACGTGGTTGTGATGTTGGTTTGCAACCTAGGCTGATATCCGCCTGTGTTGCCATTGGATGAAAGCTAATTTCTCCAACTCCTCTGGTGTCGCCCTAAACGGGCAGCTTGATCAACACGGCCTCCGGACCTCCTCCAACTGGGCTCCTCCTAGCAAAACGTGGCTGCCAACGTCCGAAGAACTACTCCGCGGACAGGCGAGCGGTGCTACCTGCTTCAGTCCTGGAACATCAGACGTTGGTGGATATTGCCGGAGTCTTGAGCCAATCCACACCTACACCCCATCCCGGGAAGGAAGGCTGGGCCGTCAAGGAGACTCGGCCGGACGGTATCATTTGCGTCTCATAACCTACGAGTGACGACCGGGGCACGACGTTAACCGAGAGACGCCTCCTTGACATAGGGTCATACTTGCGCCATCTGCCGTCTAGCCCTTGTTCCCGGGGACAGTCCATGAGGATTGCCGCGGATATTTTCGTCAAGTGACGAAGCCTTTTCCCGGGCAGAGGACACGGCCTGGAACATAGCATCGCTCGTCAAAGACACAGGGGCAGTCTCCGCCTCCAAGCTTCCCAGCTGGCACATTCTTAAGAGGACTCCTATGCTATCGACGCGGAATATCGCCGACCGACAGTTGCTGACGCCGCATCAGGGCTCCCAGTTCACAACGGCCTGGAGCTAGACGAATACGAAGGCATACAAGACACTGCTATTCTGATATAGACCCAGGAGGGTGCAAGTCACTCTGTTTTCCCAACACAGTGCATGATGAAGGTTTGAATATTCTCCTGACGAGCGTGGAATAGCGCCTCACTTGCCCAGCGTCTCCGGGCAGGAATAGATGACGCTGAAGTGGCGATGTTCCTCCGCCCCTTAAGATAGGCCAAATATGGTAGTAAACTTGTTCGGTCTGGGCATCTCGGCCCTCGCTGTTGTTGGCCACGCCTCTCAATCCTGAAACAGCGTCACGCTGTTTCCCCCAAGCGTCTTAAGTGGCGTCGACTTGTTGGTCATATGGTGGCAGAATCGTGCCGAGTGGCTCCATCGCATAAGGCACTGCTTAGGAAAGCACCGCTATTATCTCTCCCCTTCCTTGGCTGAGGCCAGAAGTGCTCTTTCGAGATCAGGTCAATGCCATCTCAGCCGGCAGCGTTTTCAGCCGTTTTCAGGAAGGCATTCGCCGAACGCATGTCCCACTTCTTGAGTCTGGGATCGGAATGGCGTTTTGCGGACGTCCAAATGTTCCTGGCAAGCTAACGGCGCCTTCTCCAGCGCGCCTTGGCTCGCCAAGCAAGTCAGCTACTGGCACTGGGCCAACTCATACGCAGTACGCCCTTGGTGACAAATTCATGCTGCTTACACCGACATCTTCTGGATCTCTTAAAATGGGCAGTTTCGGGTCTATGCCAGGCCCTCGCCCTCTAGCTCCACGCCTCCGGGCTAAGGGCAGACGTGAGACCGTTTAGCTCGCCTCTTACAGCTAACCTATTCTGAGAAGGGAAGGTTGGTGGCGAGCACTCGAGGAAGTGTGTGGCCACGAAACCTCGGGTCTTCAGTTTCTTCGCATCTAGGTATGGCAACCTCGGATGCCAGGTCTCCGATCGGTTACAGGACTCTCGGGTCTAGCAAGTGCAAACCGAGTAGCCCCGCAGCATCACCCAAAGGGTCATTAACAGTGAACCATGGCACCGAGACTGGGCCTCGCGAAGTCTCCGCTGATATTTGGGAAGTGCCTGTCTTCTGCCGTTATTGCCACCAACTATCGTACTCTGTTGAGGCATCAAACGGGGTTGTGTACGGTATTGTCTTGGAAATCAGACGAGGATATCACTTCAGATTTATATGCTTCCTGACATGCTTGTGGAGCGTGGTAACAGTGCCTGATGTCGAATGCTGTGGCGAGAATGCCTGCCGCAGCCTATCCGACTGCCTCAGGAAGGAAACTGACATTCTTCCTTCCCCTTACAGGCTACCACAACTCGGGCTGAGCTGATATTTACGTCGTCCCAAATGCCCATCTGTCTCGTTCCATAACTCTATTGAGTCCCGAAATTTCAGCTAGCTGGGACACGCAACGCATGCAGGTGACATCGAAGTAAGCTGTTCGCGACTAATTTTCTACCTGCGGGTCTGGAGGGTATCGAGAAAGCTCTCACTAGTCGTCAGAGTAGGGACGACCTGGAAACAGCTTCGAGTGAGCCTCTTCCAACCCAATATGCCCCCATACTCTCCGATTCTTGATATTTATCTGTCGAAAAGTCGGGGCCGATTTCCACGATCCATCAACAGTGATGATGTGCTAACGTGATCGTATATCATAGACTCTTCTCCTGCTTTGGCGCGGTTGGGCGACCATGTAATCTACAGCCGACATCGATATTTCCCTTTACGTGGACTGAACCGAACGCGGAGCGTGCGGTCGTCGATGACATCTATCGAGAAGGCTGACTGGGCGATCTTCTATCCTTCCCCTTGGTTGCCACAGACGCGGGAAGTCCTGGGACGCTGAATACTTTGTTTCCTCGATAGTTTCACCATGATGTCTTGTCATTGACGAGTATCCCACGAACGAACATGGTTCAGATACGATACGACACGCATGGAACGAAGGTCAACACACCTCCCATCCGGCCTGTTAGCTGTGTTCTCCTGTCATTTTCCTCCTCCCTTCTCCTCCCGCGTTCCGCCGCCGGCGCCAGTTCTTATCGAGATTTTGGGGCACCTTTGACTCATACAAGAGCCTAGCTAAGAGTAGATTTCATCGTAAAGTGGGTGGCTGTGAAACGGCCGTCTAATACGAGTCCCTCTCCTTGCGCCGAGGCTAATGGTCGCTTAGGAGGATTGCCAAAATATCTCCAAGTAGGGTGTGATGTGTGCGAATTATGCCGGTGACTCGAAATCAAACCTACAAGTCGCCATAGCCCAGACAGTTCCGTTCAATCCCTTCTTCTCGTCTTAGCTGCCACGTTGGAAATGCTGCGCGCGCCCCCCCCCAGCTCCCAACCCGGTCCTCACCGACGCTCCGAGGCGGCGTTAGCCAGAGGTCAACGGCTGAACCATCTCAAACATCCTCATGCCAGTCATATGTCGACTCCGACGCCTGGCGCCTGGACCATAACCCTCACCGCTGGATGAACACCTCGGCGAGATCGTTGTCATGAACTTCTCCCCTGTATGTGAAAGATACCGTGCCCGACGTAGCCAAAATGGATGCCCACCCAATAACCCCCTTGCCAACACTCGTCGTCTTCCCTCCTCGCGGTTTCCCCCCAGCAGCCCTCTCTGGAGCGGGAATCGTTTTCTCTCAGGCGAATGCGCTTAGGTTTTCCTTAGGTCGCCCGGGGGAAGGGCGGGGTGAGGAAGTGCTCAGGGGGGGATAGGGGGCAAATCATCCATCCTCAGGGGAGCGCACGGGTAGAGTGACTAAAAAGGAGGAGCAGTCTACTGACTCTGGCCTTAGCCAAGAAGCGAGTGCAACCCGGGATTAACACATTATATCATTTCACTGCCTAGACCCTCCCCACCACGCGGAGGTAGATGGTAGTTGGTAGTGGTAGTAGATAACCGTGAGCTGCACAGCCTTCATCTTGCTCTGACAGGACCACGGTGGATGAAGACATTGCTCCCCGGTGCCTATCTATCTATTTATTAACAAGACTTGTTGTCCCCAAACATCTGGTTTCCCAAGGTTACATACATCTGTAACTATCTATATATATATACAAGAAGATTAAGCTAAACGACACTATTAATGGGTGCGATGAGCAAAGGCTCGCAGACCCTGTGCCGGTGAGGTATTGAAGAAGAAGAAGAAAAATCCATGCCCTATACGTCCTTAAGGTTCAGAACGCCTACACTCCTCCGTCTTGGAATGTCCGAGTCGCCGCCCGCCTGCTGAACCAAGGCGCTTTTTTTGTCTTCCCAAATGCCCAGTATATAACCAGCTCCAGCCCAAAGAAGTGAATAAAAAAACAATAACCTCCTAGGGCCAAGTCGGGATGCAACCACAACCGACTTTCCTGACTCGATTGCCCAGCAGTTAGGGCCGAGGTGGAGGGGAAAAGGGGGAGGAAAAGAAACCGAAGCCAAAAAAGGGAGAGAGATATATATAGGGGTATCAAGCGCCAAAGTGTATGTTTCCCAGACAGAGTAAACAAGGCCTCAAGGACGACCCGTGGTCCGCGCCGACCTCGATTTCCCCAACTTCCTGACTGTGCCGAAGAAGTCCAAGTGTCGTGACGGAAAAAAAACTCCCAAGGAAAGAACCGGCCCCGCGTTTGCGAAGCGCCGTCCCGAGTCATTCGTTCCGTCGTGGTGGGCTGGTAGCGATTCGAACAACCAGCGAAAGTAAACAAAAGGGGCGGAAAGTGATCAGGGTCACCGATTGCGTTATAGTAGCCACTCCAAGGCCAACAGCAATGGTAGCACCATCAGCAACCATTGCGACCCTGGTACTAGAACGACATTCCCGGCGCTGACCACAATGGCGTTCGGTAGAGTATCATTCACGAACTCGGGGCCGCAGATTGTGTTGACCTGCTTTGCGGCAGAGACGTAGGTATTCGATATCGGCAACTTCCGATTCGCAGAGGCGGACTGGTATATGCCCATAGTTCGCTCCAGGCACCAGCTGCAAGACGGGATGGAGCTCCCCGGCAGAGAAATGTTGAGGGGCAGGTAGTAAAAGTACACATTAGATGGAGTCGTGAGGTTTGTGACGGCGTTTGCGTAGCAGTACATGGCCGTCCCGGTGTCTTTCAGACATGTCGCACTGTAGACGGTCTGATAAGAAATCATGGCGAGGTATGCCTGCACGACGACAGAGTTTCCGAGGTCGTAGTCGGCACCGCAGTTGGACGAATCGGTGAGGTTACTGGAGAGTTCCTTCATGTACGAGGCGCAAAATGTAACATTGGCCGAGCACGACGCATCCAGCACCTGAGTGATACTGACAAGCGATTTCTCAGCCTCGAAGAAGGATCGGGAACCCTGGATCAGGTCGGTCAGCTTGTCCCATAATAACACGGTATGAGTAGGGGCGAATCAATGTACCTGGAGAAGTAGCGAGAAGGGATAGCACTGCTTGAAGGTTGGGTCCGTGAGAAACGAGTTGATGAATTTGGGGCAGGGCTTGTTCCCATTCGTTCCTGAAAAGTTAGAGGACAGGCTGCTATCGAGAGGGCTTGGCAGTGGGCTCGCAGATGCGGTTGATGTGGTGGTCTTCTCGGTGACTGTCGAGACGGCAATTTCGAACGTTGTGGTGATGGGAGGGGCAGAAGTTGAAGATGTGCTCCGCTTCCCGAGCTTTCTCATCTCCTGATCTTCGCGAGACAGCATCACCCACGATCCCTCTTCAAAGTGCGGGGTTCTTGTGTCGAGTTCCAGCGTCTCGACAGGTTGGGGAGGGTCGGGCGAAAGGGCTATTGCCTGGCAAACGAAGCATAACAGGGCTAGAAGGAGCGCAGGCCATTGTATCCGACAGTTGCGAGTATACGACACAGTTGTGGGCCCAGAAAATCCTCGGGAGCGCGCTGAGGCCGAAAGGAGAAAAGTGGTCGAAGCCATCATGACTTGGCTGGAAGGGGATGATGTGGTTGGGATCGGTGAAACATCACTTTGTGCAACAGGAAATGGTAACGAGCGACTCTGATATCCAACCGGCGGGGTGGGACGATTGTGGTCGTCTTCTGTTCCTCCTTTCCGGGCTCCTGATCGTGGGCCAAGAGGTGTCTTGTAGTTCGGCGGCGACGAGTTCTGGACACAATGGCAAGCCTGATGACTCTATTATACCAGCAACTACAAGCTCCCCGGAACGCCAGCTCATCAGCAGGGCTGGCTCGATCGGCTTGGCATCACAGTTGACTGGACAGAATCGGGATTTTCCTGGCAACTTGGATGGAAACTTTGGGCCAATGGGTCAATATGGACGTTGACGGATAAATGAGGTGGGTGCCGTGTGGGAGGAGGCACACGCCAATGGGAGGAGGGGATGGAGGTGTATATGAATATCGATGATAATGCCGCTGCCGTTTCTGGCCAGCAGGCGAGTGCGGGGGGGCCCAGAAAACCAGAGTGAGAAAGAGGAGAAACAGGGTATCTGTATTGAATATGGCCCTGTGTGCCCCCCAATTGCTTCGATATATCGGCGGCTGAGCTCGTTGGCGGAGGAGACAAGAGAACCGTTACTGAACGAACTCCTGAGCAGATCAATACCGTAATAAGAATCCCAAAGGTCTAGACGCCCGCTTGTGGGTCTCTGCAGCGGCGCATTGGACATTGGAGCAATGGACCTTAGTCCACTTGTAGCTAGCGTGACGTACGCAGCAGTGGGGCAAGCCGCAAATGGGCTGGTAGCTCCGAATATGATCTTCCTCATGGTTGATAGTGTTGTCTTGGACTCGCTAGTGCACATGCAACCTCTTCTACGCAGTACATAGTACACTAATCCGTGCAGCGTAGACTCTACTATTGAGACTGCAGAAAGAATTACGGATAGATTGAACTTCAAGGCAAGTTGTGCAGTTGTAGCGCTCCGGATCACACGGAAGCTGTGGTGTAACCACTTGCCCCGCAGGCGCAGTGTCGGGTCGGGTACGAACGTCGTTTATTGTTCCGTCTCAGGTCGGTAGGGAGTGTGCTATGTACATACACTCCTAATAAGGTATGTTACGTACCAATGCTGTCGATTGTCGATACTGTGCGTCGTCGGGGGCGTTGAGGACCAACGCATGCAAATCACAACTTAAGGCCAACGGGGCCTCAAATTGCGCGATGCAGGTACAGATGAAGCCTGTTGGTTCCCTTCATGGGCTGAGTGGCAATACGGGATGGCCTTGACTTGTTAGCTACATAGTATATCCAAACCACTGTGTTTAACCTGGTATGAAATGTATGAAATTGGGGAAAGACCAAAAATACTTCCGGTCATCCTCGGCGCCCTATGTATTAATGATGAATCGTTGGCACTGGAAGCCACTTCCAAGCCACTTTAGGATTTATTGATTCTTCAGCGGGGCCGACAAGGCCAATCATGATGAGCGCCGGGCTTGGCAGGGGCTCCAGCTCTGCGCACCTATCGATAAAATTAGGTACCAAGGTATTCCGTAGATTGCTTCCAATGCGTCCAGAACCTAGATGCAGCGAATGGCAATCGACAAGCCAGTCCGCCCTGCGTTACGGGTTCGTACTCCGGAATGACACACATTTAATGGTTGCATAAATCAAGGGCCCAAGAACATCCATGAACCACAGACATCACAGACCACGTCAAGGCACAGCACAAAAAGCCAGAGCACATGGATTGATGGGCTCTCATAACACTTTTCACTAGCGTCCATGACGTTGCCAGCCTGACAACCGTAGCACATCTTTTCTTCGTACGCCGGGTACTAGTAGCCTACCCGTATGTATTCCCGAAAGCCGAGGACCGTAATTCCGATCACATATGGTATCGGGCCCTTCCGACTCTCGTCCCATCGCGTTCTCCAAACCCGAGTGACGCTGTATAACATGACGAACCTGGTCCATGGCGCCGGATCCTGGGTTCTGGCGCTATCAGATAAACGGTTCGTAATCCGGTTGCGACGGCACCTTGAGCATGTCGTCCTACCCACCATTCCTCGATCCCAAGCGATTATGCTCTCATGATATCTCGCCAACGACCCGAGCCGGCATCCCACTGTGTCCGTCATGTCCTAGCCCTTGGCATAACCCCTGGTATACTAGATGCATGTAACTGGAGGAGAGGGAACTCGAAGAAAAGTTATTCCCATTTTCCCTATGATCCTTTCCCAAATCCCCCCAACACTCCCCCAACGCCGTGATGCCAGCATAGGATCGAAAGTCGAAAGCCCGGCAGAGTTCATAGCTGCCGCCCGAGTATGGAAATGCCCCGGATTCGTCATCTGCCCGTCATTCTTCAGTTTCCCGCTCTAAAGCCTTCTTCACCCGCTCCTCCTGCCTCTTCCAGTGACTACCCTCTTCATAGTCCTTGCTGATCTTCAGCGCCTGCCGCAACCTCTCGCTCTCCTTTATCTTGGCATCGGCGAGCTCGTGGACCTGGTGCATCTTGAGACCTTTCTTGGGTATGGCGCCCCTCCCTCCACCCTTTTCCATATCTGCAAGGAGCTTTTTCCGGAGCTGGTCGCACCGACTTTCGATTTCGTCTTCGTCAACACTAGCCATGGGGCAAGCCGTTAGCGACATGGCTTCCCCCCAGGAAGGGAGATGGCGCAACTCACCCTTCATCCTCGAGCTGGTCGCGCAGCTCAAATACCTTCACCTCAACCTCGCGCTTGCGGTCGTGTTCCAGAATCCCCTTGTCGGGCTGCCGCTGCCTGTGTCGTAGACTGTCGTGATCCTTCGGATACGGAGCCACCATGTCGCGGGGCTTCATGTGGGCCAGGTTTCGTTGAACATAGCCAGAGGTGCCACTGCCGCGTGGCGTGGAGAGGCCGACATTGTCAGACATAGTGAAGAACTCGCCGGTAATGGTCGAGATGGGAGAAGTTGGCGAGATTCGATCCGGAGTCGATGAAAATGGAAGTCGGCGAGGTCAGATCGCTGGGGATTGGCCTGGCCTGCTTTAGCGCCACTGATATGGGGGCAGAAATGTGGTGGGCTGCGTAGTAAGCTGACGCTCCATAGCGGGGTTGACTCATGGTTTGACAGAACTCTTTTGCCCCACGACTCCCGTCTACGCATATAAACGGGATGAAGATATAAAATCAGAGGTGCACCGGACATCCCGTCTCAACTGTCAACTAAATCGTGCCCTTGGTTCCGGATATTGCTAGGTATCTCTCACCCGTTGTACAAGAGCCTCACCTGAGCCACACTGCGTCCACCAACCATCTCTTCTTCAAAATGCCTGGGCTAGACAGCCTGCCAGTTAGTCCCGATGCTGGGATATCAGAAGCACCGGTACAATTCCCTCCCACAACGAGGGAACATATCCTGCATTGCTCATATGATTACTGGTTTCCCAAGTTCGTATTCGGTCCCTTAGAGTGGTCTCGAGACAGCTAAAGCTAAGTGGCTGTCAGGTATCGCACCTCATGTATCCGATCTCGGATAATCCAGTTGCCTCCAGAATTTGTCGAATATATCAGAGAGGATCGTATTATCCTCGCAGATGACGACGAGGCAGAAGCCGAAGGCGAAGAGGACTGGGAGCCCACATCAACCGCTCGGAGCCATTTCGTCCCTGGACCAGACGAGGATATTTCCTCCGACTCTGAGGATGAAGCGCCTGCTCAAATGCCGCCAAACCGCCGGTTCCCAGAGCTTCACCAGACCATCAAGGATAAGATCCGCGAGCTTGGGGGAGCCGTGGCGCCGAAACTCAACTGGTCGGCGCCCAAGGACGCAGCCTGGATTTCGCCTCACCAGAACACCATGAAATGTACATCGCCTAACGACGTCTATTTGTTGCTCAAGAGCTCCAGCTTCGTCAGCCATGACCTCGAGCATGCCTTTGACCACTGTTTTCCATCCTCAGCCTCGTCCTTGCCTCCAGCCAACAATACCCCCGGTCTCAAGTTCACCCCGGTTTTAGTCTTGCGCAGCTTCTTCTCGCCGCTGCCATCACTGGAGTTCCGGTGCTTCGTCAAGGACCGGGCGCTAGTCGGCATCACGCAGCGCGACCTGAACCACTATGGGTTCCTCGAGTCACTGCGACCGGCAATCATTCAGCGCGCCAAGGAGCTTTTTAACCGCAGGCTGAGGTTTACATTTCCTGAAGGAAGCTTCGCTTTTGATGTATACATGCCTGAAGCCGATTACGACGATGACGACGACAACAGCAGGAATCGATTGGGCAGAGCACGGCTGATAGACATCAACCCATGGGCGCCACACACGGACAGTCTCCTCTTCGACTGGGGGGAGTTGTTGGATCTCAGGGTCCCCAAACCGGTCCTGGGTGTTGCTGGGGATGGAGACGCAGAAGACGATCTGACGACAGACGAGGATGAAGAGGACGACTATGAGCCCGAAGTAAGGCTCGTCGAAAAGGACGACCCTGCAGCACACAACTTCAGCACGCCGCAATACTCGGCGCACAAGCTGCCAAAGGAGGTTGTGGACGCCAGCATGGCAGGTGAAGGGGGAATGAGGGAATTCGCCCAGCGATGGCAGAGGTTTGTAAGTGGTGACGCGAACCCGAACCAGGAGTGGGAAACGAGCGACAATGAGGCATGATGGGGCATTCTGTATGTACTGTTTTACCTCTCTGATATGCACAGAATACCACAGAGCCGTTCCATTGGTTCTTTTCTGTCCCCGCCCACTCTCCCCCATTCCGAAGAGAGAATCATAGTGTGAGATCCGCACTGATACGAGATACGACCCTGCACGCCCATAGGTTAAGTTCAAAGTCTAAAGCCACCAGATTAAGGTCTTCTTCCCCCGGTTACATCGTATGGATGCATCTTACACAGGGCGAGGCTGTTCGCCTTAGAGACTCCTTGCCGGTGGTTTTTGAAAAAAGAAAGAGAAAAAGAAAGAAGAAAAGAATGCCAGTCAGCCATAATGTCGCCAGGGTTTGGTCGAGAGCGTATTTGTCGTTTCAACCCTCCAGACCAAGGCAGGTCGAGTGACCGATGACCGCGTTTGGCAAGGCTTTTCTCGCAAGTATTCGGATGTAGGTCGCTGTATATAACCCTGGGCAATCTGCTTCTTAGTTACCTCAAGATCCTCACCTATCGCTCCAAGTCCGACCTCACTTCGAATGGTCATCATCTCTCCCGCACCCACCAACTGCATATCACCCAACACATCCAGTCCAGCACAGCACCCATGGCAGACACAGACATAGAGTCAGACACCCTACCCACCTCCTTCGCAACCCTCTCCTTCCACCAAAGCGACCTGATTCGCCTCCTCCAGTTCCCGCCAGCCACCTACGACCCTCTGGCGGCCCAGATCCGCGCGTCCTGGCCGCCCGGGATCCAGGCGGCGCGGCCTCCCGACAACGCCACGGCGGAGGCGTACGAGTCCAAGCTCCGGGGCCGGCCGTTCGGGGGCGGGTCCCCGTCCGTGGCGGGCGGTGGCGGCGCGGCGCAGGCCGTCGGCAGCCGGCGGCTCGTGCGCGACGTGCTTGCGTTCCTGCACAGCCACGGATGGGTCCTCGTCACGCCGCTGGGCCACTGCCGCGGCCTCGGCTGCAGGGACACGCTCGTCTTCCGGCGGCGGACACGGTTTGGAGGCGGGGCGGCGGCGCTGGGGGAGCCCGTCGTCCCGCCGCCGCTGGACTGGCTCGTCGTGACGCTGGCGAAGCACGACAGGCTGCGGATCATCTACGACGCGCCGACAGCCGACGGGGTGGTGGGCAAGGACGGGGCCGCCGGGTTGGCCGTGGCCGTGGCCAGCTTCTCCGTGCGCAGCGATCACGACCACGACGAGGTGGGCTTGCTCATCCAGAGCGTCAAGAAGGCCATGGCCGAGCTTGACTGCTTCCGGAGCGGCGAGTGGAAGTACGAGTCGTTCGAGTTCAAGTGCAAGGGAAGCCCCTGGCAGACGATGGGGGAGAAGGCGGTCAGGGCTCAGCTGCTCATCCTCCGGGTCGTCGAGACGCTCAACCGGTTCGGGTGGCAGTCATACGCCGCTGTGCGGCAGCGGGGGGAACCGGAAGATGCTCAGAAGGCGGATTCCTGGTACTTTGTCCGGCCGCGGGGTTGGGGCGTCAGCGGCGCCTCCGCCCCATGAGGGATCTGCATCGCCAGCCGGTGGCGGCAGTTGGTAGCGTTGGGATTATGGTTATTGCTTCGGTCCACTTTTTTACACTGAGGAAGGGGGAAGGCGAATTGCTTGGTATGCTCCAAGACTCATACCATCATTATCCTCGGTCCGAGATGTATTGTGTGCGGTGCTTGGCGTTGCCCAGATAACTCACAGTGCCTTGTGATTCCCCCACGCGGGTGACAAAAAAAGTGGCACACACAAAATTTACCACGCTAGCTACTATCAAATTTACTAGCAATCTATATACAATTTTGATAGTCCTACCAACCAGTTATTTTCCCACCACTTTCCACGCAGTCATCCCAGTGTTGCGGAATGCTATCTCCCTAGCTATAAATTGTATCTTGTGTAAGTCGATTCCAACCTTCGATTGCTAGGTTGAAGTGAATCGTTATCCCAGCTGTCAAACTGCGCAATCCATTCCTTTGGAGCACTCCAGGCATTCTTGATTGGAACAAGATCAGGGGATTGAGGACAGTTAAAGTAAGACTTTAGCCCATGAGCTGTCTTCCAAGCTCTCACAATATTCTGCTTTCCTGTGCCATGGCCTGAATCGTTGTCTTCTTCTAGCACAAAAGCATCAGGTCCTTCGTTTTCAAGCCAGGTTCTCACAACCTTTTCCAAAATCTCGTCCCTGTAGACCTGAAGGCTCATCTTTCCATTTGAGTTTCCTGGCACTTTGTAGAAGTATAATCTATCTTGGAAGTACCTGAAGTTTGTGGTTGTGGTGATGGTTTAGGTGCGGGGAAATTTGTGTGTGCCACTTTTTTTGTCACCCGCGTGTCCCCATCTTGTCGTTTCCCTCGGTGTGTGTCAGCGGCTGGGGTTCAGGCCTAGATCCATAAAAATGACGCCGATGACGTTCGAGACGGCCAGTCCGGGAGCCCGCCGATATGACGGGACAGATATACACTATATGCCGGCTAATTAAGCATGGTCTGTCATGTGCCGGCATCCCTGTCCAGACCATGATCGAGCCCGATAACTCGGACGTCGGGAGCGGTCAGAAGACTGACCTCATCTAACATCCGCATGGATACGAGAAGGGGCCCGTCCCTTTCCGACGTCGTCTGCTTTTCCCGGTCTTTGGATTTACTACAACCAGGTCGTCGTGCAGCCCAACCTGGCCTACCTGTGGCTGACGGCTGACTCCATTGCGACGCCAGGCACTCCGCAGAGTAGGATGCAATCTCTGGATGAGCAAGTGCTCAGTACTGCATAGCGGCTACCTCGGTGTCTCTATCCTTCCCCACATTTGCCGTTTGTGTTACGACCCTGTTCCGACCTTAAAGGTAATGATAAGCAGGGTCCTTCTTTCTTCGAGCAGATCTTGTATAAAAGGGGTTGTCGATCCCGTCGATCCTCCGAATGAGCCTTACGTCACTTCGCTGCTTGTTTTCTATTTCAAATATCGAAAGCCGGCTCGGAACCGTTCAGTTCATATTATCGATCTTCCCTTGACCATCGACCTCTTCCTGTCTCCCATCATTCCTCATTCCATCCACCCCATCAATCAATTTATCCATCACAGCCAGCCAAAATGAAACCCAGCACAATCTTGAGCGTTCCCGCGCTCGCCGCATCGGCAGCTTCCGCCCAAGGCTACAACGAGACTAAGCCATTCACCCTGAAGATCGCCAACGCGGCCAACGAGACCCTCAACGGCCAGACCCTCTACGCCTGCCACGCCGGAGCGGCCATCGAAGGCCTCTGCATCAGCGAGACCGTCAACAGCTCCTACACCCTCAACTCCAGCGACACGGCACCCTACGGTTCGCTGATATTCAAGCTCCCCGTCAACATCAACGGCAGCGTCCAGGACGTTCCCTCACCCCTGTCCCTCGAGTACACCCCGGCCTCCAACTTGGCCGTCCCGCTGTTCCTCCCGTCGGGCAACACCGGTGGGAACGTCCAACTAGGCTTCGACAGCAGCAGCAGGCTGTACATCTACTCGCCCTTCGACGACTCCAAGGCCGTCGCCGGGGCCACCGCGCCCGGCGACATCGTCGGCGACTTCGAGCTGAGGAACTGGTTTGCCTGCTACACCCTGGTCGGCGGCTACTACTACCACGCCATTGCGTGGGTGACGGCCGGAGAGCCGCACAACCCGACGTGCGAGGCCGTCGAGGTCGTCAAGGAGGATGTCTAGTGCCGGGTGGGAGGGAACGGGAATCGGCGTGTTTGTGTTTACGGAGGTACCAGGGGGGGGATCGGCGCTGGTGGCAGGACTCTTTACCAACCCGCCAGCCATACTGGTTAATAGCTGGTACTTAATGATTAATGTCTGTTATGAGTCTTTTCCGCTCCGTTATGCTAGGTGGGGGATTAGCCGCCAGCACTGAGCACATAAAACAGGACGGTAACTCTAGAAAAGCAGAGATATAGAAACAAATCATAGAGCCCGCGAGGCTCGCATTCGCATAATTATATTCCAGCTTTCTGTGTGAACGGCCCCCTGTGCTGACAGACCCAAACCTGGGCAACAATGACGTGAGAAGAGGCGAGCGGGCCAGGCAACGCCCTGCAGCACACCATGAACAGATGCAAAGGCCAGGGCTAGGGGGTGGCACCGTGCTGACGATGGCGTCAGTCGTATCGCGGTACCGCACCTTGCCAAACGCCAGCACGGGTCCGGCCGAGGGGTTCCGAGAGCTTCTTTTCTCGACGCCAGAGACCCGTCATGGAGTGTCGTTATAGGTACCAATATGAATAGTAGACACGGACGCGCATATGGATCAGGTCCAGACCGAGCTGAAATTCTGGGAAACCTCGGTCAGCCGCTACCAGGCGGCAAGGCAGACTTGGATTCTGGCAGTCTATTGGTGGCTCACTCCAGCCTCTCCCAAAGTAGTTGGCTGAAAGCCTCTGTTCCGGCAGTTCGCTTTCCTGGCCCTGCCAGGCAGCCCGCAATGTCGGCGTCTCCGAAAAGATGACTGAGTTCCGGCGCCAGAGCTACACCCTCTTTTCTTCTGTCCGATCGATAAGGCTTCATACTTGCTTTTCATCCGTCACCGGAGCCTACAGAGCTACACGATCGGCCACCTCGACGCCGAGGCTGGGCTCCCGCTGACGGCGCTTTTCCCCTGCTTCGACAGAGTCAACAACAAACGCGAGTACAGGGTTGGGTGACTGCCGAGGGGCCGAAAAATGAATCAAAAGGCCAACTACAATACACGTCGTCCACGATGGGGCTGTCGTCATCCATTCGATGGGAGACGCCACGGGATGTGCTCTGAGGTTTCACATCAGCTTCTGGAAGCGGGACCTGAACAGCTTGTAGCTGGCTCCTGGTAGGACAGGACGAGGCTCCCCATCCATGTCTCGTATCGCCAAGCGTGTCTTCCGAGTGACACACTAGGCCTCTTTCGTGGTTCAGCCTGATGGCTGGGGCACCAGTTTGGCGAGGCTCGTACAGGGTTTGACGGGGCAGAGATAGCACCAATCAATGCGATAGTCCCGACTCGCTCGCCTGATTGGGCTCTTGGAATTCGACGGGCTTGTCTGGGGGCCATATCTTCAAAGGCCGATGGCACCGTCCACGTAGAGGCTGACCTTGGCCCTTGTCGACTGCAGAGATGTCGTGACTCCGCAGGGCTAGGCAGGCCGGCGATGGGAAGCTGCAGAACAAGGGCGGATAGGTGTACGTAGTCGAGGCTCTGACACATGTCAGTGTGATACCTGTAAACTGCACTGTAACGAGAATAGCAAGGAAGGGCGCTCGTGCGGCGTGCCCTCGAGTGCGGATGCCTGCTGCACTGGGGACGTCCAGCACAGAACGGCGGCCAAAGGCAGGAGCGTCGGCTGAGATGCGCTGTGTAAGGGAGGTGCGCCATTCGCAGTAGAAACGCGCCTCAAATGTGGTCCTTGAAGCTGGTCGGGAGCAAAAGTGACCTCAGTATGTACTGTACTTAATATAATATGTCGAGGGAAAATACGGGAAAATCAAGTTGCAGCCAGCCGTTCTGTCGATTGACAAAATCGATTCTTAAGCAATCCAATGGCATCGTAGCGCAAAGCTGCGTTGCCTAGCTGATCAGGCTTGATGAGGCTAGGGCCTACGAGGGACAACACAAGCCGTGTGACATTGCGCTTCAGGCCATGTAACTCCAGAAACGGCTGCCAATACTGTCTAGCAAATGTGGCGACGCTTCGCATGGTATCTCGATGTGATACCCCGTGCCAGGAGCGCAGAGCCTCGAGTGTTATGAAATGACACCACAACCTCGAGGTGGCGAACACACGATGGCATCTACCTGAGGCTCTGGAGTTGCGGTGAGAGAACGAGGGAATGAAGGAACGAGACACGTGGATTCGATCGCCAATGCAGATGCAGAGGTACGACTAGGGGTGGGTGGCTCCGAGTTTGGGTTGGCTACCGTGTGTCAAGAGTCTTGCTTGACAACATGTATCGGGCGACATGCGGGCTGGGTTGGTTGCGTAAAAATTGTGCATACGTTGCCCAGGGTTGCCCAGTAAAGGTGGTGAAAAGGGTTGCCTCATTGCTGCCCTCGCTCCTTGTGGTTCGCCATCGGTGTATGTTCCCTGGCTGCCGGCTTGCTGCGAGTAAGTCTCTTGTTGGTACTCAATCATTGGCGAGCGTAAATGGGAAGGGAGGAGGTAAGAAAGCACCAAGCTTCGAACACAACTCAACTTTCAACAAGCCCCCGGTTTCAGCTCCTTAAAAATAGAGCTGGTCTTTTTATTCTTTTTTATTCATCCGGCATCTCCAATCAGGAACGGAGGTCGCCTTGCAAACAAGCCGGGCGTGTTTCTCGCCCGACTCCTCACCGACCCAGAGCGGGGTTCGGTGGCTGCCTTGGTACATCGTGTGTCGTGCTTCCGTAATAAGGTTGAGGTCGCCCATGATATGAGAGCTGGCAGCGTCCAAAACAAATCACTCTTGAAACGATCTGGTTGCCCGATCAGTGGGCATCGCCATCGTATGCAGCGTCGTGACGTAAACCTTGGTGACGCTGCGTAATGACCAACCAAGCCAGGCCCCCCGTGAAACCTCAAGCACCGGCTGTTCCTCCATCGCCATTCTCATTCCGCCTCAGGAGGTAGCCCGATTCTACATCCAGTGTCCTCCCGGTTGAGGCCTTGGACAGCCACCACCCCCTCCTTTCCACCCACACCCGGGTGCCGTCCCTCCTTTACATACAATTCGTCCGCCTCACTTTCCATGTCTTTGGGAACTTGTTGGGGAACCTGTAGCCTTCCTTCAAAAGACCGTTCCATCCCACGTCGACACCAGCCCCGGTTCTAACGTGCTTCTCTCCTTGAAAGAAAGAAGCCGACAGTTGAGATAGTTGCTCTTTGCTAGCCCACACACACCTAATCCCAAGTTAACTGTCAACCACACCTCACTCTCTTCCTATTGTAATATAGTTCGCCATGGATAATGGAGACTTCATTGACCTCTCCAAGGGGGCCGGCCCTCCTCGACAGGGAGGTGCCCCGGCCGGCAGGGGAGTTCCACCACCACCTCCACGGCAACAACAGGGTGGTTACCCAGGCCAAGGGCGACCGAATGTTGTCAACGTCAATCCCGGACCACAAAACACGCAGCCTCGGCCGATGCAATCGCAGCAAATTGCACCGCCCCCGCCTCCTCGCGAGATCGTCCCCGTACGGCTCCAGCAGGGCCCGCGCGTGCAGGTCTCGGACATTCGGAAGGAGCGTCTGACGGACAGCGAGGCTCGCGAAGAGCTCTCGACATACACCGTCTTCCGGTTTGAGAGGGCCGACCCCCCCGACGGCTACGACGCCGAAGGGGAGAAGGTGAAGCCCACCTGGGAGAATGTCATCCGCTCCGAGGTGCATGACATCGCCAAGAAGGACGTTCTTCATCAGATACGCTTCTTGAATGAGACCACCCTCCCGATCGGCGAAAAGAAGGCATCGCTCAACCCTGCCCAGCAGCGCCAGTTGGAGAAGGCGCAGGAGGAGCTCAGCAACCGAGAACACGACGCAAGGTTTCAGACGGTCCTGGTCCAGATGGACCATCAGCTCAAGGTCAAAGTCCTGAATAGGAGCACCGAGAGGGAGAGGGTCGGGGGTAGGCATGGGGATAAGGGGGAGAGAAGACGACCAAAGGAATACAGAGACCGAAAAGGCAAAGAGTACTGGGGGAATACCAGCACCTATTCGAAACGAAAGGCCTCGGGCTCCAAGGACGGGAAGAAGAAGGGCAAGGAGAGGGTCTCCATAACCGCCTACTACAAGCGATCTCCCAGACCCGAGGTTGACGCAATCGCCATTGTCATGCAACGAGAGGCTGAGATGGCGAGGCGACTGCAGCCACCTCACCCTCAGCAGATCCTCCCCCCTCAGCAAGTCTTCCACCCTCAGCAGTACCCGCAGCAATACCCCCAGCAGCACCCCCAGCAGCACCCTCAGCACCCGCCCCACAACCAGCAACCTATGCCCAGGGGGCCACCACCACCCCCTCCTGGGCCTAGGGGGCCGCCCCCTTTTGGGCCCAAGGGAATGCCTCCAAAGCCAGGAGGAGGAGGGCCTGCACCAGTCCAAATAGTCAAGGACAAGAAGTTCGACAAGAAGCACCCCGCACCGCACTCGCCGTCTAGCTCCCGGACTTCAGGCTTCTCCGACACAGACGACTCGTCAGATGAGGACGACATATCTATTCAGACTCCTGCCTCGAGCAACACCTCCAGTGGGCCGTCCTACAACCCCAAGGGTAGCCGCGGCCCAAAGAAAGGCAGCCGATACATCGAGGAGCCGAGCCACTACGGAGTCCGGGCACGCCTTGAGCCCCACAAGACCCGCGGGCAAGGCGAGCACCGGATATCGGATGAACTCCTCCCGGGCGTCCCACCGTCCCCCCTGATCCCGAGATACGCGCCCCTGCCGTCCCTGCCGTCCCTGCCGCCTGTCGATCTCGAGCAGCTCAAGGCTGACTTCTACGAGGCCGGGCGGGCCGACGCGACGGCCGAAGCACACGAGCGGGTCGTGGAACAGCTGGCCCGGCCCCGCATCATCCAGCGGCAGCGGCAGCTCAGCGACCGGCCCCTGCACGCCTCGGACGTCGTCGTGCTCGAGGAGGACCCTTTGCTGCCGGCCCCGAGACCGCGCCAACGCCTGCTCCAGCGGCGTCCGAGCGTCCGGCTGGTCCGTCCGGGGAATATCGACCTCTTGGAACAAGAGGCGATCGGACGCCTGGAGAATATTCGATTCGACGACGAGAGGCGGTACGAGGACCCTCGCTATCCGGCTGATTTCGATGACGAGTACGGCGGCCGGGTCGAGAGGCGGCGTGTTCGTGATGTCGGGGCTCGCTTGAGAGAGGACCGTATCAGGGAAGAACTTGCGAGAGAGAGGGAGGACGAGCTGAGAGAGGCTGAGCTGAGGGACGAGGAAATCCGGGAGGATATCCTCGCAAGGGAGAGGGAGAGGGAGAGGGAGATGGAGATGGATCGCGAGTACGGGATACCGGATTACCCGAGGAGACGTCAGCCGGCCCCGGAAGCAAGCTTCCGAGACGGCATCGATCCAGCCAATCCTTTCGCTCCTCGTCGCGCCCTCCCGAGAAGGGTTACCGTCGCGTATTCTCCTCGTCGTTATGATTGAGTTTCTCCGTGTTGGGAGAGCTGCCGACCGTCACGAGTAATATTGGCTCCATCTGTATACTGGATGTTCTTGTATCTCCTGTCGTGTTGTAAATCATCAACTGTCATTACGACACGTATTCTTTGTCACAGCCTGATCGCAGGCGGGTTACCAGAGCGAGAGGATATTGGGAATCTTGTTGAAATTGTTGTTCTATCCCCTGGCTCACCACCTTCAGTTTCAAGATGAAGGCGAATGTTGTCATGTCCCATATGTACCTATAATGTCTTTTCTGTTTCGTAGGTCCAGGCCAAAATGGACTCTATTATTCCACTGATGAAGAGAGACCGTTTCTAGTGCCCAGTCGAGTGCCCAAGGGGTTGAGCAAGGGTCAACTGCAATAGTAGATCTTGCGAAAAAGGATGACAAGATGCCCACAAAGTGTTGGGGTTCTCCCACTCTGCATCAGTCTCGTGCAGAAAGCTGCTGCTGCGAAGAGGTAGTTGAAAATCTTGCGAATGGCCTGAAGCTCCTGGATCTACATCTGGACCACGGCCTGGTCTAATGTGCCATGAATGAGAGATCATTTCAAAATAAGGAGCATCCCTCGAAGGCTCCATTCTCCAATGGCTGGTACCTGCTAGGACCATGCCAGGTTCATTTTCCGTGACCGTGGTGTTTTCTGGGCTTGGCATTACAGCTCTTGTCTGTCACGTGGGCATGCATATGACCTGGCATTTACAGCCGCCACCTCTCTTCTCACAGACGACCACTTGCCGTTACCTCTAAACCCCTGCTTCACTCCCATCCCAAGTAAGTATTTACTAGACTTGTTCATGCTTGTTTATTTTGTTTTGGCCATCGGATTTCCGGTTTAAGGCTGAGTGAGACCTTTGTATTTTGTCCCATATCTCTCTGGTTCTCGTGGCTTGCCCATCCATTTACTCCCTTCTTCGCAAACCAGCTCTTGGGCCTTAAATACCCCATAGATGCTGTCATATTATACCATGCTGAGATTTTGGAATCTTTTTCGCTCTTGTTTGGATCCTCTCTTGTGACTCGCTTATTGGTATCAACATCCTATTTCCCTTTGTTCCTTTGTGAGGCATGTTCAAGACCATTATTTATCCACTGGCATAAGCTAAAGGCTGCGATGAAGTAAGCCAGAGCTGCCATATGAATCATAGCATCATTGTCTGACAGTGCACCTAGCAATCCTCCGCTATGTCTAGATACATACTCGAGAAGAACCACCTCTTGTCATGCTACTAGAAAGTAGAACCATACATGTCTTCAATAGCGAACCAGAAACCCCATTTCTTGACGATCCCAAGGTATTGGGATTCAGTGCGAAGGCGAATCCAGATTGATGTTTGAGTGAAGCCACTGGATATACTCGCTTCAGAGGCAGTCCTGGCATATGATATACCCATTGACTCTGCAGAGATTTCCCCTTTCTTTCCCCCTATCATCGGTAGAAAAGCCTTGGCCATCTAGACGGCTGAAACTTCCATCTTCTCGTTCGTCTGCAAGCCATGCAAACTTGGGCTTAGATTTGAGACGGGTCCGGAGATTGCCGAGATTAGCACTCCTGGGTGTGATCACTTGGGAAGATACGATTGTTTGGGACAAACATTCAACAATGACAATGTCACTGGAAGGCTTTGGGAAGCAAAGGGAACTCAGAAGTTTGATACGCAAGGGGAAAGAAGCTTAGATCATTGTGTCCATGACCTTGACGCGTTCGAAGGCAAGTTGCCAAGCCCATGTTACTTGCTTGAGGACCTCCATAGGATAGGTCTGAAGCAGGACCCTTTTTTCTTGTGGAAAATTACAAACTCAGCCAGCCCGTGCAAAGACTGTGTTGCACGGTGTATTGTGATATCCCCTTTGGAGACTTGCTCTCGTTGTGGCAGAGTTCTAGGCTTCCTCAAGGCCGTCTGCCACGAGTTCCCCTGGTCAACCCCTGGCCCCGGAAAACCCTCACCTCTCCTTCAACACGCCCCGTGACATGTGCCCTCCTTCTTCCCTGACCACAAAATAAATACTCCTGATTTTCAATCCTTCAACCTCTACCAGACACCGGCATCCAAGTCAGCTTTTTCAACCTGATCTGGCTCAAAGGTCTTCGACATGCCCTACCACTTCATATTCAATACCTTTTCCTCTACCAGGTGCACTGCCTATCTTTATCCCCTAAGTACAGTATAGCGAGCATCACCGATATTCACACGTGCCTGGTATACCCAGCACTTCTTTTACTCCCCTCACCAGTCTTAGCCCCAGGTGGACCATCCGCCGTCATCAACAAGACGTGTTCAGCACCCAAACCGCCCCCTCACAGCCCCCTTTTTTTCCTCACAACCCCCTGCACCCGGTTACAATGGATATCAACCAGAGTAATTTCTGGAGCAGTCTCCCGATGGTGCTCAAGGCTATCTCGGAGGCCACATATGTCGCCTTTGACCTTGAGATGACGGGGATCAAATCCAAGTTGGCTACAAATTCTTTGACGCCGACGATAGATGAAGTCTACCACCAGGCCAAAGACAGCGCTGAAAGATATCAGATCCTCCAGATTGGACTGACCTGCATCCGCCACGACAAGTTGGCCAAGGGTACGCCGGTTTCTCCCCATCTATACTCGGGCCCTCTGCCTTGTTTCCCGCAAGTTTGTGCTAAGTGAGACACAAGCATATACCACCCAATCCTTCAACTTCTCAATCACGCCCATGTTTGCTGGGAATGACAGTTCGGAGATCTTGCTGGCAAAGGTCCTTGACCGAACGGTCTCCTTCTCATACCGCTCGATGCTGTTCCTCAAATCCCACGGCTTCCAGCTTGAGCAGGCCTTCAAGGATGGTGTCTACTACCTCAGTAGACATGAGGTTGCTGAACTGAACGACACTCTCCTCCAGAATGGTGGCGGTCAGCAATCAGCTGACCAGGTGGACATCGTCACCCAGGACCAAGAGACCAGGAAATTCTACGGCTCAGCAAGAAGTAGTATCTTGTCTTGGCTGGGTCAGCCCGAAAGAGTAAACCTTTTGGGATGCACAAACTCCTGGTGGTTCCTGAGACTGACGGGGCGTGGAATATAGGGGCATTTTGTCAACATCTCCAATCCACACGGTGGCAGACTGAACCGCCTCCAGACCAGACTCATTTTCCAGCTGGTCCAGACCGAATTCCCGGCCTGTAAGGCCTATCCCAAATGCAGCAACCTGTTCATGCAGGTTGTGATGCTAGATGCAGAGCGGGAGGAGAAGGTTTGCATTGATTGCCTCCATCTGCTGCGATAACTTCACCACTAACCTTAGCCCTATAGCACTGGAAAAAGGAGGTGGAGGAGCGAAAGGCTGCAGTAGCCAGACAAAGCGGTGAGTAACAGGGCCTTACGATCCCCCTATCCCTAACCATATCGAGTTTTTATACTCATATATCATCCACAGGTTTCAGGTTGGTGATAGAAGCACTTGTGGGCGGGGACTTTGCCAAGAGTATCGACCCCCAGTGGCTCGTCACTGGAAAGGACAAGGCCAGTCTTGCCAATGTGGCCTCCAAGTTAGCACAAGATCTGAAACAATATGAGGCAACGTTGAAGGCACAGCCCCCTATCCTAGTCGGACACAACCAGTTATTCGACCTTTGCTTCATATTCCAGACCTTCATTGGTCCTCTACCAGCGACAGTAGATGCATTCAGGTGCGAGATACACGCCCTGTTCCCTCGCATTGCCGATACCAAGCACCTCGGCTCTCGAGATGATCACGCTATGGTAGGGGATGAGAATCTGGAGGAGCTTTTTGGATCGGTGCGAGACCAGTACACTCCAGTGCTCATACACGAGGCTGGGTTTGGATATGATAGGGTCTGCACCCATCAGGCGGGATATGACAGTGAGTATCTTTTTCGTGTGCTTCGATTATTCCCATGGTTATGGTGCTGCCTCTGATGCCGGCGGTGTTGGTCCATCAAAGCACCCAAGGCTTCCCCCATCTATGCCCCTGAAATAAATGAGCTGTGGGATCTAACAACGAAATAGGTTGGATGACATCAGTTCTATTTGTCAAGCTGTCCTGGAAATTAGCCCAGGACCCGACAAACCTGGCTGTCCCTGCTGGCCCTGCTGTTCAAAGCGGCTCTTTGGGCTACACCACCAATCCCGCCACTGCGGTTGATGCTCCCGGTGCCTCTTCTTCCTCCCTGGTTTCCCGGTCCTCGAAATACTCGGAGGCCCGTCTCAAACACGCATTCGCCGCCCTCAATCCGTTTTCCGTGCTGGGTCAAAACCAGTCAGTACCCTAGCTTGTGCATATCGAAGAGAGAGAGAGAGAGAGAGAGAGAGAGAGAGAGAGAGAGAAACTAACCGCCGGAAACAGGCAGACTCAAGTGGCTCTCCGACCAGCCGCCCAACCTGCCCCTGAACAGGCTCTGCGAGTCCCTGTGCTCCCGGTTCGGGGTACCAGAGAGGCACAAGTAGGCTCATCCCGCGACCTCCTCCCAGCGCCACCGATGCCGCCGCCCTCCGATCCCGAGCCGGACCGCCACGCCTCCTACCTCGCCCCCTGGTGCGACCCACCCACCGCCGCTCCCGGGAAGCCGCCACCACCACCACCATTCGAAACCTCCTCCAGCCTCGCCCAGCTGGCCAGCACCTGGGCCCAGAAGGCGGCCCCTGGCCCCGCATCCGAGCACGGCCCCAGCCGGGCCTACAGGGTCGACTCGTGGCGGAACCAGCCCCCCCGCGCCCCGGAGCGGTTCCCCGCCTGCTTCAGCAGCATCCGGCCGAGCCAGCAGCCCCGAGAGGCGATCGCGGTCGCGGCCGCGACTCCCACGACAGGCCGCCGCCGCCGCCGCCTCCCCGATGACGACGACAACGAAGAGGAGGAAGAGGAGCCCCGCCGCGGGTTGGCCCGAGCTGGGGGTGATGACTGGGTCCTCCCCGCCTGGGACACGGCCTTCTGGGGCAGGTTCGGAAATAAGCTCCGGGTGGGCGGCTCGGGGGTTCTGGACCTGTCCGGGGCCAAGCTGCTTTGATAGGGAAAGGAAAAGGGAGATATTGGTGTTACTGGCAGAGTGGACGCAATATTCGTGCGTTTGGAAGCATCGTAATGATTAGGATTTGTTTCGAGTAGTAACCCCTGGTCCTGGTTTACGCAGATTCAGAAAGGGAGGTGGGAAAAGCAATAGAATCGAACGGGTCAGACTTGAGCTACCTAGAATGGTAAACAATGTCGCACATGACGTTGCACTGAGGCACTGAGAGTGACACGCGGCCTCTTCTATATGCTTGCTTGGGTCCCGATACAGACAACCTAAGTATACACCTATTATACAGTCCTAGTATTTCCACACAAACGCGCTCATCTCTCAGCCATCATGTTCCTCACACCGCGGTAGTACTCCTCGGGCAGAACCTCCTTGAGCTCATCCCTCGTAAGCCACTTAAAGTCGGTCAACCCCTGGGTATTGTTGGTCAGGTCGGCCTGCCCTGCCATGATCCTTCCCTTCAGGAAGAACACCTTCTCCCCACGCCTCCGAAGCGACGAGTCCTCCTTGAAAACCGGCTTAGTCACAATGTGCGCAACGGGCACTCGGCCGACCATCCATGTGTTCATGTCAACGCCGGCTGACTCGGCCAGTATCCGCGATGCCGTCTGTTGAAGCGTCGTCAGTCAAAATTCAAAGGCCACAGCCTTCCCAATCATGGGGCTCATTGGAACTCACCTCGTGTAGGTTCTCGCTGGTCAGCACATCCCCGCTCGGGAACTCCCAGGGAGCATCCTCCCCCCTCCTGACAACAAGGTACAGCGTCCGATCCAGCTCGCGATCCAACCTCGTCGCATCCCCCGCCTCATCAGCCGCCGTCCGCCTCGGCAGTGGGCCCTCGACCTTGACGCGATCCTCCTCAGGGATCTCCTCGCCGTCCTCGCTGACGCGCATCTCCGCGTCGCGGACCAGCGCCCCGGCCACGGCCGCCGGGTCCGAGACGGGGCTCCCCGCCAGCAGCTCGTCGTTCCACGCCAGGCGGCCGCGCGGGTTGTACCTGCCGACGTCGCGGGCGGCGACGCCGTGCCGTTCGCGCACTTTGAGCCGCCAGTCCAGCTCCGCGGGCGTGTCCAGCTTGAAGTAGAAGCCCTTGCGGAACGGCGCCGCCAGCCGCTCGTCCAGCCGCTTTTGGTACAGGAAGAAGGCCGCCTCGAAGGGCGTCGGCGCCCGCGTCAGGAGCGGCGCCCGCGTCAGGATGATGCCCGACTTGATCCGGTACTGCGACCGCGGGTGCTGCGGTAGGACGGGGGTCGCCGGTGACACGTCCGTCGGCGGGAGCGGCATCCCAGGCGTCGGCGGCTGGATCGTCGGGCTGCTGGCGGCGGCTCCTGCCGAGTAGAAGCGGTGTATGGGCAATTGGGTGCTTCGAGCGCATTGGGGGCACATTCTGAAGGTGCCTGCTTGCTGCTTGTTAGCGGATCCAACGCCCTCAGGGGGGAAGCAGGTTGGGCAGGAGGAAAATATTTGCAAAGCATACCTCTCAGCAATGCTGATACAGCCCGCCCTCCTCTACTTGAGGCAGCCATTATGTTCGACTGGCGGCCCAATTGTTTTGTCAACCCTGTCTTGGAGCTCACGCAGTTGCTGCTTCTTCTGGCTCCTCGAGCTCGTGAACTTTTTTGGTCGCTCCAGCTGGAGCACGTGCAGTGGGTTTTTGAGGATCCACCCAACTAAAGGCACATGACCTTGCACGTGCAAATCCACATCCGCCCAATTTTCCTCCCTATAACCGTGTGCCCGGTTGGAACCTTCTCCCTCCTCCTCTTTTTTCCTCTACGGCACAAATCCTTATCATCAAGACCAGTTTCTCTACCTCCAAAACGTCCTGATCATTTATAGAGTGCCTAGAGTGATTCCTAGAGCAGTCTTATTCGCTAGCGGTGCCTGTGCCCAATTTACGTGGCAGCCTCTTCCACCGGGTTTGCTGTTAGATAGATTCTGCTCACACTTCGCCTTTTCCAAGGTCATTTCTCCATGTTAGCCTCCGCAACATGAGAGCCGATACCACGAGACCGCTTTCTTTCTTTCCATGACATGCCCGTGTGAGATCTGCTAATATTTACTGCTCGCATGCGACCAGAGCTATTCAGGTCGCTTGGACGATTCCCAAAAATATCCCCAAGAATTTTCGTGACGGTGGTGCAAAATCTGCTCCTCCCCTGCACGAGCTAACCGTGTCTCCACTTGCAAACCCATCGCGCACGAAGATACAGCCGCTGCACGTTCGATAGAACTACGCTTCCTCACAAGGACGGACATCGCGAGACGATCATTATAATATTTGTTAAGAGGGCTGCCGAAGCAGCTTCAGATAAAAGCAATGCTAGGAGTACGAGACGCCCGAAGAAACCCTTGCATACCTACATAAACCATCCAGATATGTTCCCACGCCGGGGTATCCCTCCAGATGCGACCCTGGGCTCGCCCGCTCGTCGTCCATGCCCTGAAAACGCCCGCTATGCCTATATAGATATAGTCGCCGTCATTCCACGTCAAAAAAAAATAAAAAAATATGCTTGCTCAAGGATGGGGGGAAAGCTGCAGTACCAGCAGCATGCCGCGAAGGGGTATAAATCACGCCTTGATCTCTGAGACCGCCCGAGCAACTTCTTTCCTAGCCATCTTCTCCCAAGTTCGTCTGGCCTCATCGTCGATCGATGTCCCATCGGCGACACCTTCGTAAAGTTTCCGAGACACATCCCGATTGATGGAGGCATACTGCTCAGCGCTCAGCTTGCTGGACTTCCAGTGCGGCTTGAGGGCACTGCGAACAATGCCACTTATGCTTTCCTTCATCGAGAGGGGCAGCGGGCTCCTGGCAGGTGAAACATCCTGGGAGCGGGGTAATTTGGCAGGGTGTGCCCGCCGAGGTCGTGGGTGACGCAGCTCGGACGCACCACCCGCTCGGTGGCTGTGATGCTCAGAATCGCTGTTATCGGGCGAGGATCGCGTCGGCGAATAATTTGCTGGCGGGTATACGGGTGCAATGTGGGAGCTCAAGCTCATGATAGGTGAGGTTGGACGGGCATCACGGCGTGGAGGTGGAGTGATCGATGATGCCCGGGGACTGCTATACCCGGACGCTGAAGGAGAGCTCGCCGGTGACGACATATCGTTGGCGCCTGGTATGGGTCCAAACTGTTGTCGGATATTCTCGTCGTCGGACGGGGTGCTCAGTTCAACTTCTTTGAGCAAGGAAGACAGGAACGATGGAGCGCCACCAGTTGGCTGTGGAGATATTCCGTTCGATTGGGGTCTTTGGTGAGATATTGACCCGCCAGCATCGGCCTCATTCGATGGTGCAGCAGGAGATGGCTTGGATGATGAAGCCTCACAGTTTTGGACTGGTAGCCGCCGGGTCCGTGGGCGCTTGAGCTTCCGCTCTGGTTCTTGGCGAGGCTCGCCCGGTGAGGCGGTAATGGACCTCGATTTCCGTTTCCGGGCGGCCGAGCTTGACTCGCCGCTGTCCCTGGCTTTCTCGAAGGCACCCCACGCTCTTTTCTCCTCGCGTGTCTGTTCAACGGGCTGTGGACGCGGTGTCGGGTTGACTCGAGGGGCGAAGACATTCTGGATGCTATTGGCGAAGACATCCCGAGCTCCCAAGCGGCTAGCTATGTTAAGTCGCTGCTGCCAGCGTTGGTGTTCCTGGCGCTCCCGCTCCCGAAGCTGCTGTGATCGACGGTAATCTTCCAAGGCATCATCGTCGTCGTCGTGGTAGTCGAGGTCGATGCTCAGGGCATCCCAGATCCGACCAGCTATCTGGCCCCATGCCCCTTGCCACTGATCCGACCGAGCTCGCTGTCGGGCCCGTCGCACGCTGGCTTGGGTACGTGGGAAGAAGCTAGATCTGTTCGCGGCTCTGGGGGAAGGGGGCTGCGCAGCTGCTGCCACCTCGGGACCCAGGTGATCAACACATTCCATGCAGAACCAGGCACCATGGGGGACGCTGTCGAGACCGATGCAGTATGTATGGTACGGGGTATCGCAGCCATCGCAGAGGAGGAGAAGGTCTTCCTGGTCCGCAGCGTTGCAGACCGGGCATGGTGTGGTATCCAGCTCTTCCTCCTCTGGATTCTCGTCTAGCCAAGCCTGTGGGTCAAACTCGGCAACTTGTTTTTTATCCTCGACTTCGTACGACGACAGAAGGGTGCCTGTACACCACGGAAATTAGCGTTGTGACGGGGTTTGCATTCAACAAGAAAGCAACTTACCTCCAACTTTGTCATAGACGTGGACTAGATGGAAGGATTGGCGGCAAATGGGGCAACTGTTTGCCTTTTCGCTCCATTCTCGTAAACAAATGTCATGCAGCATGTGGCCGCAGACCTGAATGCAAGCTACATCACTGGTGTTGCTGTTGTTATTCTCGGGGGCTATTTTGTCGCTGTTGCTGGAGCTCGAGTCTTCAGCAGGTGCTGCTGTCTCTGCCGCTGTTGCCGGGTCCGAGGAATCGACGACGGCAGCTGGTAATTGTGGGGTCAATGATGGCTCGGTGTCTAGATTTTCTAGACAGACAATGCATTGATCGGCCATGGTAAATGGCGATTTCGAGCGAATTTAGAAGATGCAAGATGTGGCAGGAATGTCGAAGTCATATAAGTTGTCTTGGGGTTGGAGATAGTGGCAGGGTGAAGAAGGCGAAAAATGATGGTTTGAATGCGGTGGACTGTTGTCGGTAAGAGTACTTCGTCTGTTTCTTCGCTAAGCCCGCGACGGCGGTGGCGGTGGTGGTGGTGGGTGGCAGCAGTCGTAGGGGTTATGGGATAGGGATGGTTTAGTGGGAATTGGTTCAAGCTTGTAGCTCTGTGTAAGTGGTTGCAGCAAGGCCAGTTTGCGGCTTACTACAACCGATTTGGTATGCGGATATGCAGGAGCAAAAGGTGGGGCTTGGCGAGGAACAGTACCCGAGTACCTCCTTTCTTCATTGAAGGGGGGGACGGGGAAATGGAGAACGTCTGCAGCGCAAGCGAGTAAAGAGGAAACTTGTTGCGGGAAAGGAAAAGAACGGGCTCTCTCGTTGAACGGGCTGAAAAGTGAAGGGGTGCGTCGAAACCGTGCGAAAAGTGGGACGGCTCTGGAGAAAAAAGGCCAGCGCCAGAAGATAGCGGGTTGGACGAAGCGGGGCCAATCAGCTGACGGGTCAGCCTGCCAGTGACTCCGTCGGAGGAAGCACCTGGTCTTTCCGTGGCGCCCCCTCAATTCCAGCCATTTGGTCACAATGAGCTGGCTGCTCTGTCATGCTGCCCCCTTTAATAGTCTGCACTGGCTAATAGCCAGACTACAATTTGTCTCAGTCACCGGGCCACCCGCCTACCTACTTATTAAGGTACCTGGTAAGTTAATAACCCACAAGATGACTCGACGTGGATTCTCGTTAGTCAGGCACCGATTGCAGAGTGAGCAGAGAGAACATGACGATTACGCGACATGCACGGGTGGCTGGCTGGTGAGGGGTGCCTGCTTTGTCTGCTTCTGTAGCATCCACCACACACACAGGCAGCATACTTGGGCTCGTAGGAAGCGGAGGTTCCTCCGATAGGCGTATTCCCCTAACCTTACCTGGTTGGGGTGTGTCTCTGTTCTCCGGCAACTGTCCGGCAAGGTAAATGAGGTAAAGACAGGCACAAACATCGGGACACCGAGACACATAACTTATCAGACATAATTTCAAACGCATCCGCATCCTAAGCCTCGGGCCTCCGAACGATTAAGTTGTGAAGTGAAGTGAAGTGTAGTGAAGAGTCGTTCCCATTAGGCATCCATGCCCAGACCAGGATGACTCTTCAGCTTAAAGGAGCAGGCTGTCTGGCACATCGAGTCTGGGCAGGGCGGTTGAGCAGGCAAGGCGGCCATGGGATTGCAATGAATGAGGCGATCGCCACTCTTTTCGTGGGCAGCCTCGCCTTCTCATCGAATTATCGTCCCGAATCTAAGTATGGTGTAGGCAGTCATCTTCTCGCGTCACTGAGATTCGCATCTTATTCAATGTCGTCTCATTTGCTGCCCTCTCAGTTTATCTGTGGAATCCTTTTGCCGGTACACCGAAACCGAAATGCAACAAACAGCCCTCGTCCTCGTTGGCACCAATCAAACCTCCGCAATCTCCCTCAGTCGTCGGAGTGTCGACCGCATGGCGGCGGCAGCCGGAGTACTGCAAGTCCCGTTAGCCACCGAAGAGTCGCCCTTGGGTTTTGCGCCAAGTATACGTACGAAACTGTGTAGGCACCACCAGCAGTCACGCGCTTGCAGCTCCTGCAGCCCCAGATGCCGGTCGATTGTCTCTTGACAGAGTTCTTTCCGCAGAAAGTGCAGGTGTACCGGGCGTGCTGAGAGATTCTGAGAGATAGCGTCAGTTGTGTGCGCCACGCTTCGGCAGGGGTCTAGCGAGGTCTAAGACGGCCGGCCGTCTGCTCTTCCATCTGGCCGCGTGAAGATCGAGACATAGCCGATTCGAGATGGACAATTCGTTGGAAACCCATCGATACCAGTCCTCGCACTGACGAGCCCAATAGCTCCCACAGGCACCACCCCTAAACACACTGGAGGCCATACGAGCAAGAGCGTGGTACAAATTATGACCCTCGAATCCAGGTCCAACTCGAATCGGCTGCCCTCGTTCTCGCGCGCGGCTAAAGAGGAAGAGAAACGGCGGTTCGGTAGGCGTCGAGCAAAGACAACTTACTCCATTTTCTAGACGATTTGTGAGTAACGGGGCAAGACATCATCATCTGGTGTCGGAAGAGAACCAACCTTGACCATCTTTCTCAGCGAAGCACCATATCTGTCGAACAATTCCAGTCAGCCCGTGTTCTCTCGGTTATTTCGAACCCAAGATATTCAGCTTGCAGCCGGGTAAGTCGGTGAGGGGTTGTGATCAATGTTGCGAGGCATCGGATCATCCACATTGGCGACGCTCCTCCTCTTGACAATCAATACATGCTGTTGAAATCGCGCTCTAGGTGTGAAACGTCTCAAGGCATCTTGTTCGACAAGTATTTCGTACGCGATCGTCCCAGGTATTTTCGCTTTTGGCAGTCGCTCGAGACGGGAAAAGCAGTGGTTTCTTACCTTGTGCCGTACTTGCCGGTCACGCCGACCTTCTTGGTTCGCTAAATGGGAGTCAGTAGAGGTATAGGCACGCAATGATAATGGGATACGTGCCTTAGACATGGCTGCGGTAGGGGTTGTGTCGTGTTACGGAGAAGGATGAGTTGGTAATTTCTCGCGTTGTCGAAGTCTTGAAGAGGTCAGATTTCGCCAGTAGTGGTAATAATTTTGTCGAAAATTGGGATTGTGCGGGTTCAGGTGGGGCTTATCGTCGACAGCTGTTGCCGGCCCGGAAGCTACGTTTAGCCAAACCGACAGCAATATCGCTGCCAAGAGCCAAGCCCAGATCGACGACCTTTTTTGAGCTATGAACTTTCGATGCCGATCTTCTGATGGGCTGATTTAGGTGACCTCATTGGTAGTAGGTGGTATGGAATGGACTGATGAGTAGCACTGCAAGATTCATGTCTCAACTGCCCGCTTCGAGCTAGATCCCAACCCCGTCGGCTATCTAGACAAGTCCTTCCTTTCGTCCAATGCCGTATGAAATTTGGAATATTCATCTTGAGTGACCTACGGCAACCTACAAGATGCCATCCCGACAACACGGCCGTCAATATGACCTCGTTGTCTTCGGGGCGACGGGCTACACCGGGAAGCTCACCGCAGAACATATCTCGACACATTTACCGACAGATATGAGCTGGGCGGTAGCAGGACGTTCTCGGGACAAGCTAGAGCAGGTCGTTGCAAAGTGCAAGTTGTTGAATCCCGATCGCCGGCAGCCTGGTAAGTTGGAACACAAGGGAAATGGACCTACGGTTCTCATTCCGACGCCTTTTGTAACCTGGAAATCGGCCCTCCTGAGTCGGATATATAAGACTAACCATATGAAACCCCTGAATAAAATGGAACAGACATCGAAGTCTGTAGCCTCGATGAGAATGAATTGGCCACTCTCGCCAAGAAGACCTTCATCCTCATCACCACAGTCGGCCCCTATGGGATCCACGGGGAGCACGCCTTCAAGGCGTGTGCCGAGAACGGCACCCACTATCTTGACGTCACCGGCGAGGTTCCATATGTCGCGAGGATGATCCGGAAGTACGAGGGCGCAGCCAAGGCCAGCGGCGCCATCATGCTCCCTCAGATCGGCATCGAGTCCGCGCCTGCCGACCTCATCACCTTGTCCCTGGCCTCGGCCCTGCGGTCCAAGTTCTCCGCGCCGACGCGGGACGTGACCGTCTCCATGCACAACATCAGGTTGGTTGAGCCCATCCCATCCATCTACCAGCCAAAAGGGGAGAATCAACTCGTTAACCAAACCAGCGGCACACCCTCGGGCGGCACCCTCGCCTCCGCCCTCACCCTCCTGGACAACTTCACCCTCAGCGAGCTCCGCGACGCCTACCGGCCCTACTCGCTCTCCCCCGTCCCTAACCCCGGCGCCCCCTCCCCCCCGCGGTCCCTCCTCTCCCGTATGTCGGGACTGGTGACGTACCCGACGCTGGGCCTGCAGACGACCTCGATCGCGAACCGCACAGACGGCGCCCTGGTCGAGCGCACCTGGGGCATCCTCCAACAGCAGGAGCAGCAGCAGCAGCAGCAGGGGGCCGGGGGCTCGCTCCCCGCTCCTTACGGGCCCAACTTCTCGTTCCGCGAGCACATGAAGCCGCGCAACTGGCTCTCCGGCGTGGCCATCCACCTCGGCATCCTCCTGCTCGGCCTCACGCTCGCCATCCGGCCGCTGCGCGCCCTGGTCGCCCGGTTCGTCTACCAGCCCGGCGAGGGCCCCAGCGACGAGGACGGCACCAAGGACGAGGTCGAGTTCCGTGGCATCGCCGATCCCGATGTCGAGGGGCCGGTCGCCGAGAGGGCGTACTGTAGGGCGGTTTTTAGGGGGAGGAGTATGTATTATTGTGAGTGGACCCTACTCCTCTCATGTTATTCCTTTTCTCTTTTTTTTCATGCCATTACATTTCATCTTTTCCCTTTTCGAGGCGGTTGCTCTGCCTCGAAACGCGGCTCAGTCAGCTAACAAGCTCCTCCCAGTGACTGGTGTGCTGGCTGCCCAAGCGGCATCGACCATTCTCGAAGATGACATCGAGCTTGAAGGGGGCATCTACACGCCCGCGTGCCTCGGCCAAGGCTTTATCGATCGTTTGAACGACGCAGGATTCCGTTTCGAGACGAAGATGGTACCGGTTTAGGGAAGTCGTTTGACGGATGCCCTAGGACCTTTGCTTCACCTAGTGTTTACCTCTTAAAATAGTGGGTAAATCTATCTATATATCTCTATATCTAGCCTAATGTATCATCTGGTATTTCTAATCCCGAACTAAACGCCGCCCAAGTGCCTTTCTCGCATGCTTCCCACATTCAAAATCAGATCACACCAGGCGCTCCTCGCTATCCGACCTGCGGAATGACCAACCCCTAGGATCCCACCGGCCCCTCCGCCCACGCGGCGCCGACACAAGTTGCTCGCCGCTACCGCCGCCGATGACGACCTCTCCGCCGATGACCCTCCCCCTGACGCCCTGCCGCACGCCGTCGAGCCTGAGGTCCTCCATCAGCAAGCTCAGCAGCACGACCGGCACGCACGCCGCGGCGGCCACCGCCAGCAGCGCCGTCATAGTCTCCTGATACGCGCGGTTGATGGCCACCCGCTCGGGCGAGCCGACATCGTACGCCAGCGCCGCGACGACGCTCGCGTAGATGTCGTCGGCCCGCGGCCCCGCCTCGGGCGGCAGGTAGAGGGCCAGCTTGGCGGGGACGAGGCGGGACCAGAGGGCGCCCGACATGGCGCTGCCGACGGCGCCGCCGATCTCGACGAGGGTCAGGAAGACGGCCGTGGCGGCCGCCACCTGCTGGTGGCTGCGGGTGCTGGCCTGCACCCCCAGCTGCGCCGGCACGTTGAGGACGCCGCAGCCCGCGCCCACGGCCATCTGCACGCCCACCAGCCGGGCGACGGACGCGTCCTGCGTGCGCGTGCGCATCATCATGCCTATGCCCGCCAGGTAGACGAGGGAGCCGCCCACCACGAAGGGCTTGTAGCGCCGCGTGTACTTGATGACGAGGGACACGATGACGGCGGCTACGGTCGAGGAGAAGGAGAAGATCTGCATGATGTGGCCGGCCGTGGCGACGGATTTGTTGTGCACGACCAGGAGGTAGCTGTAGAAATAGGGCTGGACGGACAGATAGAAGACCACTTGTTGAGGTTAGTTCATCCCTTTCTCGGGCAGAGGGGAAGAGCGAATGTGTGCACATGGGGAGTTTGGGGCTTACTGAAGTAGAAGAAGCCGATCCCGCACCCGGCGCAGAAAGTACGAGACTTGAGCAGATTCAGGGGTATCAAAGGGTGAGGCGCCAGTTTAGGCCGAGACTCAAAAATGGGAAACGCAACCAGGAAGACGAAGCCGAGCACAATCATGGAGATGATGCTGCTATTTCGCCAACCGTTTTCCACCCTCGGGGCTAGCGTCAGGGGGATGAGGATCAGCGCGCATGCGGAGCTGAGGAGGAGTATCCCCACGACGTCGAGGTCCACGAACAGCTTCCGAGCTGAGCGGGAGAAGCTCCGAGCTTTGGGTCGTTTTGCAACTAGGCCCAGCTTCCTAGCCTTCCGACCGTTTATGAACAGGCTAAGAGCAAGGGGTATGAACGCGACCGGCAGAATGATAGCCCACATGCCATATCCCCATCTCCATGAGGCAACCGACAGAATAGCAGAGCCGATGACGGGGCCGATCCAGACCGTGACGAGAAACGGGGTGTCCGGAAGACTCGAGAAGAGGGCTCGGTTGAGAAGGTCGCTGGTGTCGGCGATGAAGACCTGCTGGAGGATCTGTAAACCGGTGGAGCCAGCCGAGTAGAATATCTGCGCCGATGCGTAAGTTTCGACATTTTGAGAACATGCCATCTGGATGTATCCCAGGACATAGAGCACGATCGACATCGAGAAGGCCTCGAAGCGGCCGAACACGTCTGCTATCTTGGCCATCGGCGACTTGATGACGGCTGTGTTTTTATGGATTTTCTGTGTGAGCCGTTTTGCATCGTAGGCAGACCACCACGCCGAGGAAGGACTACCGACCATTGACCACTCCCTGCACGACATAGACCGTCGAGATCAGAGAGTGGGTGTTGAACGAGCTGACAGCAAACGCCTGGAGCGAAAAGGTGACCTGGCCTTCGAGGCTGGTGCTGAAGGCCATGAGGAAGACACTGCGGCCATAGCGGGATCAGTTTTTTTTTTGGAGTTCCCCCTATTCCGAGCGTGGGTGGTGGGCTCAGTACTGACCTGAAATATGCAAATATAAGACCCCATTTCGTCCAAGTCATGGATACGGCCTCGATGACTCTGACTCCATCCTGGGTCTCGAAGCAGTTGGTCGACGCTTCGCCGTGCTGTATGGAAAGGGTACCATAGTCCGTCTGTCTCCGATCGTACTTTGCGGGCGTCGTCGGTCTCTGGGTGGCATTTCCATCCATTCTTCCCACGCGTTGTCGGCTGAAAAGATAGAAGATTGTGAAGGCATTTGCCTAAAGGTTGCAGTCATCACTCCTAACGAGGTGCCAAGGGGATTCAGTATGGTGCATGGGGGGTTTTTCTGGAGCCTGGTAGCCGTGAATAATGAATGTCCCGCCACATTGGGGGTTCCGCATCTACTTTGCGACTAATAGGATTACTGTGCCTTACTTAAAGTATGACAGAGTTCTATGCACCAGCGGCTGCTGTGTCCTGGTTCTGGGGAGCGCTAACCTGGACTTGCAGGGGTCATGGTCCGAGCCCGGAGGGCACTGATTGGCCACTGAGTGGCGGGCGATTATCTTCCCGATCTGATAACTTTGGCTCATTCATATGTACAGTAGCCATCTTCGCCGACAATCGGCTCACACCCCGCTTATTGAAAGGTTTTATGTTCCTGCAGACGACAGAATGGACTCGTACATACGTCGTAGTAGACATCAGCCAAAGGCATATATATGTTGATTTGGTTCACGCAGAGGGTCGACGACTAGGTCTGGGACAGCTAGAATCGCGTATTTGGGCCATTCACGACAGTACTCAAAAAGGATATTGATAATAACATACGAAAAGTTCGCCGTTTTTAGGCCATTGTTTCCGGTATCTATGGCTACCCAGATAAAGTACATATATCGGGAGCCCAACGGTCGCACGTCCCAGCTTGGGGGGGCTAGGTAGATATTGTACAGATAATAACCAACCTCCTCCGTACGTACAGCGAGGATGGTCCCCCATTCCATGCCGCTCGCTATACCCACAAGTTCGACCAACATGACACAAAACCGTACCATTCCCGGCCAAGGCACAGGGCGGTAGATCAAGCGAGAAATAAGACGTACGCCGGCGCAAAAAGCAAAAAAGCGAAAGCCGCCATTGGCCCCGCAAATCGGTGCTTGCTATGAGGTGTAAAAATCGCAACAGGGAGAATGGTATCTTCTGATGAGAAAAAAAGAGAAATAAAATAAAGGAAATCCGAGTGTATCGTCAGCTTGTCCCGCGCGCAAAGTCTGGTTGGAGGTATATACGCTAGGTAATGACTGAACTAGAAGCATAACCATCCGATCCTATCATATGGTTGTTTCGTAGGGAAGAAAGACGCCTTTACTCGCTCTTCTTTTTTCTTTCTCGTTTTTGCCACCCGGGGAAAGGGAGGCGTGAGTTTGGGGCATTGAGCACGTTCAGCCATCGTATCCGTCGCGAATCGTCCCTCGTCTATGGTGTCTAAAGGATGCTCAAATCGGGAAGAGGCGAAATGAAATAAGGAAAAGGTGATACGGCGATCAATGTAATGAATGAGCCGCACCAATAGGCCAGTAAACGGGCCAGGTCGTATGGGGGCGATTGAGAAGATGACGGACCGCGAAGGTTAGAGGGTGAGGGCGACGAGCTTGGACCTTAAGCCTCCTCCATGATGCCGCCTTCGACTCCCCCTTCCTCGTGCCACTCCCGGCTCTTCTCGGTGAGCTTCTTCACACCCCTGACACGGTCAGCCCACAGGCCCTCGATGGGCGTCCGGAAGGTGAAGGCCCTCTGGGAGCTGATGACTCCGATAGCCTGCAAGACTGCCTTCCGGCTATCGCGTCCGAATACTGCAGGGTGGTTGATCCACTCTAGACTGGACTCGAGCTCCGCGTCTAGGGCTGCCACGGTGCTAGCATCGATACCGGGCGTTGTTCCCATGCTGCCAAGCGTGAGGCCGTCGTTGGATCGGCTGCGGGAAATGCTCTGGGGAGGGAAGCCGTTGATAGCAGATGAGGTAGCGGATGTCGTCGGCGAAGGCGAGTGTTTCCTCTCCGGCGTGCCCAGGGTTGTTGGGGAAGTATCGCTGAGGGGGTGCGGAGTCGAGGGCTGGGATTTGCTCGACAGCATGGGTGGAACTGGAGGAAGACCGCCCTTTCCGAGGCCCTTGAGGATGGATCGCGTCTCGTTCAGTAGTGTATGGGCACGATCATGCTGGCCTCTGCTGACCAGGGTCAAGGCTCGTGTAAGCATGTCGGACGTGAGCAGTTCCATTCTCCGCTGCACGATGCTGGGATGTGGCGGGATGAGCGGTGAGTTGACCCATGATTTCTTCTGGCCTGCTGATGGAGGTAGCATGGTGATTGCAAGGAGAGACGGTCGCGTGTGCTGCGTGGTCCCATCTCTCAAGATGTCACCCCATGTGATATCGGCTTGAATCAGGGGAACTTCCTCGACTGACACCACCCTCTGCTCATCCTGGTCCATAGAGCCGCCGAGGGCCTCGAGCCCCGAGACTATAGTCTCCCACGGATCTTGTGGAAGCTGCTCCTGGGAGGCGTTGTCAGGCAGGATGACAAGCTGGACCAGAATATCGCGCTTGTCGCCGAAGCGCAGGTCGCCAAGCGAAGCTTCTGCATCGCGACCTGCCGCCCGCTTCGTGATCTGCAGCGCACCACTGATCTTGTGGAACTTGGCTGGTGATCCCTCCGGGAGCTTGAGCTTGAGCTTGACGTTCTGGTGCGACAAGGACTGCATAGAGCCGAGGCATCCGGCCAGGCACTCCCGGAGCATCATCCAGTCCTTGACGTAGGTATAAGACGCCTTGGTCCGTGACGAGAGCTCAATCATAGTATCCGGTTTGTGGGTCATGCCTAGACCGAACGAATGGATCGCAATCCTGGTCATCGTTAGTAAATAAAACCTTGGCTGCAAAAGGCCCCTCGGATGGGGGGCGGGGGGTGTTGGTGTTGGTGTTGGTGTTTAGCTGAAACTTACTTGGCTGCTTCTGCTCGCGAGACAACAAAGTCGACGCTGTCAGCGTCGGACGTCGATGCATCGCTGATGAGCATAATGGTGGCAATGGGGTTATTGTACTTCCTCCCCATGAGGAGGTCCATGGCCACGTTCGCACCCTCGACGACGTCGGCACGGTGGCTCTTCTGGCCAACGGGTTTAATCGAGTTAAGCACGTTGCCCCAGCCCTGCCACGCCTTTGTCGTCATGCCCACGATCGGCACGCCGCCTCCAGACGAGCCGAAGGTGACGAGGCCCATCCGGTCCCTCTCGCCCAGCGTGTGCACCATAAACCGCAGGGCATCCCGAACAAGATTGATCTTGACGCCCTGCATAGATGCGGATATGGGGACGACAACTACAACGTCAACAGGGACATGGACAGACTGCAGCAGAGGACTTCGCGCGAAGCTGGTGTAGTCGGTCGGTGCGGTAGTCGCCGATCTTGCCCCGCCCCATGATGATGCGAGCGACGACACCCTTTGAGGGCGGTTGGAGGACGGCGTCCTCTGCCAGTCATCTTCATCCGTCTCAGAGAACTCGCCGCGGTCGTAGTCGGGGCTGCGGACAGGAGACCGCTCGACGGCATTGAGATCGACAAGGGCCTGCCTCCACAGCTTGACCTGGTTCCTATTCTCGAAGCGGAGATGGAACTGTGGCAGCTCCGCGACGGACAAACTGAGGGTGAGGATGTTCTCGTCGATGTTGCCCGTCTCCGTCACCTCGTTGAGGTGCTTTTTTATGAGGATTGACCCCTTGAGGGTGCAGCGGGTGGTTTTGCGCGGAACAGCATCGTCATCCCACTGCGACGATGCCGGTGGCGGGTTGGCATTCTTCTTCTCCTTCACGCAGATGAGCATCTCGGCGAATAGGAAGCATTCCAACTCCTGCCAAGACACCTTGTCCTTCCCCACACGGAGCGTGCCATACAGCCGCAGCTTGCCAAACCTAAACAACCATGTCAGCGGCGTGTAAATATAAACAATATCATGCGAGGCTCAGCGAGTCCCTACCGGCTAAAATCAAGCCCGTGCCAATTCTCCACCCGATTCCTGAGGTTGTTAGTCATCTCTTGCAACACCTCCGGTGATTCGTATGGATAGAAGCGTGGCGCAACGCGAGCTGGTGACGGTGGCGCTGCTGCTGCTGTCGCAGCGGCGGCTGCCGCATAAGTCTCTTCAGGCCTCAGTTGGGGCAAAGGCGGGACGGCCTGGAGATCCTCTGGGTCGGGCCGCCACTGGCTGTCTGGGACTTCGATGGTGACAAGGCAAGTAAGCGTCTGTTGTTGCTGTGACCTGTTGATGGTCGGGAACTCAGACTTGACGGTCACAGTTGGCGCGGGGATTGGGTTCCGCGTGGCGGTTCGCGGGCTGGCGATCGACGTCTCCATCGCCTGGACGTCGTAGTCGTGGCGGCGTGGTGGTCCGCTTTGGGTTGTCTCGGGATACCCTCCGGATGAGGCGACACCGGTCGCCTCACTATCACTTCGGGCATGCCTCGAAGGTGCCGTGTAGCGATCCGAAAGCGGAGCGCTATCTCGGGCACTTCTCCGCTGGGACGATTCGCGCCCGTTCGCTTGCATGCCCGCCGATCTGTTGTTGGAGCCCCGGCTTGGTGGCCGCACCGTTTGGTCGTCCCACGGTAGTGTCGGAGTCCGCGTCCCCTGCGATCTCGAGTCGTTCACAGAGGCTGACCGGACCATGTTGCTGATTTTCTCTGCGGCAGTCCTGTCAGCGGTCGCGCTTTGGGTCTTGAAGCGGCGGCGCTCGGCGTCCTCACCGATATCCAGAACATTACCACCCCTGCTGGTGTCGAGGTGTAGCGGCGCATTACACGCCGGGCAGTACTGCGACTCGAATTCCCTGATAAACTCGTAGAAGCATGCCTCGTGGGAGACATGCAAGCAAGAGAATTGCAGTATCCTCTCACCGCGGAGGGTGTGCTCGAGCGGCTCCTCGCAAACAGCGCATTCGCTGCCCACGAAGGTCCGCTCCCTGCGGGACCTGCTGCGGTCGGTATTCATTGCGCTTCTCGACGACGCTCTCGAGGCGCTCTCCCGCGACCTGATCGAAGTGACCGAGGGGGAGGAACGATGCGACGGGGGTCGAAGAGTACCGGTGGTAATGGAAATATCTGCATTAACGACAAGGAGTCAGTCTCCAACGGTTCACCCCAGCACAAACAAATCCTGCATCATGGCCACATGACAGACTAGTGGCAAACCGCAGTCACAGCGCATAAGGACCAAGCACGAAAACGACGTTAACGTACTCTTCTCCGGGAACGACTCTCTCGCCGCGGACGTCGCAACACCGCCGGGGTATGACGGCCGGTCAAAGTCGCTCCTCCAAGAGCCCCCACTGGCCGTAGACCTAGCTGATTCGAGACCCAGCAGGCCAAGCTTTCGCAATGCCGCTACCTGACCGTCGTCAAGTGTAGTTTTCTGGAGCCTGGGGATACCGTGCGTCTTTTGGCTTGATCGACTAAACATGTGGAGATGATTGCGACTTTGGAGGTGTTTAAAAGTGAGCAGCGCAAGGTTGATTTTTGGTAATATGGGCTTCGGTCTTGGGCTTTCCTGGGGGATCTTCCAGGTCCGTGGGTTGATTATAACAGTTCCTGCCTTCCTGCTGGTTTCTTTGGGGGCCTATTCCTAGATGGGTGTGTCGTAGAGGCTCGGCGTAGCGAGCGAGAGGGGGGTCTGTTTCAGAGATGTCGTATCAACAATGCGGCTGCTGAACTATAGCAACCTGGTAGGGCATGGGTGTGCAAGCAGGCAGAATAAAGTCTGACAATGACGGTGTTGGCCGGAAAATTCCCAAATACCAGACAATCGGGTGTGGTGCCAGGTGGGAGGAGGTGTCTGTGTAATTTTCCCTTGCGCCGTTCCGTCTCGCGATGGTCCCAGCTCTCCAAGCTTGGAGTTGAGCCTCTCGTGCCGCAACACGGCTCGGTTTATAGGGGTATTATCCTCGGATTTCTGTCCAACGTATATCTGTATGCGCGCGGCACAGAAGGAGAAGCCGATTAAACAGTCCACTCCAGCGGACAGTGAAGCACCCGGGTCGGGAACCCCCAATTGCAAAGATGTCCAGTCGTTGGCCTGTCCTCCTCTTCTTCTCGATCCGATGCTCTCCTTTTGTCTTTTTCCTTTGGTTTAGGCACCGGCCATTGCCAATCTTGCGCGCTCGCCGTGGGTTTCGAATGTGGACGAGGGTCGAGGGTCGGAGTCGCAGTGGCAGTGGCAGTGGCAATTGTCTTGCAGCAGTTGCAGGAATAAGCATGCAGGCGGTGACGGGTGGGAGAGCCGTACCAGCTTTCGAATCAAGAGGTACCAACAAGAAAAGGGTCCAAATTAGATGGGTCTGGTCGCGCTGGAAATGGCAAGTATTAAATCAATTGTCCTGAGGCTATGAAAGGAACCCAAACAAAAAAACCGGGGCCGGCATAGATTAATATTCGCAAGGAGACATTTTACGTATCGATTTGGCCCAGCGTTCCATCGAACGGAATACTGAGTGAGAGAACACAGGGTACAGGACAATTGTGGCAAGGAACCTTGCATGTGCAGCAGGCCGGATGGCCGAGCCAGGTACACTGGTACGGTGTGCGATAGTATCCCAGTACTGTGTGAGAGAGGGGATCGCCTGGGTCAGTTAAAGGGGGAGGGAGCAAGGGTTTGGTGGTTGGCCAGAATGCCGGGTGGGGTCTTTCTCACCCCTCCTTTGCGTCGTCAGGATTGCCCCTGTTTGTCTCCCAGTGATACTTCCACGTTATGTGGTAAAGAAGGAAGAGCACTTCCAACTGTGCATCCGTACTATGACCACCCTTCCTAGGTAATGAATCACCTGCTGGCTAGTACGCTGCAGTGGCGCAGTCTGACCGGTTCTCTACCTAGACCGCCACCCCGTAAGTCAGGTAGCCGGGCAGTACTGCCTCCGTGCGGCAGAGATGTTCAGATGTGCACTTGAGCGCTCAGACTCTCGGCAAGGCAAGGCGCTCAGAGGACCTACCTATCCCTACGTCGTACGCAGTATGTATGGATGTATGTATGTATGCTGTACATTACACTGTACTGCATTTGCATTGGATACAGGGTTATGCCATGGACCAATCTCATGGATGAGCGCGACATGGTACGGAATATCGAGGCTCAAGATACCAACTCTACGACATAGGCAAGGAATGAACCACAAACTAGGTGCGGACTGGACACTACAACAAATCTCAGGTACGCCAATAATATTCTCGCTGGGCTAGGCTCTTCGGCGCCAACTTCGTTCTGCCGTATCGTGTCAATTACCTAGCTTTACCTAGCCATCTTCAACGGCGAGAGACTTCCTCCAGACTATGGAGGGTTACCTCATAGAGGCACAAAATGGTATATATCTAGCAAGCGACATTCCCAGGCTGATCCCTACTGTACACTAATTAAGGCAGTGCCATGGTTAGTGGCAATCTCGGAGATATTGCATGCATCGTCATATCTTGAAGTTGCAGCAGCTAACTAGGGCGAAACCTCCCAGCCGCAAATGTCACCACCCTTGGCTGCACAAGTTAGTATGTTCACCTGAAGGAGTACATGCGTACAGGCGTACATCTTACCATAGGTACCATAAAGCCACTTGGGAACACGTCAATTGACATCACCTTCACGGCCTCCTACGCCAACAACGCGCAATAATACCAACAAATCCGGTTGGTTAGACTCAACTCGAGCAATCCCCAATTCGTGATTGGACCCGCGCACAGGTCATCAGTGTCTTCTGACGACACGCTCGGTTGCCGGTACGTCTGTGCGCAACACCACTCTTTTTACCTGCCGTCCGCACAGACGACGTCAACGAATAGTAAATAGTTCGCAGTACGAGTAGGTGATCAAATATAGTATATACACCGTTCCCCATTGCTAACTACTCCTGGGTGTTCAGGTCCAGTATCCAGGATAGATTCTATCATTCTAGTGTGCAGAAACTGTCAGAGAGTTATGCCGCTGAAGCTTGGCAGACGCAGCGAAAAGGGGTCAGCTGGAATACCGCTTATATAGGTAGCGTGCTCGAGCCGCATACCGGCTTGCGAGGCGGCGCCTCAGGCAGTGATACATCGTTGTGTGGCGGTTTTGCACAAGTCCATGTCTCGGTCACCAGGAGACCACAAACCTGCGATGCGTAACATTTTCCTCTAGGTCGTGTACCTCTATGGTATTATCGCGCAACCGAATGGAGGCCAAGAATTGCATTCGCCAGCAGGTCCATTTTAGGTTTTCCTTATCCACCAGGATCTAATTAATTAAGCCAAACCGGGAAGCTCCCGTCCCAGACGCCACGAGTTCGAGCGGATTATCAAAAGTCCGACATTCTGGACAGCCGGGCCCCGGGCCCCAGCCGCCTCGGTCCGGTCTATCCCGTTTAGTGGGGCAGGTCCCATTTCTTGTGCTGTGCCACTCGCGGCTGACTTCAATGTACTATACACACAGTAGAAGCAGTGGAGTTGACAGCTAACTTTGCCCAGTGTCTAGTCGCGAATATACCTAGCCAGGCTTGGCGCCTTTCTAGACGTTCTGTTGTCTGTTGGACAGTTCTAGCCTGGCAGAGTGTACCACGGTGCCCAGTGTGATTCTTCAAGAGGGTTCGCATGGGTACAAGTGCAGCGGAAAGCTCGAAAAATCCGAGCTGGACAGCCTGCAAGCCCTGATACATCGTCACTTCGTGTATCCGTACGTTGTATCCGTACCCTGTTCACCCCTTTGCCTGCCGCATCTAGTCGCAGCCCCATTGGCTTGACACTATGGCTACAAAACAACCCCCTGAACAGCTACCCCATCGCGTAGTAGCCGCGCTATGGAGTAAGCTAGCGACTCCCTTTTGGCAGGAGGAAGATGCAGATATGCAGAGAGAATAATTTTTCCCAGGGGCAGCCCTGCTCAGGATTTGGAAACCCGGACCAGGAGTTTTCACTCGGTCGCTTGCCGTGGGCACCACACCGCCGCATGCTACTAGTAGATCTTGTGCCCCCAAATGGTGCGATTCCTACAGTCCGCGACGTCGGCAGTCGTTCAAAAAGCTCCGTCGCTTCAGGGGTCATGACTGCCTGCAGAGATGGCATGATTGCCTTCGGCCCCCCACACGGAGGTTGGGGCGTCACGTCAGCAAGGAAGAAGAATCATTTTATGGCGCAAGCCTCGCAAGGCCGGCGACCACTCATCAGTCCCGTGTCTGTGCAAACTGCCTGGCGAAGGAACTTACCACTTTTGGCATTCTAGCTAAGGAGACGGTGCTTAACCAACGGAACGTGGAAACTGGATTTCCGATCGAACTGCTGGCTCGTGTCTCTCGGGTGGAACCGCCGGGTAGCTGTGTTCGAATAATTATGGCGCGGATCCCTGCTCCAATGACCGTGAGCACAAAGAAAGTTTCGGGCATTGTGCAAATGCCACCACCACGGGTGCAGATCAGCAGAACCGAGATCTTGTCACCCATGAGAGGTGCGCTGGAGTAGGCAGTGATCAGCAATAGAATTGGCGATTTTTGGCTGTGCTTTCCGGCACGACTGGGCCAGAGAGGAGGGATCTAGACGCTAGAGAGGCTTAATGGCAAGGCAGGTACGGGGTAGGTATTCTTTTGCAGTATCTACTGTGTACTCTGTTCCAAGAGGCAACGAGACGGAAATATATGCCCATGTGTAACTTTGTTTTCTTGTCAAAGGGCCGCCTCACTCCCAACTTTGCTCGTTGCTCTCTATGATCGTGTTTGCTTGCCGTCTGGATATGTCAGTGGATGCCCAAGTTGGTCGGTCCTCAGTTACCAGTTTCCACCTTTTGAACGACGGAAATATCCCATGGCCACGAGGGATACCGGCTGCCCACCTAGTAACATTGCTAGACTTGTGCGTAGTGCGTAGCTAGCGCATACGTCTAGTGAACAACTGAACGCCCAGCCAGCTCAACAGGGGAGCCAAGATCACAGCGGTTTCTTAAACCCCAACCTCACGAACCCCCTCTCACACATTGTTTCGCCCCCAGGTTTGTGTTTGACATTATGTAGGAACTGAACTTCAGTTGCTCTCTCTCTTCCCTTGTACGAATTACTTCGAGACTGAGAGGCCTTTGATCGTCAGGGGATGGCCCGACAAAGCAATTGAACCCCAGATTGACCCACCGCACGGACGTGGAGTTATCAATTGTTCGAACCGTTGTCTCCACAGGTGCACGATTAGAGGACAAGATACCTGGGTAGGTAGCGTACTAGGGTGGGTATACGTTGTCCGTTGCAACGGTATAGCGAGGAGTAAGTCATCGCTTCGGGTTGAACCGACCCATATTGGTATCTAACATGGCCACAGATGTGCATCAACAGACAGCACAGACGGTCCAGTCCAAAACCAGAAGGCTACAAACATACGAGCTATATAGCATGCAGACAACTACAGGGTACATAATGCAGAGGAGGTGGACAGCAGAAACGGTCGCTACGAAGTAATACCTTGGTAGTAGTGGGCCATATATGCAGGTCCCACATATTGCACGTTGACGATCCTACTTCAACCCACTCCTCAACCTAGTCACTCATGCACGGATATGATACCTTCTCGTAGTGCAGGCGAGAGTTATCACCTCTGCAAATCTGTCCACTTAACGCTGACAGCTTGTGTGGGGGGAGGGGCTGAGGTCCAAGATGAAAAGCAAAGATTGGGGGGAGAGTAGAAACAGAAGGGTGGAAAACACAATGAGAAGAAAGTAACAGGATCCGGCTGGTTTCATACTATTGATCGCGTCCAGTTTTTCATATATTCAGTTCCCGAAAGGCCGGGCTCGCGAGCCGCAGCCGTTATTAAAAAGGTCCGAAGGCATGGATTACACCGAACACTACAACAGGGATAAATGCGGCCAGCTCCCAGTTGATCTACACCCGTCTGGCTACCGGGAGAGAAGATCATCCCCTCGTATGGCTCAATGGCTGGGAGAGTCCGAAGGGGTTTTTATTCTCAGCAGCGTTAAAGGTTTCGTACAGTGCAACCTCATTCTCTGAAGTTGCGGATCTTCATAACCTTCGACTTTTCTTTTCTGGGGACCCGTACATGCACGAGATTATATGTCGCCCCCTAATCTAGAACCCTCCAGGACTCCGTCTCTCATGACCGCGCCCAAATATCTGACCGGTTTCTGGCTCAGTCTTCATCCCAGTTCTGCTTTCCCGATTAGTATTTTTCACGTGCTCTGACTGCGAGGGTGAGCATTCAGACTTACGGGGTTGGGTCCTGGTGGCTTCGGCCCGCCAGCTTGTCTGGCTACGATGATCTGATCGACCGAAAGAATGGTCCGGGCCGCTTCTGTCGCAAGCTTGATGGCCCATTGCTTCGTGACCAAGAGGTCCAGAATGCCCTCATCCGTAGCGTCCAGTGTGCCCGTGCCATCGTCATTCTGTGCTGCGGTTAGTCGTTGCCCATCTATTTCTGAATACCCGCACCGTGCTCGTACCTCGATATCAACCCCAGTGGCCCAGTCGTCACCTTTGTGATGCGCTGCATATAATCTGCTGAGCACCTCGGTGGCATCCAGGCCAGCGCTCTCTGCGATGGTCCTGGGCACAACCTCGAATGCCTCGCCGAACTTCTTGATGGAGTATTGTGCAAGACCCTGTGTCTTCTCTCCAACAGCTTGAATCCTCTCCACAAGCTGTATCTCTGTAGCTCCGGCGCCTGGTACAAGTCGAGGATCCTTTGTAATGGCTTTGACAACATTGACTCCATCGTCGACTGCCCGCTCGACATCGTCGAGGTGGTTCTGCGTAGCTCCCCGGAGGACCAAGGTCGCTGTCCGAGTCACGTCGTTCTCCTGCCGGAACACGGTGACCCGGTCGCCGCCAATCTCGAGCGTCTCGACGATGTCGATGCTCCCCATCTCGTCGGGCATCGGAGCCCCCAGCCTGGCCAGGGGCGTTGCGCCCACCACTCGGCAAATTCTTCTCAGCTCGAACTTGCTGAGAACCTTGATTACAAGGATGCCGTAGCGGTTGAGGTAGTGCATGGCGAGCTCGCCAACGGTGGATCCGGCGATGACTACCCTGAGACCCACGTCGTGGAGTTCCTTGATGGCGGCCTCGAGCTGTGTCTCCTCGCCCGTTGTGAAATCCAACATCTCCTTCGCGTTGTGTAGCAAAACAGTGCCCTTGGTCTCGGTCTGGCTGGTGTCGATGGGGCACGAGAATACTCCGACCTTGGCCTTCTTAGCCTTCTTCACGGATCCATTAGGCTCCTTGGGGAAGACCATGCCCTTGACTACCCGGCTCTGCTCCAAGCTGCCTCCCATGATCTTCACCACCCGGATGTTGTCCACGTTGAAGTTGGCGGGGTTCTTGGGAAGGACGGCAAGGACAGCCTCAGCCACAAGGTCGGCAAGGAAGTCCTCGTTGCCATTCTGCTTGCTAGCAACGACGGTTCTAATCGCCTTGCTGAGCTCCTCTTGTGATCTAATGTCTTCAACCTTGTCGACTTCGAGCTCCTCGAGAACGTCCAGTGCGATCTTTTGTGCGCGTTCGTAGCCGGTGACGATGTCGCTCGGCTTCAGGCCCATTCGGAGGAGGTCTTCCGCCTTGCGCAACAGCTCACCGGCGAGGATGATAACCAGATTAGTAGCGTCGCCAACCTCGGCGTCTTGCTGTTGGCTGGCCATGACCAGAAGCTTGGCGGCGGGATGGACAACATCGAGCTCTCTGAGAATGGTGGCGGCATCTGAGGTCAGGATCATCTTCTGAAGGTGGTTGATTACGATCTTGTTCCGACCGTATGGACCCAACGAGGTCTGCACCGTCGATGAGATCGCACGGCACGCGTCGATGTTTCGTAGAACAGCTCCATCTTCGGAATCATAGCTAGAGAGTATGCGTGTTAGGAGCTTCCCGGTAGGGAGCGGAGGGGTCGGCGAGACTTACTTGTTGTAGCCCTGCTTGAACAAGCCGGCGTTCGGCGCATTTGGTATATTCAGAGACATATTGGCCAGCCCGTTCCCTTTTCATCAAAAGGTATATCTCCAGGCGTTGGCAAGTTGGTGGGCAGCTCAGCATGTATGTGGTGGAGTAGCCCAGAAAAAAAGCCTGTAGCCTCGGGGTGGTCCGTGCTTTAGCCCCTGTATCTCGGTACTTAGCCACACAGCCACAAGTTGATCTGGCCAATGACGAGAGAACATAAAGCAACTATTCCTAGTCAGCCTCATTCAGTCGAAACTCGAGACATTAACCTGCATCCCCACGAACTGTTCGCCCCGATGACCACATCAGATAGCTCCTTTAATCATTGACGACAGCCCTTCGAAAATCTGTGCTACGACCTCTCCCCACGCCCAGCGAAAAACAACCTCCCCGAACCTGCTCGGCGACCAGAGTCCGAAGATGCCTCCAGTGTCGATTCAAGACCGGACTGGAGAGTTCCGGGCAATCCTGACCGATGTCAATAAACGGCAGCTGAACGCAAAGTCGCGCTTGCAGCGGCAGACTTTTAGCAGCGCACCGCAGGACTCTTCCGTAAATGGCACATTACGGCAACGGAGCGCTTTTGCGCAGCAGGCTGCTGGGATCGGCAAGGGCATTGTAAGCGCGCCAGCTGGGACCAGCTTGCTGATGCCGGTTACGTGGCTAACTAGTAGCAGTCGAATACGATGGCGAAGCTAGAGCGACTGGCACAGCTGGCGAAAAAGAAGACACTGTTTGACGACCGGCCGGTGGAAGTCGAGGAACTCACCTTTGTGCGTTGGCGGTCCCAGGATAATCCGCTGTCTTCACCGAACTAACATGTGACTAGGTCATCAAACAAGACCTCTCTGCGCTCACACAATCCCTCGCTCAGCTCAGAGAACTCTCCCGAAAAGAGCACCCGAAGGCGTGGGTTAAGGGACCGCATGCGCCCGTAGATCAGGAGGGAGAACATGGAAAGAACGTGGTTGTCATGCTTAGTGGCCATCTCGAAGGCATGACAGACAGCTTGAAGGGAGTGTTGCGGACCAGGATGGACAACATGCTTTCATCCAAGGCCAGGACCGAACGCTTCGTCTCGAACGTATCTCAGTACTCGCAAAACCTATTAGACCCCTCTCGGAGCGACTCTCCTCTGTACAACAACTCGGCCCAACGAACTGCTGCGCAGCAAGATACTTTGTCGCTCGAGCCGGCCTCGTCTGAAACCCAACTTCTTCTGATGGAGGAAGCCCAAACCCACAACCCATACATCCAGCAACGGGGTGAGGCGATCGAGATGATCGAGCGGACCATGAACGAGCTGGGAGGCATGTTTTCCCAACTGGCTCAAATGGTCCACGAGCAAGGCGAGCAAATCAGGTGAGTTATCGGCCGAAGGCTACCATTGCGATGAATAGAGCGGAAATCGCTGACAATCCGCCAGCCGGATCGATGACAATGTCGAGGCCGTGACCGACAATGTTGAAGGAGCTCAGAGGGAGCTGCTTCGGTATTGGAATCGGATGTCTGGAAATCGGACATTAATCGCGAAGATGTTTGGAGTCTTGATGATATGTAGGTTTTGCGCCAGCGCGCAACGTCCTTACAAGTGATAGCAGCAGCTGACTTTGAAGCAAACAGTTTTCCTAGTATGGGTACTAGTGGCGGGATAGAGCCATTGGGGTGGCATCATCATTATGTATCATATGTTCAGCCTGGCGTTGATTACTTTCTTCTGTTCCCCCTTTTGATGACAATCCCTTATAGAGTCACTGAAGATTGCCAGGACAGCAGGTTGCTGGCTGAACCACGAGTTCAAAGCTTAGAGCATTATAATAGCCCAGGGAAGTTCCCTAGTCAGTCAAAGAAGACCATTTCATTGCGTCTGCATTATTTGAGGGAAAGGATATCCTCTCTACACTGTTTTGTTTGGGGACTAGGTACCTATAGAATAATTCACCGAGGCCACTTGGGGGAGAGCATCAATGGCCGTGTAGTACTGAAAATACACCCATGGTGAACAACTTGACCAGTCAACCTAAAGTTTTTAAAAAAGACACATTCACCTGTGCTACTAATTCATTATAAAGAAAAACCGACAAATTAATTTCTCCCACGTTTCCCTCCACAAAACACCTACTCTTAGAGAGCAATTGTGGTGGACGCTTACTAACCCTGAGTGGCGCGCTTGAACCTCGAATTGCGCCGCGAAAAAGGAAAAGCAACATCACGACTAACCGCCAACGGCGCCAAGTTGCTTCCGAGCCGAACTGACGGAACCTACCCCCGAATCGAAGAGTTACATCGTCACCGCCAGAAGAAGTCATTGCAAACTTGCAAGATCACCCTCATCATTTTGCAATGTCGCCTAGTAAGTAAACCTTTGGCAACTTTTTCCTCATCGTCGTCAGGTCTCTCTTCGCCATCCGGAACTTGAAATTGTCTTTCGACTATTGCGATGGCCTCACCTGCTAACCACCACCGTTCTGGGGTACCAGCAACCTCTGTCCCGCCGGCCTTACCACCCTCGGTTGAGGAGGCATACCGCAGAAAATGCCTCCAGCTTAAGCAGCGCACCACCGAGGTTGAGGAGGCCAACGACGCAGCAAGACTACGTCTCAATCGACTCAAGCGGCAGGTCGAAAAGATGAGATTGGAGCGGGCATTCCTCCTCGAGCAGATTGCCCGTCGAACCAGCACCAATGTCGAGGACTCGGAGGGTAGCCCCAGCCCTCCGCCAACAGTATGTCCATTCTTTCTCTTTCTTTCTCAATTCCCGTCTCTCTTTCCATGTCCCCAATTCCCTCCCCGCCGCCCCCTTCATTCCTCTCCCCCTCCCCCCAAGTAAGCTCCCTCCAAGTCCGCCAAGCTGACCAACTGTCCTGCCTCATATACAGCCCAAGGAAAAGCCCCTGCGGATCAAGCGGGGGCACAGGAAGGCGTCGCTTCTCCCTAATGCCGACACGCCGCCTATTGCGAACTCCTCCCTCGGCAACACCCAGAACCCGCAGACCCAGTCGCCCAGCTCGGACGCCTTCTCCCACTCCCACGCCGACGCGAGCCAGTCCCAGGCCCAGAAGGGCGCCGGCGCAGCCACTACTAACGGCACGGCGGCCAAACCGCCCGCGAAGCCCCTCAACGGCTTCGAGCTCTACTGCACCGACGCCCGCCCGGCCCTGCTGAAGGAGCGCGAGAAGCTAGCCGCGGCCGCGGCCGCCGAGGACGACGGCGACAACGACAAAAACAACAAGGAGGAGGAGGCCGCCGCCAGCTCCACCGGCGGCGGCGCCAACGTCAGCGTCGAGGAGGAGCTGGCCCGCAGCTGGAGGGACCTGCCCGAGTCCCAGAGGGAGGAGTTCCAGGCACGCTACGAGCGCGAGTTGGCCGCGGGCCGGGGCAAGGCGGAGGAGGAGCGGGGCGGTAGCGCCGATGGCGGGGACCGTAACGGGGACGGCGGCGATGGGGAGGGCGAGGGCGAGGGCGAGGGCGAAGAAGAGGAAGAGGCCTTGCTGTCCATCAACGCGGTTGGGAAGCCGGCGGATGAGAGCACTACCGCGGAGGATAAGGATACCCCGCGGCCGCAGGACGAGGACGTTGATATGGTGAACTACGACACGGACCAGGAGACGCAGGCTGAAAAGCAGGAGGATTGATCACCTTACCGCGTGTATCTGTCGTCACTGTTTACCGGGAGTGGAGGAGGTGAGGGCCGACCGAGGGCTACACTGCTTTACAGTGGCTCGCTTTTCCTTGTGTTATTTTTTTTGGTCTGGAGTTTCGGTGAGTTTGTATACGGGTCTCCTAAGGCGCTGGAAGGATGGGGAACCAAAACGAGTAGTTCTTAATGGAGTCTTTGGAAGCCAGGCAACAAGTCAAGCTGGGAGCTTTATGTGATATCGGTTTATAATACTTGCTGCGGATACCTTTTTGGCCGCGAAGCACCTTATCTAGCTATGCAATGGCTCGTCATGGTACTCCCTAATGTACAGACAGGCTGGAGCGCCCCAGAACGAAGAAGGGATTTCCTCCAAGATTTGCCTTCCTCAATAGAGGAAGGGAACATTCAAAGGCTGAGCAAAGATGCAGGGGACATTCGAATGCATAGGATACCCCTACCCCCTTAAATAAGAACCAGACATGCTCGAAAGACAACTCGAGAAAACAAACACTCAGTCCATACCAACGTACAAGTCCACCACAATATTTACACAGGCCACCAGGATTTCGGCGCCAATGAGTATGATGACTTGGGAGGAGAAATGTCAGCAGCTACACACACACATACACGCACACACGGGGGCGCCCATAGGGAAGGAACTCACTAATCCACTCCAGCTTCTCGCCGTGGCCATGGCTCAGCTGGTCCTTGAGCACGGCGAGCAGGTCGGCGATGACGTCGAGGCGCTCGGTCAGGAGGCCGACGCGCTGGTCCATCTCAAGGTAGCTGCGCACGGCCTGGTAGACGGGCTCGAGCTGGGGCTCGAGCCAGAAGAACTCGGGCGTGTCGAGCACGGAGCCGTTGAGGTGGATGCTGATGCGCAGGATGAAGAGCTCGCCGATCTGCATGTTGATCTGCCGCCGGCTGAGCGCGATCTTGCCCGTCAGCGCGAGCTGCGCCGGAATGTCCTTGCACTCGTCGATGGTCGCGGCTATGAGCTCCTCGAAGAGCGAGGTCTGGTGCGGTGCTTGTCAGCTTCGAACGGGGGAGGGGGGCGTGAAGGAGGTGGGAGATGGGGACATACCTTGACGCTCTGTGCCAGAGCGTGGGAAATGGCTAGCTTTGTCATGTGGCTGCTCCCATGTCTTAATGCGATGAAGTCGTTGTAGATCTGAGCCTGATACTCTCGCGTGTAGTAGAAGTTGAAAAATTCCGTTTGGACATCGTCCGGTGCTAGCTTCTCGGTCTCGAATTTGGCGATATCCTTGAGAAACTTCTGCTCCTGTACCAGCGACATCCCCCATATTACCACAACACCGTACTCGAAGAGGAACACTTCGGGCGTGTGCACCTGGATGTCGAGATCCGCAACATTGTCCGATATAGCGACCTCATCCCCCAGCACCTGGGTGACCAGGTCATCGTTGCCATCGTCATGAAAGCCGCTACCTATCTCCCCAGGCTGGTCATCGCCTCTTAGGTCGATGAGGTCCTCTCGGTGGAACTCTCCGTCAGCCCCCGAAACCTCCCCAGTCGAGTGTCGTCGTTCATAGCTGGTCACGGGCGTTGGAGCAACATGTGCTTGCCTCTCACCCTGCGCGCCCCCTCCCGCCCGCTCCCCCCCGTAGCTATAGGGCGTGTAGATGCATTCGTCGATCAGCGTCGGGTTCGCACCCCTCGTCTTCCCTCGGCCCTTCAGGAACCGCATCAGCCTTTCCATCTGGTACCTGTTGGCCGTGCTATATGCCGTGACCCGTGGCAGGCGATCGCGGTCCGCCTTCCCCAGGCGGGCGGCATCCCGTCTCGCCGACGGGTCCTTGATGCGCGTGTACTGGGAGTAGACGTCTCCGCCGCGTTCCTCGTCGAGTCCGTCCTCGGCGACCTCGGGAGTCGGCAGGAGCTTGAGCTTCTGGGCCTTTTTGCTACTGCGCTGCGGACCCATCTTTGGCTGAACATGGGCGGGGTAGCTCCCGGCTCCGGAGAACGCCACGCCGGGTGGTGGTGACGGTGCTCCGTAGCTGTTGCGCCTGCGGAGCTTGTTGTTCAGGGCCGTGATCATTGGCGGACCGCCGCCGAAGCCACCGGAATTGATGGCCGAGTGGTTCGGCCCCGATGGGCCCAAGGAGCCATAATGGTGGTGGCGGTGGGAGGACTGTGAGGCATGGGAGGGTCGCTGGTATTCGGGTTCGCTCTCGATTGTCTTAACGAGCGGGTTCGGGTTGAAGGTGACGCTCCGTGGCGGTCTCGGTCTCGTTTCGGATTGTGATAAGGCCGTAGGAGGGAGGAGAGGTGACTCTTCTGAGTGGGAGGGGCTGGCCATCATCGGCTCAGGGCTACCCGGAGGCTATCTCTCCTTTCTCCGATAGATAACGCAAGACGGGAATGGTGCTCGTTATTGCTATTCCCATCTGACAAAAATGATTCTGGGTCCGGGTGATCGCGATGGGTCTGATAACCTAGCATGTGCCTACCGCGGTAGTTGTCGCGGCTCTGGTAGCCCGGATAGCAATTGGCTTGGTCACTCCGTGGATAGTTGCTCAGCGGTAGACTTGCATGACGTCTTTTGACTGATTTTCAATGTTGCTTGCTGCTGGCCGCATAAAATGCGGGGCGGAAAGTACTCCACATGTGTTAGTAATCCGCTAGCCCCTGAACCCCTGAACACGGTGTATTTCCGTTCGCACTGCAGCTCGAATTTTCTTGGTTCGACTTTTCTCAGTTTCCATTCTACAGTATTGCAATGGTCTATTAAGTGAATATAGTTCGAGAATTGGCCATTATCCTTCACCCTCTGTGACTTTCTAGAAGGTCTCCTATCTATAGTCTAAGCCTCTGTGGAGCTTCAAGATGTTTCGCACCATGAACCTCTGCAGCGGACATAGCCGCCCATATCGGCTCGAGTCATCTCAGTCCAAGGTATGCCCGTATTAGCTGTGCAGCTTGGCCCATTGCCTGAACCAGTCCAACGCTTCCGGATTCGCGACGCTGGCATTCGTCTTGACGTCCATGCCTGAGAGGATCTGTTTGACAGCAACCTCAATCCTGGGACCAGGTAATCAGCAAAAACAGCCCGCAACCGAATCAGTGGCGGTAAGCAAACTCACTTCTTTCCGTTACCCGTCTTAGGGATGCCTCCACCACACTCTTCAATCACGCCTGGGACATGCCTCGGGCTGAGCTCCTTCCTGATGACCCCCTTGACCCTCTCCCTCAGCCCATCATCAAACGTCTTCCCAGGACACATGACCACGAACAAACACACCGTCTCGTCTCGGTCGGTCTCCCCTCTCCGGCCCACGCACACGGCATCCTCCACCTCGGAGGCAAAGAACTTGGTCAGAATATTGTAGATCTCAGCGCTCCCGAACCGGACCCCGGCCGGCTTCAGCACGCCGTCGCTGCGGCCGAGCATCACCAGCCCGCCAGTGAGCGGGTCCACCCGCACGAAGTCGCCATGGTGCCACAGGCCAGGGAAGCGGTCGAAGTAGGCGGCGCGATACTTCTCCTCGCCGGCGGCACCGAAGAAGGTCAGGGGCTGGCATGGGAACGGCTGGGTGCACACCAGGTCGCCCGCGGTGTTGGGCGGCACTGGTCGCGGGTTGGTGGGATCTGAGGCCGGGTCTACGACGGCAATGGCCATGCCGAGACCGGCGCACTGGATCTGCCCGACGCGGACTGGGAGGATCGGGCAGGGAGCACCGAAGAGGGAGATGATGTCTGTTCCGCCGGTTATGGAGCCGAGATTGATGGTCGATGGGAACGCTTTGTATACGAAGGAGAAGGTGGATGGCGGAAGGGGCGCGGCCGTTGAGTAGATCGCTTCGAGGGCGGAAAGGTCAAGAGAGTTGTCCTGGCTCGGCAAGATGTTGTTTGCTTCAAGAGCCATGAGGTAAGCGGCCGACGTCCCGAAGTGGGTTACTCGGAGCGAGGACATGAGCTTCGGCATAGACATGAAGGAGTGAGGCTTGAACGGCGATCCGGAGTACAGTACAAGAGACGAGCCTACGGCCAAGGCCGAGACGAGCCAATGATGCACTGCGAAACTGTGAGTAGCGTTCAAAGGGACGACGAGCCGGCCCACTTACTCATCCATGAAATCGTCGTAAAGTAGAAGAGCCGGGAAGAAGATGACAGGTTGCAGTGCAAATAGTGCTCTTTCTTGTGCTGAATTAGTGTCCCTCCAGCTGAATGAACGATAGCCTTCGGCAGACCGGTGGTCCCACTAGAATAGAGGATATAGAGGGGGTGGGACGGCGATAGTTGCTCGAATACCAGGGGTTCGTCCGACGAACTTGCATTGTTAGAAATTTCATCATATGACAGGGTAGCAGCATTCATCGCTTCCTAGCTCACCTGCTCAGGAAGCTCCCGTACTCCTCCGCAATGACGTTCTTGGATCCCAACTCCTCCAACCCCATGTCGAGGCCTTCAATATTATTGATCACCACAACGAGCTTCAAGCCGTGCTTCTTGAGTTCGTCGACGATCTGTAAAGTTTTGCTCGTGCTGGACCACTGTTTGCCGTTATACAGAGTTCCGTTGTCAGCAAATAGGACTTTGGGTCCTATTTGAGCAAGGCGATCAAGGACCGCGCTCGTTCCATTGTCAGGAGAGATTCCGGTCCAGATTGCACCAAGAGACGCCGCAGAGAGCATTGCCACGAGAGTTTGCACATGATTGGAAGAGAAGCCAGCCACGATATCATCCTTTCTCACACCAGCTGCTTTTAGTGCATTGGCGCAGAGTCGGACTTGTTCTCTGAGCTCGCCCCAGGTGGTTTCTGTTATCTGCCCCTCCTGCTCCGTCACCGTGATGACGGCAATGGCAGACTCCTTAACCTCTGTCTTCGCAGGAAACAGGATATTCTCTGCAAAGTTGAGTCGAGCTCCAGCGAAGAAGTCAGGTCTTGGAAACATAGGACTACCCGCTGGCAACACCTATTGGAATCTTAGTGGGCTGTAAGAGATGTAAAGCACATAGGACATCTGCAACCAACGCTGCCCCTTTTCCAGTGTTCTGCGCTTGCAAGAACCGAGAAAATAGGACGTGCAGGCGAAAGATAAGGGGCACTCTCCTCTCAGTCGATAAGGGAGTCGAGTGCTTGGACCCGGGCGGGGGGGCAAGAGCACACCCACCTCGCGGAAAGGCTGGGAGGATTTGACACCGACAAAGTGCCAAACTTCCTTCCAGAAGTTGGCAACATTGTCAATTGACCAATTATGAAGTCCCAGATAGTCGCTGATATGAAGTCCATATGTTGAATTCACATGTTCCATGAATTTCCACATCGAGGTTGTGGTGGGGTTTGCATGTCTCCAGAGCTCAGCCGGAGCCAGCTCAAGATGGTTTTCTTGCGCCATCTCTACGTCAAAGAATAAAAAGTAACGAACGAAGTAATGAGACAGCAGAGGGAGGAGACAGTGAGAGGCAAAGAACAACTCCTTGAGCTCTAGATACCTATTTAATTTCGAGCAACCGACTCGACATTCGCCAGTGGAAGTCCGAGGGACCAAACCCTGTCCCGAGGCAAGCCGAGGAGGTGAGGCTGACGGCAGGGTCAAGCCACACTGCTCACGCGACTCATGATTGGCTTCCATTGGAAACCAACTTTACCTTGCCTTCCATCAAAATCGGCGACGAAACCCCGGGGCCCGTGACCGAAAGTCTCAAGAGCTCCGACTCTCCGAGGGCATGCCGAATGAGAGGGGACAGCTCGCTTACACACTAAATTTGAGGAAAGGAAAGACAAGAACTTGACTCTTTTTGGATCCTCAGGGGCGGCAAGGATGATTATGAAATGCACTCGCAAAGTTGCAAATATCAGTCCTGCCGAAGCTTCCGAAGGGCAAGCTACGGGATTTGCGAGGGTTGGCAATCTTATCACTGCTATGTGTAGCGCAGGGATGCGAGGCAGCCTAAGGCAGGGACCAACCAAAATGCCGGAGCTGAATGGTGTAGGTAGTTTAAACTTATTGTATTGTACTGCAGGAAGGAGCTTTGTCATAACTCACCCGCCTGATGTCTTATAGTCTCGATGGTCTGATGATGACGATGTATTATTGCGATTACGCCTAGCTACCCATCCTAACTACCTAGTGTAAGTGGGCTTTGGAGATGGAATCTCGAGCGGCATGCTGCCATTCAAGACTGGTCTGAATCTGCGCTGGGACCTAGGAGTCGGACTAGGGTGGAGCCACCATCATAATTTCCTAGGCTGCCCCTTAAGCAAGCACGCTAAAAGTAACCCGCACCCGCGCCTTCTTTTCTGACCAACCCCTTCTCGCTTCCACCCAGTTTCTTCCTTCCATTTGTTCGTAATACCTACCTACCCTCATTCATTCCTTTACTTCAAGCCGCTCTGTTGGCCTGCTGTCCGGTGCTCGTCGCTCGTCAAGGTTGTCGAGCCGGAAACGACCAGAGGCCATCGCGGCTTCTATTCCTGGTTTGCGTCTCTGGGTACGCCAAGTTCAATTGCCCCTTGCAAAAGCGCAACGCGACTCGGCCGAAGTTGAATCGGGAGCACCGGCACTTCGAGAAGAGCCCACCAACAGACGGTCGTCTTGCCTAAATCCTACGTATCTCTCTTGTCACTGCTGGTCTACCTGTAAGTCTGAATCCAGTCGAATCTCGATGTCTACCTACTCCACGGGCCTGTCGACTCTCCTTGACCTCTCTTTTCGTGGATGTTGGCTGATCATCCAAAAGATTCGCAGTATCAATTGACCTTCAGCACGGTCAACCGACAGCTATGATCTTGGTTTAGACTGGCTATAGCTTCCATCCCTAGACATGCCCCGCAAGCTTTCAAACCCCTTTTCTTCGCCCTCAAGCATGCCCCAGTCGGAAAAGTCTGGAGAGCGGAGGCTTTCCCAGTCGAGAGGCAGTCGGCTCACTCAACTATTCTCCTCGTCGCCCAAGAACAAGGAATCGCCGTCAGCCCAGCAGACTCTTCAAGCGATGCAGCAGCATACGTCCCCGTCGCCCCACATCACCTCCGCCACCATATCGCTACCGTCAATCTCGCTATCTACTGCCACCGCGGGGGAGCCCAGTAGCGATGAGCCTCCAACAACACTCTTCCAGCCGCCATCTGCCGCCGAGTCTAAGAAACAGCGCCGCATTGAGGCCCAATTCGGACCGCTCATCAGCCCGAACCACAGATATGACTGTACGCACCAGGGGGAGAAGCTTGAGCCGCCGGTAGTCGACGAGCCTCCTTACTACTACGTCCTCACTACGTACATCAGTTATCTGATCCTCATCTTCTTTGGCCATGCCCGGGACTTCTTTGGCAAGAGATTCGGCGATAAGAAGCACTATCAGAGCCTGAAGGCGGCCAATGGCTATGCTCCACTCAACGATGACTTCGACAACTTCTATGTTAGACGACTAAAGAGGCGCATCGATGACTGTTTCGCCAGGCCGACTACCGGCGTCCCTGGTCGCTATATCACCCTGATAGACCGCAAGTCGCACGACTTCAACCGCACCTACCAGTACCTTGGAACCTATACCGAGACTCTCAATATGAGCTCCTACAACTATCTGGGCTTCGCCCAGTCCGAAGGGCCATGTGCGGATTCTGTTGAACATTGTGTGGAGAGATACGGCTTGAGCGCCTGCAGTCCCAGGGCTGATGCTGGTACTACTGACCTGGCCCTTCAAGTGGAGAGGGAGATTGCCGACTTTGTCGGCAAACCCGCCGCCATGGTCTTTTCTATGGGATTCGTCACCAACGCCAGCTCATTCCCGGCTCTCGTGTCCAAGGGCTGTCTGATCCTCTCTGACGAGCTCAACCACGCCTCTATCCGGATCGGTGCGCGTCTTTCTGGCGCTGTCATCCAGTGCTTTAACCACAATGACGTGGGACACCTGGAGAAGAAACTACGGGAAGCCATCTCGCAAGGACAACCACGGACACATCGGCCGTGGAAGAAGATCCTGGTCGCCGTGGAAGGACTCTACTCCATGGAGGGCACCATGTGCGACCTTCCAGGCATAGTGGCTCTGAAGAAGAGGTACAAGTTTTCCCTCTTCGTCGACGAGGCCCACAGTGTCGGCGCCGTTGGGTCCAGAGGCCGCGGTGTTTGCGACTACTTTGGCATAGACCCAGCCGAGGTTGACATTCTCATGGGAACCCTCACCAAGTCATTTGGTGCCAATGGAGGCTACGTTGCGGCGGAGAAACACATCATTGACAAACTCAAGAGCACCAATGCCGCAACAATGCTCGGCGAGTCTCCCACCCCGTCTGTGCTGATGCAGATTTCGGCCTCTCTCCGGATTATAACTGGCGAACTCGCTCCCGGACAGGGAGAGGAGCGTCTGCAGCGGATTGCCTTCAACTCGCGGTACCTCCGGCTTGGCCTTAAGCGCCTCGGCTTCATTATTTACGGTCACGATGATTCTCCCATCATCCCTCTTCTGCTGTACAATCCCGGCAAGATTGCCGCCTTCAGTCACGAGATGTTGAAGCGGAAGATCTCAATCGTTATTGTCGGCTACCCAGGGACTCCGCTCATCAGCTCTCGTGCGAGATTCTGCGTGTCGTCTGCGCACAACAAAGATGACATGGACCGTGTCCTGGCAGCCTGTGACGAAGTGGGAGACATTCTCCAGGTCAAGTTCTCTACTGGAGTTGCTGGTGGCTTAGAACCTCTACCCCCTGGTGTGACACCCGAGACCGAGGCGGAATGGCGCAAGGCGAATGGATTAGAGGGCATCGTCAAGCCGCCGAGATGGAAGTTGGAGGACGTCATTGCGCGGGGCGAGCTTGACGTCAAGGACCGCCTGAGATAATAAGGGGTACAAGCACATACCTATCCTTGGGTTGCCTGCCGTGTCTACCTCGTACCTACCCAAATAGCATAACCCTCCCCATCCATTTCCCCCCTTTCCCCTGGGAACCGGCGTTGTAGTATATAATAGAAGGAGAACTTGTGGAGTTGGTGGGATTGGGGTTTAATATGAGAGTGGGTGTAGTTGAAAGCAATATAAATCACTAAAGGAAGTTGCATCTGTCTTGTGCTTGGCTACAAACTCAACAAATTCATGCATTTCTATGAACCTACTCTTCGTGGCATTACATTGATTGGAGTGTAGAGTCAGGGGCTCTGCCTCCTGCCCAAGGTAAGACAGCTCGGATAAATCTCACATGGAACCTGCCAGCCAGTCTAGGGGAGAGGCTGGAGGATTCTTTTTCTTTTCTCTTTTTTTCTTCTTTTTTCCAGAGAAAAAAAGTCACGCAGTGAAGTCCTTTGTACAAGTACAAGTACATGTACATGTACCTGACGACGACCTATAACTTGAGGAATCGCGGTCTTCCACCTACCACAATAAACAAAAGAAAAACAAACCCCCAAAGATCGCCTTCAGTACCAACACCAGATAGGTATTTCATTACCTTGCCGTGGTGTCAACACTCTACCCTCGTGATCACCCTGCACTTTACCTACCTACTTAAGCAGAGTTCTCTATTGGTGACTCCTTCCAATTTCTCACAGCACAGCACGGCACGGCCCCGCCGTGCTGATGCCCCGCTGCTAAGTGTTTGCTTGGGCCTTCGCGTGCACCTTCCTTAGGGAGTTTGGACATCTTCAAGAGTCAACAAAAAGGAACAAGATATCATGGTTCCACCGAAAACCCCAAACACGCCGAGGCAGCAGACACTTGAAGCGACCCTAGGTATGTTACTCGACCTTCTCTACCTATCATAACATTGCCACCTGCCTTACTTGGGCCCGTCACATCCAAGACCCTGACATTGATATGGCCTGGATCACCACTGTCACTCACTTACTCTGAGCCACGATGCTAACTGGATGACTCAGGTCGGCCAAGAGTGAACACTGTAATCAGGCGTCCTCGAAACTCTCAGGCCAATGCAACATCTCGCCAGCTAAACTCACCAAATTCAGTTGGTGGTACCACTATTGGGTCATTGCCACGACGCCAGCAAAGTCAACTAAACTCACCAAATTTGGTTGGTGGTACCGCCATTGGGTCATCGCCACGACGCCAGCGAGCGTCATTCCTGCCCAGGTCCCAAGGGAGTTCTGTGGCCCTTGACAAGCCAACTTCCAGCTCATCTTCCGAGTCTGCAGTCGAAGATCTCTTCGACGACGGTGAGGGCCAGAAGAGTTTGCCGTCATTCAGGGCGCCTGCTCCACGCAGCCGGCACAAGTCGGACGCTTCAGTTGCCAGTGGCAGCAACAGCCTTGGCCGGTTGTCATCTCAGCCACGTCCTATCGTTATTGAGGACGACAGTGATGACAAGCCATTAGCCCCAGCCCCCTCCTCTACTCGAGGAAAGCTCAAGAGGAAGACAGTCGGATCTGAGGGTGGTAAGGAGGATAGGCCATTGGCCCCATTCCCCTCATCCAATCGACAAAGGTCCGAGAACAAGGCAGGCACATCCAAGGATGTTAATAAGGATAAGCCAGTGGCCCGAATCCCCTCCTCTGGTCGAATCCCCTCCTCTAGCCGACAAACACCTCAGAAGAGGACTGCCACATCCAAGGATAGTGACAAGTTATTGGACCTCCCCCATCCCTCCGGCCAACGAAATCCCAAAAAGCGGGCAGTCTCATCCGAGGATAGCGACGAGGATGATGTCGTCCAGCCAACAAAGAGGAGACGTCTGACCCGAAGGGTAACCTCGAATGCCGATACTCCGAGTGCCGATACTCCGAGTGCCGATACTTCTAGTGCCAATGAGAGCAACCATGAATCAAGCAGCAAGGAGCCAACGACGCCCCCACAGAGCAAACAGGAGGCAGACTGTCTTTACACGCTTATGAAGCGTGGATCTCGGAGATCTGCTCAGTCTAGCCGAAGTGCTAATCGGAAGTTCCTGTTGTATCGCCGCCGACGGGCCGGAGAAGTCATCAGCGAAGAGGACCTGTCACCACCATCCGAAGGACACCGCATAGCTATGTACGACACAGACTCGGATCATCCCGCCCTCGAAGAGTTCGAGGATGATGAGGAGGGAGTGCCCGCCAACGAGAGCACATCGGAGTCGAGGAATAATGGCAACCGCGCGGTCCATCACGGCGAGGACGACGATAAGATGGCCGATTTCATCGTGGATGATGATGACGGGCCCCTTGGTGCGCCAGCAGAGCTACTGGAGCTGCCGGCGCAGTTTTCGGCCAAGTCACACCGGCCCCTCGAGTATCAATTCGCGAAAGCCATAGAATGGCTGGTACATTTGAAAATCAATCCTACCTTCCCCCAGAGGAAGCATGCCGAATACTTGATCCCATGGCGGAAGCTGAACGACGAATTTCGAGGGCTTGCCCAGTCCAAGTTCATATCCTCATCCTGGGGACCGGAGTTCCGTCTAGCGTTGCTAGCCCGTCCAAGTTTCACGGCTGTTGAGATGAGCCCCGTAACTATCGATGATTCGATAACCTGCAAGGCCTGCAACCGCCCTCATCCCGCACGATGGGTGGTCAGCTTTCGAGGAGCTCCTTATCACCAGGATGCCACCGGCGACCATTTTCTGGAAGATGTAGACCAGGGCAGCTGCGGCGAGGACGAGGACGAGGACGAGGATGAGGGCGACTGCGATGAGGACGGCAACCTCATTCCAATGGAAGAGAAGGAGTGGCACATGGGCTCGGTCTGCAAAAGCAACGCGGAAACTTCCCACCTGCTGGTGCACTGGAGGCACAACCTGCTGGACTACGTCACGGGAGCCCTCGAGGCGCAGAAGTACATGCAGCCCGCGAAGCTTGAGAAGCGGAAGAAGATGACGCCGGACCAGCGTAAAAAGGAAGTCGAACAGATCATTAAGGGTTGGTCTACGGGCACAAAAAGCATCATGAACGACCTCATTCTCGAATTCAAGAAGAACTTGAAGACGGCCCACAACAAATCCACCACGGGCGGGCGAGAGAGGAGGTGGTGAGCCTTGTGGGGAGGTCTCAACTTTTTGGAGGTTTCTTTTTCTTTTTGAGAACAGGCCAGTCTCGAATACTTGCTTCAAGAGATGAGATCATGCCTAGAGGTAATAATTGTCGTTACTTTTACTGTAGCTTGTTTTACCAATATGGGGAATGTCCCTCGCGACAGTTTGTGTGGTTAGCTGTACACTAAAATAAAATAAAATTGTTTGAGTAACACTGCGGTCCATCGTGCCATCTGTTGCAGTAGGATTGCTCCTTCCAGGGAGGCTGTTGGAGGGCAGCTTCGGCATTACGACACATTCGTTCGAGCCATATTCGAAACCCAGAACCTCCGTTCCACAACCATCGAGGTCGGAAAGGCACGACGGCAGGTGAGGAGTGGGAGTCTTAAGGCACACACGCACACACGCACACACACACAGACGTAGACGCGATGCCGTGCAAGCCGTTCGTCCGGCTGCGTCCCCGAAGAGAAGAGCGAAAGGCAAAACCCTCAGACCTGGATCGCCGGGGCGCCGGGCGCCGGGGGGCGGGATAGGTTCGTCTGATGATAATTGAGATGATTTGGGATCCCATTCGAACTCCCTCCCCCGCAACAATCACCTCTTCCCAGGCTCTTCCTCTGCCCAGACACGGACAACCCGGTAATTTTGGTGTGGAGGAGGACCGATGCCAGGCGTCCCAGGCTGAGGGTCGATCAGACTACCTATACTTGCGGCGCGGGCCAGCCGGCCTTGGAATCTTATCTAGTCTGGGTAGGCAGATAGGTGGTAGGTAGGTATGAAGCCCCGGGGGTGGTGTCTGTTTCAACTCTCAACTCAATTGCGAGGACCGAGTTCGTCAGTCAGTCAGTCTCGGCAAATCCGCTACCTTCCGTGTCGCAGGTGGAGGGGCCAGTTGGTGATCGCCGGTGCCGGCTGCGAACGGCACCGTGCACCCACCCACCCCTCGCAGACACTGATTCTCAGACGTCCGACCAGGCAGGTAAATTGTGGTGTGCATTCCCGTTGCAGAAGATTCCACGCGGCTTCGGGAAGGGGGTTCTGGAACCTGCTCAGTAGGAGGAAAGATGCTGGGGTCATGGATGGGTGATGGTGGTGCATTCGGCATGTTTCGGCTGTCCACCAAATACACTAAACCGAGCCTCAACACCGACAATTATACCTAGTGCAGTCCGAAGCGCCGCCCGGGAAAGGCGGATCATCACCACTAGTGAAAGTCAGTCTGACCCTATATGCAGGGGGGGATTCGGGAGCTATTTCAAGCGCACCACCTTTCTCGGTTCACCAAGTGGATACTTACCTGGAGTTGACAATATCGGACGAGATGACAGGTTCGCGTCCCCGGTCTGCTGCCAGACGTCTAGACAGACAGTTCGAGGATCCGACTTACCTTGTCCAGGATATGATGTCATTTGCCGCCACGGCTAGCTGCCCCTGCGTGAAGCCTTCTGCAACGCCTCTTCTTCCAACTCGGTAAGGTACTTGTCCAACACGTCAGGCGGGACGGGCCATGGCGGGGGACTCGCGTCTCAAAGGTCTCATCCCTTTCTTCCCCGGAAACCACGACTGCTCTCTCGCCAGTAATCCCGTCTCGAGGTACGCTTACGCCTTGCCCAGGTTTACCAGCAGGGACGTGTGGCAGCAAAGCGGTGACATTAAATGGTCCAGATAGCGTATGTATCCGAGCAACTAGCATTACGAAGGGGTTGGAAAGGGCAATGTATTGAATGGGATGGCTACGCCCCAAAAAAAACATAAAATAAACCAAAAATAAATAAAAACAGAAAAGACGGATTTAGTGATCCATCAGGGGAATGAAAGCCAGATACCAACAAGAATCGCCCCCGTCCCCTCCAGAATCCTTGTCTATGTGACATGTGCTTACACCCAGTGTAAGCTTAACCAGATAATGCCTTATTTTTTGTCCTCCTTCCACCCATGCGTGGCCTCTGACGGACGGCAAAAAACCCCCGTTCCTCCTGATTGCCAAAAGTTAGGGGATGTTGGTCGTGGCTCGTAGGTCGAGATTCCGAATGGTTTAATCTGCGGCCGACGAGTTTTCTTTCAAATGTTCAAGTGTTAGGTGGGATGGTCGGTCGCAGAGGTCTGATTGATGTACCGGGTGGTTTGATCAAGGAAACGTCCCATGTGTTGGCGGCAGTAGAACACCCACAAAATTCCAGTCCAAGAGAAAAAAGAAAAAGGAAAAAGAGAAAAAAGTCTTCGCCCGCTATGCATGGTTCTTCCCAAACTCCGCAAGCAAGCTACCGTGAGTAATGCTCGTCATGTCTTTCGAAGTTGTTCTCTCGAGGTGTTCATTAAGAGTGTGGAGGACGACTCGATCATATTATGCCGCCTGGCGGATCGTAGCCCCCCGTCGCGGCACCGCGAGCAGAGGCGCCGAGGCCGGCGCTTCCGGGCAAGTCGGATGTCAGGTCGACCTGGGCGTTGTTCGTCTTCCGAAGCATAAACATCGGCTTCTTCCCTTCCTTATCCAGTTGCTTAAACAGGATGAGTGGTTTCTCGTCGAGTCCTAGACATCGCTCCTGGTCTCCGTAGACAATGTACAGGGCGTACTGGTCCCATGGGGCATTGATTTGGTACTTCTTGAGGGCCGCCGGCAGAACCTTGTAGCAGGGGTCGTCCATGCTGACCCTGAATGACTTGAATATCTCGACCGACGCATTGCTCCCGCTAGGCGTGTCTGGCGCGGGGGTCTGCATCCTCCGGGGCGCCACGGGTTTGTCGCGCGAGCCGTAATGGTCGTTCTCGGCGAATGTGGATCGGCTAGAAGGGGTCTGCTGGTCGGATCGGTAGGTTCTGGAGCCAAGCGTCGCTCCTCCAAAGGTCGTCGGCGGCGAAGTGGGCGAGGGGATGTTTGGTGGCGGATAGGACGGAGACGTAGAGCTGGCCTGGCCGGTTCCGTTCATGGCTGCAAGGTGCGAAGACGATATAACGGCTCTCTCGGCCGCGTTCGACGGATCTAGGGTCTGCTCTACTATCGACCGGTCGTGGGTGGTTTGCAGATGTGTCGGCGAACTCGTCTTCGGCGTCGTGCCCACCAACGCGATCTTCTTGGTCGAATACTGCCTCTTCAATCCGCCGCCGGATTGGCCGCCAGTCGTCGAAGGAGTTGGTGCTGGTGGCGATATGGTCGCATCGTAGCCGCCGTATACCGGGCCATTGTTGTTGAGATGCGGTAGGGGCTGCTGGGCGTCTTTTGCCAGGCGCAAAGCCGGTAGCATATCCTCCCGCAGTCTCCTAAAATCATCCGCGAGCCTTCGCAAGTCCTGTTCAAAAAGACTCATACGCTCGTCCCGAAGTCGAAGTTGCTCCACCAGATGCTTGATATCCTTGAGCGTTGCGTTCGCAGACTGCGCTTGGGTCTCGGCCGCTACAAGGCAAACATATTAGGACATGGTCGGTAAACAGGATGGCTCCCATGGGGCGACTTACACAGAGGTACATAGTGGTCGCTCTCTATCGGGACGTCTTGGGCCTTTTTGACATCGTAAACACTCTTCAGGATGGTCAGGCGGTGGCCGACGCTGGTGATGCCCATCGGCTTCAGATCCTCGTGCAGCAATGCGACGAGGGCTTCTCCAATAATGTCATTTTCTGCGCCACGAGTTAGAACGCCGCGACTCCCCCGGTCTTGTCTAATAAAACATGTTACAAACCTATGAATACGTCCGAGTACTGCTGCAGCCCAATGGTGGCGAGGAAATCCGCGCATTCCTCGGCGTTCCAGGCGGTTATGATTGTCTCTGGGAGCCTGTCGGCGCTGCTGCGGTAACCGTACGTGGTGGGTGTGTGCTCGTTGGAGTGAGGGTCGGACTCGGTGGGAGATGGCTCGGCGTCGGTGGCATCGATTGGGGAGCTGTCGTGGACATCCCTCTCGTATTCGTCATCGGCGTCCGACTCGGCATATGCCGTTCCAGAATCGAAGTTCATGGCCACGTCGCCGTGCAACCTTCACAGCACAGGGTTTCGCAGGGCTAGGCTGTACGGTATTGGATTGACTCGGGGACAAGTAAGGTGTCAGATCGGGCAAGAAAGGCCTCGAGCCGTCCTCAGAGCCGATGAGGAGGGAAAGCAGGTAGGCTGGAAGGATCGACTATCTCGGCATGGGAGGACAATTAGGTCGGCCTCGTGATAGGTCTTTGTGCCAGCGGCGCAGAGGTGGGAAGGGTGCAAAGCAAGATATGATAATCGCAACGACTGCGGAGCAAGCAAGGTAGGGGGGAGTTGGGACCACCGCTGATCGACCGTTGGTGGAGATGGGAATCGACGGGGTGGAAGGGGTGGAAGGAGTGGAAATGATGAAAGTGGGGCCTCCAGTGAAGATGTCGATTGAGGGTAATCGCTTGCCCGATCTCCCTGCTCGCCTCAGAGACCAAGAAGGAATGGATAACCAAACAATGCCAGGGCTGCGACTCGAAGTTCGCTGGGAATGGCGGCTACTCTCCAACACCTTGACACCCACTACGGGGCTGAAAGGGAGGAGCCCCAGAAATGTTAGTGTCCACGTGACTTATGTTGCATCGCTTGAAACAACAGACGCCCGGCCTCATCCATCAATCCTACGCAGGACAAGCATCGCAAAATCACTTCTCCATGCTTTCCATGCTGCTGAGCAAAGCGCGAACTGGGCGATGCCCATGTCTTAAATTATTCGCAGGCTTTGCTGCACGCACCTGAGCAGTCTGCACTTCACAACTGTCGAGAACCCCAGCAGTCGCAACCACAACTTAAACGTCCATGAGCTACAGAAGCGCATCGACGTCCTCACCAAGGACGCCGCTGCCGCAGCGACCACGCCGTTGGTGCAGAACCTTGCCTCGAAGCTCTCCTTCTTCAACGCAGGCTGCCAGCACCTCGGCACGCTGTTTGCTGGCTCTAGGTTTAAGCGCTGCATGCGCGATAACCATGGCCCTGGACTAGGCGCTCATCAACGTCGTGCCGGACCGCCAGGGGAACCACGTGCTCCCAGACGAGGCGAAGTGGGCTGCCGAGTATGGCGACCTGACGCACCGTCCGCTGCCCGCCGGATGCGGCGTTCCGCTCCGACCAAAGCCGCAGGGCAGGTCTCTAAAGGACGTCTCCTCAGGGGAGATTCTGTACAAGGTTGGCATGATGACTGGGGCGCCGGCTAGGTATTTCAGTCATGTCAAGTCTAATTGCAGGCTTGAGGATGACAAGCATATGCAGACGCCTGGGGTCTGTGCACCGCAGGTGGCGACGGGCCGGGAACATTTTGCCAGGTGGTCCAAAAGCTGCCAACAATGACAGCGAAAATGACGGCAGCAGCGATAGACAGCGACGGCAATAGCGATGGCGATAAGAAGCTACCATTCAACCTCCATTTCTTTCCGTCACCTGAACCTAAACACACAAAGAGATCATACATGTCGCGGTGGACAACGGCGATACAGAATGTCATTATCTGGATGGGTGGTTGGTTTACCCAGATAGATGCCCGGTTTGCCAGGGTCGATGCCCAGCTCACAGCCATGAACAACCGCTTGGCTGCCATAAAGGCCTGATCCATCATCCTCAAGACCCAGTTCGTCGCCCTTACGACTGGTTTGTCTTTGATAGTTCAAGTATGGAGGTCGAGCGAGCGTCACCCCTTTTTATAGCCGGAGAAGCAATGCTTATCATCGCAAAGCCTTCCCTCTCGTGGTTTACAGTGTTGGCGTGCTAAAACTGTTACTCCTCTGAAACCGCGTCCTTTGTTCGGTCCGGCATTTCTAGCTCCTAGGTCTGCATCTAGGTGCTAGTCGCATTGCAATTCAATCCCAAGTGGGATGGGGAAGAGGATTCAAACATATACAATGCATATTCCTGGGTATTAGTGCATGCTTCCACTCTCACAGGCTCCTCGCGGTATGTCAGTATTCAGGACGATGTTGTGTGAATAATGCCTTGTGTTCGGATGTTTGGAGAAGTAAGATGCCAATCCATGGTAAACATGGAGGCTTCGTAGCTCCTCCTACTAGCTAGGAGGCCGATTTTGTCGCGATAAAAAAAGGAAAAACTGCAGGAAAACTGCCCAGTGATATGAGGCGATCTTGCTCTCGTCCCCAGCAAATAAAACGTAGGGTGGCCGAACCCCCATCCCTTCCTCATCTATGAACCCGAGATCTCAACAACGAGATTCGTCAACTAAAGGAAAAATTGACGGAGAGAGCCTGATGCATTTCCAGATAAGAAAACAGATCCTCCCATTCACTATCCAGCCAAGATGCCCATCCAGTGCAAGTCGCAGTCGAAGCTATGGCTAAAGGAGAACCCCTCAAACGCCATATTGAGGATGCCGTGCTATCCCAACTGCCGGGCACGAGATGAGAGTGCCATCTTGGTTAGAGAGAGATGAACCCGACCGCAATGGCAGCGAGCATCAGGATGCAGCTGCCACCGCTGGAGCCATTGCCCGAATTGCCTCCCTTGGTCTTCGGCTTAGAAGAGCCACCAGAGACCAGGGGGAATACGGTGGTCGATGCTGGGCCAGGTGGGAATGGGTTGGTGGAGGTGTAGTTCCAGGTGACATTCCCAGAAACCGCCGGCGTGACGAGGGTGCCAGAAGTCGCAGTCACACCTGTTGGCAGAGCAGTCGCCGTCGTGGAAAATGGAGCAGGGTTGCTGTGCGTTCCCAAGACCGAGCTGCCAATTTCAGTACCAACTCCAGTGCCGATAGCCCGAGTCTCCGTGATAGTCACAGTCTTTGCGACACCAGAAATGGTGCTTGTCACAGTTCGGAAAATGGTGGTGCTGGTCGCATGAGAGACTGGCTGCACAGTCATGGGTGAAGCAGTGGTGGTCAGAACACCGTCCGAGGCTCCAGATGAGATTGGTTGAGCTGAGTTGCTGTTGGGAGTTGCAGAGGTTCCGATGTCTAGAGTTTCGGTGACTGTCACAAAGGAAGTCAACTCAACCACCACGGTGGTGGTGCTGGTGTATCCGGTATCCGGAGTGTCTGGGGCAGAGGCAGGAGGGCTGGAAATGGCTGAGCCATGATTCGTCATCGAAGTGGCGGCTGCGGAGGAACAGCGCGCCTTGGTCGAATGCCTATGACCGAAGAAGCAAAGTTAGAGGTGATGGCCGCAAAATATTACTCGAAACGATTAGAAACTTACTCAGAGGAGATTCCATTGAAAGGCGAGCCAGAACTGACACCAAGGACACTGCCACTCGAAGTCTCAACCGGAGAAGAAGTGCAGTTGGTGATGGCAGACTGAGGGCCATCCACCTGGGTAGTGACAGGGATTGGCGAGGTGAGGAAACCAGAGACAGAAGAGGGAGTTCCACAAGGGGTGGTCGGGTCCCGGAGGGAGTTTGGCATGGAGCTGACAATCCGGTAAGGGTGGCCGTGACCGTAGTCGCCGCGAGGGAAATAATTGCCGAGGGGCTCGTTCTCATTCACCAGACGATGAATGTCGTGATCAACTAAGGTGTGTTAGCGATTTGACAAGAAGCGACACTTTGTATTAGTTGCCTTACGTTGCATGGTTTCGACCCAGGTAGTGATGATGAATCCAAAGGCGAGCATGAAGGCGATGATAGCACACAGCAGAATGAGGTAATACTGCTTGATGGTGCCATTACCTTCCTGGTTCACCATAGCGCGGTGGCCCTGCTCAGACAGCCCATCCGCACCAGGACCACCGAGGGCCTGGTCACCAGGCGCAGGCCCAATATTCTTTTCATTGGAAGGATTCATACTGGATGAACGACGAAATTGAGTGGCTAGGATAGGGGCTAGAATGAGTACGCAATTTAATGTAAGCACGAGGCCCGGCAATGTAGGGTAGGACTTAGGCAGTACTGGGAAGTGTTGGGATAGTAATTGGAGGGTAGGGCTAGTGAACGTGTCTGAGGAGGGCCACAGACTGGGAAAATAAACAAGTTTGGCGGTGAGGGAAGGGCTAGAGAGACGCGTGATTGTGAGAGATAACACTTCACACGTGGAGTACCATAAAGTGATCAGACCAGTGCAGAACATGCTACAGATCTTTGGGTGTGGCCTCGACGTGTTGTATGGTGGGGGAGGAAGATTGTCGATATCTGGATAGCAGCGACCACGAGGAAGGTCGACATGGAGACTCAGGAAGGAAACAAACTCACCAATTATTCCTGGTTTTCAGTTGGGATCGGTGTTGCCTTGTATTTGGAGGAATTGGGGGTTGGTTTGGGATAAAGGGAATATGCGAGAGAAAGATCGTGAAGGTGTGGAAAGGAAAGTGGTGGGTCAGGTTCGGTCTGGAGGTGGGAGAGGAGAGAAAGAATTCGGAGGTGAACCAGAAAGGCGATATTTATCTTGTAGCAGTGGTGGGACTGATTTGAGGATCAAGGTCCGGTACTTGAACAGGTATACGGGTACCTACCTTACCTAAGATTGGATATCAGGGAGTGAATATGAGATGGGATCACATCCAGGTATCCTCAGTCCTGGTGTACCTCACTCCCACGCCTACAGGAGGTGTATCCTCCATCATAGCAAGGACATCAGGTACAACAACAGTACAAGCTCATAAATTCGCACACGCCAAAACACAACAAATCAGATAAAACCTACCCGGTCAACTGTTGATAACCAACCAAATAATCAATCTGAATTATCAATGGCCACCTAAGTGCTTGACTTGCCTAGCCTCCTTCCCATGTGAGCACCCACTACTGCACCTGGCATAGTTTCCATGCGTGCAAGTGCCAACTTGATATTGCATGGTGGGCAAAGCGACCTGAGCATAGAGGGATAGAGCGCTTGCTGCGACATACCACAGCAAAGTGCATTAACCACCTGGCTGTACTGGGACACAAAGCAATACATTGGGCCTGAGTCGAACAGGAGGAGGTTTTCCGCTCATTAAAGCTTAAACCTCTCCCTCACCCCCCAGAGTTGCACACTCTGCCTGTTATACCAAGCTACCTACCTAGGTAGCCAGGATGGATGGTGATATACAGGTACGCCTTCTCTGTCCATGAGCTCCCCAAAACCTAGTAACCAGGAGGAGGGAATAACTTCGTAGCGAGTATCATTATGCGACAGCCACCCAGAGTGCAGAGAGATGCGTAGAAGCACAATTTACCTGGGAATCATAAGGGCATTATGACGGTAACTATCGCCATTGATTCATATGTCAAAGGAGATCAAAGGTTGAAGCACCAAGGTAAGATATCCAACCATCGGTCGGGAATGCCACGTCCAGGAATAGCAACATAAATTGAAGCATCCCTTGCCGTGCTTTGTATATTCTAAGGGCAAGAAGAGGGTCACCGCGAGAAGAAATGGAAGATATACGAAACAGTTACCTGCTACCTATATCAGCTTTCTCATCTTCACTTAGAACAGCGGTTGAGGTTGGATGAGGCTGAGAAAAGTGGGCACGACCAGTACGTACCGCCAAACCGTTCCAAAATGGGCAGGCACCTCAGCGTTTCCGGTGTGGGGCAGACGGTTCCCGCTCAGTAATTTTGCCGGTGTCCGTAAGCTTTGGTCCGCCACGCGAATCGAGGGCGCGTAACAGGACAACCTAACAATTTATTATCATGCTTTGCGAAACCCACCCTCATATCCAAGTTTTGTGACCCTGATTCCCGCGTCGTCGCCTTCGGTCATCCTCGCATTGATATTAACTTGGTGAATATTGCGATTGCGCATCGCCCACGGTTGAATCCCAAGCGCGCATCTATATCTCCCATCTTCCCCCCCTTCGAGGCGCGTCCGGTGAACGAGGACTTTCATAATTGCTGGGTCGCGCCGGGACACAGTCCGCCAATCCGCCAATCCTGTGCCTTCGTACAAGATGGCGCCTCGTCGAGCCGCACCGGTTGAAGAGGAGCAACAGGAGCAGGATAGTGAGGAGGTCTCCCTTCAGTTCAATGAACCCCTATCATGGCGACAGCCCGGCAAGCCAATCCCGACAGATCAGCTCTTGAAGCGACTCGATCGACTGTCGAAGGAGCTTGGAGAGATGGATCAAGACCACGTCAACACAGACTCGTTGACCAAGGTTGCCAAAGAAGTCGCATCACATCAGCTCCTGAACCACAAGGATAAGGGAGTTCGCGCCTACACCGCTTGCTGTGTTGTCGACATCTTGAAGCTGTGCGCCCCCAATGCGCCCTTCACCCAATCACAACTGAAGGTAGGAGCCGACTGATGCTTTGCTTTCTCTACGGTATGTGAAGACAGGTCGGCTAACCTGAATTGGTCTGGTGATATTAGGATATCTTCAGCCTCTGCATCAACTCGATCATCCCCTCCCTGTTTGACCCCTCGAATTCATACGACAACCAGCACAAGTACGTGCTCTTCTCCTTTGCCGAGGTGAGGAGCGTTGTACTACTCCTCGATGTCGAGGGCAGTGACTCCTTGTTGCTGAACCTCTTCTCGACCGTTTTTGACGGAGTTTCCGGATCGAAATCCACATCCGGAGAGCAGGTCGCCAAGGATGTCGAGTTCAACATGCAGGATATGCTCGGCGCCTTGATAGACGAGGCGCCAAGCCTACCCGCGAAGGTCGTCGACGTTATAATGGCACAGTTTCTGAGAGCTGCCGCCCCTGGAGGGACCAGGGATAGGCACGATCATCTTGCGCTGGACGAGAATCAGGCGACGCTGCTGTTGAAGGAGGAACCGGAAGCGTATCAGATCGCGAAGAACCTGTGCCATCTCTTCCCAGACAAGATGGCGCGGTTTGTGAGCCAGTACTTCAGCGATGTCATTATGGATGCGACAAGCTTCGTCGGGAGATCCAACGGCCACAAAGACGGGGGAGACTCTGAAGACGAAGATGGTCCTATTGGGCCCTCTGAATCGGACTTGAGGGAACTCGGGAAGGCACATCTACTCATTCGGGAAATCTGGAGGGCGGCACCCATGATTCTCCAGAACGTTGTGCCCCAAGTGGATGCCGAGTTGTCGGCAGATAACGTACATCTACGACAGCTGGCCACGGAGACGCTCGGAGACATGATATCCGGCATTGGTGCTGCAGGCCCGCCAGCACACCCAACGCTGGATCCGGTCGCCTATCCGCCTCTGAAACTTGATGACGAAGATTCGGAGAACCCGGCGGCGACGAACGTGTTAACCACGCCTCTTGCAGCACAGTCCTTCTCCCAGACCCATCCTGCAGTCTATCACAACTTCATTAGCAGGAAGAATGACAAGGCAGCCACCATACGTGCCGCGTGGACCATCGCCGTTGGCTACGTCCTGTCAACTTCGGCTGGCGGCATAGGCCTCAGTCGGGAGGAGGAGGCAGTTCTCATCCAAGGCCTCGGCGAGAAGCTCAGTGACAGCGACGAGAAGGTTCGACTGGCAGCGGTGAAAGCGATTGAGTCGTTCAAATTTCGGGACATCATCCTGAAACTGGCACCTAACGGAGGTGTCGGCAAAGAGGGCTCTGTCCTGTCCACCCTTGCCGATCGTTGTCGAGATAAACGGCCTGCCGTTCGCGTTGAGGCCATGTCCCTTCTTGGCAAGCTTTGGGGTGCTGGGACCGGAGAGCTCCTGGCCGGACACGAAGGTGTGACTGCTGCTCTCTCGGGGATCCCTTCGCGCATCTTGAATACATTCTACGCCAATGATCCCGAGCTGAACGTGCTCCTGGACCGCGTCATCTACGAGTGCCTCGTGCCTCTGGCATATCCACCCCCACCTAAGAAGGCTGGCAAGAATACCAACGGAAGTTCGCAATCGCAGACCACTACTGCCGCATCGTTTGATCAGGACGCCGTTCGGGCAGAGAGAATCCTGCTTCTTGTCCGCTCCCTAGATACGGGGGCGAAAAAAGCATTCTTTGCTCTACAAGCAAGGCAGCCGCAGTTCTCCAAGGTCGTCCAGACTTTTATCGACCAGTGTGAACAGTTTAACGCCGGGGTCATTGACAGCGGTGCAGTTGAGAAGACGGCAAACCTGGAGAAGACGATTAAGTACATCACTCAGTTCTTCCCAGATGATGCCAAAACGAGGAGCGACCTGCAGAAATTTGCAAAGACTAATGACCGCCGGAACTACCATCTCGTCCGATACGTTGTTTGCCGGGAGCACGACTTCAAGACGGCCCACAAAGCCTTGAAGGAGCTCATAAAGCGTATCCAAGCTGGGAAGGAACCCTTCATTCTCGAGACCCTTCTTCCTCTTCTCTATCGGTCGGGCTGTATAATGCTCAACCGCAGCCATCTTGCGACAATTATGGATTACTCCAAGACCGACAAGGACAGTTTCGGGGCTGTGTCTCATGAGATATTGAACGAGATCTCGCAACGAAACCCCGATCTGTTCAAGGCACACATAGGGGAGCTCTGCAAGGACCTCGTCGACCAAGCACCCTCCGCCACTCAGCCGAATGATCCCGCTGCCGTTCAGTCTCTGAAAGCTTGCGCTTCTTACTCGCGCAAATATCCCGCCGAGGTGCCGATGGATCGGAGCTTTGTTCACACTATGATCAACTATGCGCTGTACGGTAAACCGCCAAGGGCGGCCAAGTATGCCGTACAGATCCTGTTATCCAAGAAGGATGATAAGAGCTTGACTAGTGCCACCGATCTGGTCCAGAGAACGATGAAGGACTGGAAATACGGAGGGACGCATTTTCTTAACAGACTGACAACGCTCAGCCAGTTGGAGCTACTAGCGCCGAAAGTCATGGATGAGGTTGATGACGATGTCCTCAACATTTGTGTTCAGCAGATCCTCCTCCAGGTTCGAACAGACGCCAGCGAGAAGGACCCTAACTGGGTTGTTGATGCCGACCTCGACGACGAGTGCCAAGCCAAGTGCCTCGCCCTTAAGACCGTGGTGAACCGTATACGGAGCATGGAGGATCTCGAATCCGCCAAAGCGAACGCGAAGGCCACCTGGCGACTCCTCAAGACACTCGTTACCAAGGGAGGAGAGATCTGCAAGACCAAGGACACGCCGGCCCATCACAGATCGAGACTGCGTCTCCTCGCGGCGAAGTTGATCCTCAAACTCTGCACGCAGAAGCACTTCGATGACCAGCTCACGGCGTCCGACTTTGACCAACTCGCCTGGATAACGCAGGATGAAGTTGCCGAAGTGCGCCATAGCTTCGTGACGAAGCTACAGAAGTATCTCGCTGAGGGCAAACTGCGGCCAAGATATTACACCATTGTGTTCCTGATGGCATTCGAGCCTGCGGCAGATTTTAAACAGCGCACCGAGACGTGGATACGGTCTCGAGTGAGGCATCTACGGGACGCTAAGCAGCCAGTCATGGAAGCTACCATGTCGCGCCTGATCTCGCTGTTGGCTCACCACCCCGATTACGGCCAAGACTTGGATGACCTGGTTGACCACGCTCGCTACCTCGTCTTCTACACGAGCTTGGTGGCGACCGAGTCTAACCTGGGGCTGATCATCAAGTACACCGAGAGACTGAAGCAAACGCGGGATGCCGTCCTTCCCGACAGCGAAAACCACCGTGTCCTAAGCGACCTGGCCCAGGCCGTGTTGCGTAAATGGCAGGAGAAGAAGAACTGGACCTTCGAGGCCTATCCCGGCAAGGTGGGGCTACCGCTCGGCCTGTACACAGCGCTCCAAGCCCACAGCGAGGCCCAGGAGGCTGCCGCGAAGCAGTACATCCCGGATGGCATCGATGAGAAGCTCGATGAACTCCTGCGCACAGTCGACCGCAAGAAGGTACTGTAGTTTCTTCACCCCGCAACCCGGGCCAATAACTTACCTTTGATTTGCAGAAGCGTAAATCTATCGACGAGCGGCATGACGGCCACCCGCCCGCGAAGAGAGTCAAGGCGCCACCCAAAGCGGGCAGCGCAAAGGAGCGCAAGGCCCCCAAGCCGACGCCGAAGAAGGCAAGCCCAAAGGCGAAGAAGACGACGACGACGACAAAGAAGACGTCCTCGAAGGTGGCGCGGGACCGAGAAAGCGCCGCCGACCGCCGCCGGAGCGGGCGGTCGCGCAAGAGCCAGACCTACATCGAGCGCGACTCGTCCGAGGACGACGAGGAGATGCTCGACGGCGTCGCCGAGTGGGAGTATGATGCCAGCAATGGGAGCGGAGAAGAAGGCAGCGACAACGGGTCGGAAGGCGCGGAATCCCAGCCCGAGGCCGCAGACGTGGATGAGGACGAGGACGTGGCCTCTCCCCCGGCAGCGGAGGGGGAGGGGGAGGAGAGCGAGTTGTCGGACCTAGACGACGGCTCGGATATCGAGAAGGCGGCGTCGCCGACTCCGCCGCCACCACCGCCGCCAAAGGCGAATGGCAAGAAGGCCAAGGGCACGCCCGCATCGTCGTCGTCGTCGAAGGCGGCGGCCGCCACTGCCAAGCTGGCCACGAGAGGAAAGGTCGCCACGAGCAAAGCCACTCCTGCGGCGGCCCAGGGACCTACGAGGGCCTTGAGGGGGAGGAAGGCCAAGGCGGGTGCTTACGATATGGATGAGGACGATGACTAATTGAATGGGGAAGGGGTCGGGATTTGGGGGGTGGGGAGGCGAGGTTGTCTGAAGGGTAGTTCCGTGCGTGTGCTCCTCCTGGTCTTTGCTTGGCTATACCCTCTATTGCACATATACCAGGAGAACGGGTGGTATTTGATCGTCTAGGTAGCTCATACCCTTATTCTTATGTCGTGGGCCATCGCTGTGGCCCGGGCTCTTTGGCTTATTCTGTCTGGGCTTGCGGGATGATGATTACGAGGAGGGAGGCTAAAGTTGATGCTGGCAAGTTTTCCCTTTTGGCTTCGATGTTAGTAGTAGCCGTGAACACCAGAAGCTATGAATTATTATTATTTTCGGAACTCGCTTGCCATACATATTCTTGATCAAGAATGGAGCGAAGAAGATTCAGGGTTAGGAATATCACCGTTGTAGAGGCGACTCGTTCCCTTACATCCTAGCTAGCTCTATCAGGTCTGTCTAATACTCCTACTTGGTGGTTGGCAGGACCTACCTGCCTACCTAACCATTTAAATATTTATCACGACATATTACCTACCTTTCTCTACCGAGACAAGGATGCTCCTAGTGGTGGTAGAGCTGCTCCAGGGTCAAGTCAGGGTGCCGCCGGAGGAAAGCAACGCTACAGACTACATTGCCGAGCCTCTTGGTTGCTGTTTGGCTCATGGGGTTCCATCACTCTGGATTAAGGGAAGTTTGCAGGAAGTCCTGCTAGATTCTTACAGAAGTTTGACATACATGTACATACAATACAAGGCACAACGCCGAATGTTCGGCAGCGTGCCCTGTCAGCCTGTCTCTCTATCGAACTCCAAGTCCTAGCTAGAAAGCTACTTTATAGTACAAGGGAATAAGCCCCTAATAAGAGGGCGAAGGTACTGGAATGCCAGTTAGCCCCTTCCCCCATCTTCGCTATCCAGATACCTTTTTCGCCGACCAAAAAAGAAGAAACAAGAAAACTAAACACAGGAACCAATGTCCATGGTGCAGGAGATAATCCTTCTCCCCTGCCTCTCAACCTCTAACGCCTTGTTTTCGACACAAAACACAAAACACAAGACAGCCGCACCGTCGTATGTACAACTGCTTCCAAGGCCACGCTGGTGCCTTCTCCAACGTAGCAATCAACGCCTAGTCCATGTCGTCGTCACTATCCACGTAATCCTCGTCTTTGAGGTCATTAGCCTCTGAAGACGACGAGGGTGATGGCGGCGGCGGCGGCTCAGGCGACGGCGCCGCCGCCCTAGCCACAGGTCTGGGCACGACGGCCTTCCCTTTGCCTTTTCCAATATTGCCGGCCATGTTGTTCCGCGGAACAGCCTTCCCTTGAACCGGTTTCTTCGCTTGGGGTGTTGGAGCTGCAGCCTTGCTCCCACTGGCCGGTTCCTTCGTTTGGGCTGCTGGAACTGCAGCCTTGCTCCCGCCAGAAAGTCTCTTGGGCTGGGCTGCTGGAGCCCTAACCGGCATTCCACGGACCGGCAGTGCGTACCGGGATACTGGGGTATCGTTGCGCAAGGGCGGAAGCGAGGCCGGAACCTTTACCCCACGAGCCGGATTAAGCCCATGAGAAACACGAGGAGGAGTTGGAGCCTCCTTACCAGTACCTGCCCAGACATTTCCAGCCCTACCGTTTTGCCGAAAGGGATTCGGAGGGGGAAGCATCAGCCCACTGGACCATCTGGTCGGCAGCGGACGCATCGCCGAGTGGCCGCCCTACGACGCACTCGACGTGCCTGCCGAAGCTGCCGCCCCGCCCGTCGATCCCTGGGACGCGGCTCGAGCGAGCCGGGTCAGCCGCTGGTCGACCTTCTCCCTGTGGACCCGGTTCCTAAGGTGGACCTCGAAGTTGGTGACGGTCATGTCGGGGCCTGGGGTGTACACTTTTCCTGGGCAGTCATAACACCGAATCCTAGGCAGATACATAAACCGCATGTTGGATGGAATGGGCTGACCGGGAGGGGGACCCGGCATAGCCGCTCCAGTCTCGGTGTTGACCGCGCAGTACCGCATAATTCCATCGAAAGAGTCTTTGGGATAGTTGCGGCGTAACGCCTCGACAGAGGATGACAGCCACTCTGGTGGTGGGGGCTGTGGTAAGTAGGGAAAGCGAGCATGTTAGTTGACTGATCCTTGGGTGCAGAGCGGGGAGCTAGGGGATATAATATCTTACAACTGGGGGAGGCCGCTGGCCAGGCGGAGGCGGCGGTGGAGCCGGTAGCGCGCCGGTCTCGGGTCCCCGGTTGACATGGCCAGAGGGAGTGTTCGATTTCGCGGGTAGGGCTTGGTTGGAGGAGGATGGGGTGATCGGGGGCCCCATTGAACCTGTTGCTGATGCGCTCGAGGCTCTGGGGTGACCTTGACCGGACGGAGTAGCAGCTCCAGACCCAGACAATTGCTTCATTTTCAGATCGCGGAGTAGCTTCTTGAGCCTGCCTGGGTTAACCTTGAGAGTGACTATGTGATGTTGCGGCTCTTCCGTTTCTTCGCGGGTGGCCTCTCGGCCAAATCGTCGAGATGTCCTAGTCTCATGATGATGAATACTGGATTCTGGAGTTTCGGAGCGGCCAATATTCGCCATCCGCTGAGCCGCAGCTGTGGCGGCACCGCGCAGGCCTCTAGTCCGCGCAGTGCCTTGAAGTTGCGATAGAGCAGGAGAATCAGGAGCGGAATCATCGCTGTCTTCGGAATCGGATATCTCGCCATCCCGGGCAGTCCTCTTCCCTCGGCCACTCGCCGTGCCCCCGATACGCTTGTAAAGCCGGCTCTCTTCAAGGTTTGTAGCGGCACCGGGCAGTACTGACGAGACGATGAGGGTGCGAATCGTCCTCTGCCTCTCCTTCAGGTCCGGAAGTTGGGGACCACCACGTCTATTGACAGACCTCTTCTGTCTGCGCTGTTCGCGGGAAAATATGGTCTCGTTCCTTTCGAGGTCGGCCTCGGTAAGCTCATAGAGGAATGGTGCGTATTCCTTGGCCTGCTGCTGAGGTCGGAAGATGCTCGGCAATGGGGATGGGAGGAAGGCGGTCGTCAGATCAGGATCCTCGATCGGCCGCCCGTCGAAGGGATGCCCCACGCTGTAGAGGCTGCGTGTGAAGAGCTGGGTCTGTTCTCGAATGCAATGAGCTATTGCGGTGGTAAATTCGCCAGACAGTGCCAGATCGCAAGCCATGCTTGCTGCAAACTCTTCGGGGGAGTTCAGAGGATTGTTGATTTCCCATTCAAACTGATCGACCAAGGTATGTGCTCCGATGGTTATGTTGAGCTTGATCAGTATCCTCATCTCGTCGTTCTTGTACGCAGAATAAGGCAGCTCCGGGTCCAGAGCGTCTTCTTCGGAATAGGCAAATGGGTAGAAGTCGGTTAGCTGCTCGCGGATCTGGGCCAGAGCCTGATCGTAGACTGGCTTGTCCATTGGCGGCTTCAGGCCCATGTCCTCGACCAGCTGTGCTGCAAATAGCTCGGGGGATACCAGACGCTCGTGGAGATTCCAGGTGAAGGTATCTCTTAGCTTGATCTTGTCAAAGTCGATGTCCAGCCTCACAGGTACCAACTCCTCGTGTTGTTCGGCCTGCTTGGCCATATCCTTTCTACTATACCTCAAAGGCGGCGTCGATCTCTTCCCCGGCCGCTCGAGCCATTTCTGTTGAGGATACACGATTTGACTATGCCATTTCATATCGGTGCATCCATTGCCATAGCCCCTGTAGCCTTCCCCAAAAATAACACTGTGGTAGAGGCGGAAGTCTGGCCCTGGAGCGTGACGACTCTTGTACTCGGAGATCTTGGCAAGGGTGTTCTTTATCCTCCCCTGGAGCTGGGCCTGAGCATCGTGAATGGCAGCAGAATGGACCCAGTCACGGGTGATGTATTGGTCAACCAAGACTTTGTTGAATGACTCCTTGTCACGACCACCGGGCTCGAGTGTCGCTGACTTGGGTGTGGGAGATGGCGCATTGGAAGTTGAAGTCGCGACTGGAGAAGCAGATCCAGGAGCATCGCTTGACGGGCCAGCGGTGGCCATCGCCGGGGTGGCCGCCATGGCGGAAGAGATATACAGCCCAACAAAAGCAATGACTGTAGTGAACTAGGCCGACTATGCCAGATCTGAGAGATGGAGGGACGAGTTTGCGGCTAGATTCGATGCGATCTGGGATGCTTGGCTTTGTGGAAGGCTGCTAAATGTTCGACCGCTGGGCGAGGGCGAAATGGCGAGGCGCGACTGAAAGTTTGGGCCAATTAGGGACTTGAATTTGTCGAAGTTAGACTGTGGCCAGGGGACAGAGGTACTAGGTACTTGGTACATGACAGACACGCCCTCACGCGACTATGTTGTGGACCCACTGGCCCAGTATTCAACGTACCAACGACAGGCTACATCCAGACTTTGTGGATTCCATAATACTAAGATCCAGATGTGTATGAGTGCCCAGGTGGGGACTTAGGTACTTGGGTACCTACCTGATAATCAAGCTGCATCTACACGTATGATGGAACACACAGAACCCGCCAACCCCGCCCTCGAAATAGCTGCCAAACAGGTCAAAAACCCAAACATCCCACTTTGCACCCCTCCCCCTCTTGTTGACATTTCCCAACGTTGAATTCCAGAATTCAGTTTTCGAGCCTTTCCACCAGTCACTTTTACCAATACAGACATAGCCCACCATGGCGACCGACGAGAGAGAGGCCGGTTAGACATGTTCCTTGTTGCTTGCTCCTTCCCTTCCCTCCCCTCCATCCCCGTCCAAGCTTGCCATAACCCCACCTTGCTTCCCTGCCCAGTTCCCCCACCACTCAACTGGCTCCCTATGCCTTGAAGAAGACTCGACAAGATGGCCAATATTGGAAAAGAGGACCAATTACTGATGCAGATCGCAGACTACACCCTCAACAACCCCGACACTCTCACCAAGTACAAGACTGCCGCCCAGATCTCGGAGAAGGTCCTCGCCGAGGTTTCCAAGCTCTGTGTTGCTGGCGAGAAGATTGTCACCATCTGTGAGAAGGGTGACAAGTTGCTTGAGGAGGAGGTTTCCAAGGTCTTCCGCGGAAAGAAAGTCACGAAGGGTGAGTACTAGGCCAACTCGGGAGCTCAACCCTGGAAGCTCCAGTCGTCCCAAGGCGAGTTTGCTGACAAGACTTGCTCCCACATCAGGCTTCTCCCACCCCACCACCGTCTCGCCGACCTCCTTTGTCACCCCCTACACGCCCCTGAGCACGGACGAGAATGAGGCGTCAGTAGAGCTCCAACCGGGTGAGCCGGTCAAGATCCAGCTTGGAGCCCAGATCGATGGGTTTGGCTCAATCATCTGCAACACGGTCCTTGTCGACAAGGCTGAGGAAGTTGTCTCGGGCAAGCCAGCTGACCTGTTACTGGCTACCCACTATGCCAATGAGCTCCTCCTGCGGCTAATGGTCCCTCCCGGACTGTTGGCTAGTGGGACAGACCAGGAGAAGGCCAAGGCAGCGGCGGCGAAGGCTCCTTCGCAGGCCAAGATCACCAGCCTCCTGGAGAAGGTAGTCAAGGCTTATGACTGCAACCTGGTTGAGAGCACCACCTCATGGCTGTTTGAGCGCAACGAGATCGAGGGCAAGAAGAAGATCGTCATAGCCCCTGGCGAGGGGACCAAGGGAGAGGGGGTTCCCGAGGTGGGGGAAGTGTGGGGTGTAGAGATGGGAGTCAGTCTGGGCTCTGGAAAGGTCAAGCAGCTCGACCAGAGAGCCACCCTTCACCGCCGCACTCTCCAGACCTATGGGCTCAAGCGACCGACCTCTAGGAAGATCCTCTCTGAGGTTCAGAAGAAGTTTGGGACCTTCCCCTTCAGCTTGAGACAGCTGGAGGATGAGAGAGATGCCAAGTCTGGAGTTGTTGAATGTGTCCGAGGCAATGTATTCCGCCAGTATGAGGTGGTTGGGGACAAGGACGGTGCTCCAGTTGCCAGACTGCTGACTACAATTGGTAAGAGATGCAGAGACCACACACAAAAGGGCTTGTGCTAACATCTGTCTGCAGCCATCACAAAGAATGGCATTACCAAGCTTGGTGGGCCGCCAGCCTTGGATCTGAGCAAGCTCAAGACGGATAAGAAGATCACCGATGAGGAGGTTCTTAAGATCTTGGAGCAACCGCTGTCCAGAAACACAGGTAAGAACAAGAACAAGAAGAAGAAGAAGGGGCCCAAGAAGGCAGCAGCAGCAGCCAAGGAGGAGTCTGAGGATGAGGAGGAGGACAGCGATGATGAGTAAACATGACACTCATGTCTGCACAATCTGTTGGGTTTGCAAAAAGGCAAATCAACAGTGAAACTTTGGTGTGTTGCTTCCAAATTGTATCTCTGATGCTGCTGGAGGGCCAACTCCTTGAGTTTGGGGCTCTGGCAGCATAGGGAGATGAAGAGTTGCCAAGGGGCGGGTCAAGGATCGGAAGCATTCATATTCATGACCCCTGTCTATCAGAACCTGAGCCCCCTAAAAGCAAGTTCTTAGGATTAGGAAGAAGAAAAACATTCCAGTGCAGACATTAGCAAGTTGGCAAGAGTGCATCGAGTGTTCAAGTGATATATGGGTGTGAGAATGGTGCCAGACAGGCAGCAGGGTCACGGGATATGTGTGTTTGGGTTTTGGGGAGGGGGGTGAATAAATCGGGGATGGCACGCGTCGAGAGGGCGGGCGCGACAGGTCTTACCCCCTGAATGGCAGTGAATGTTAATTCTCCGCAGATCCAAACAAGCTTCAATTCACCAAGCCTTGGGCCTTGAAGGGTCTTTGATCCAGAATCCCGAGAAAATTCACTTTTTATGCCCTTCGGTGTGAGTGCATGTGTTGACGAAGGGACGGGAGACATTGCGTGGAGCATTAAGTGTTGGCACCCCTGGTCGGCTGTTGAGCCCGTCACCTCCGAGAAAGCTCTCGACTCTTTCCCTCCTTCACCCTTTTCACCCTCCTCCCTCGACCTGCCATCACCACGCGTAAAACCTTGCAAAACGCGAAATATTCCCCAATCCTAGGATTGATCTATGGTCTAAATTTACAGACAAGTAAAGAATACCCTGCCCGCTGTCTTTTTTGCACATGCTAACTCACCGCGCAGGGGAAAAAACCAGGAGCACTGGCGCAGACAAGGCAGAAGGGGGCGAACTCTCCTGTCAGCGCCATGATCTCCTCCAACACCAGAGCCACGCGATCGCGAATTTCAAGCCCACAACAGGCAGGATCAAACGGTGGCTCGAGTACACCAGCTGTCAAGAGCACGGGCGCAGACGATCAGAAGACATTTATGCAGAGGTGGTTGGAGCCTCCTGTTCAGGTCCGACCGAGCTACCAGGACGCAGGATTGGTGCGGCACGGAGTGGTCGAAGGAATGGCACCACTGGGCACCATGCCAAAGGTGGGCATCTTTAAGAAAGCTGTCACACCTGCGGAGCCTACACCACCTCGGAAGATTGTCCTAAAGCGGCCTGTTCCCAGCAGCATCCCCCCTACAGCCCCGACAAATGATCCTGCAGAGGATGATGATACAGAGGAGGAAGAGGGCGAGGGTGATGGCGACGAGGAAGCAGAGGAGGGGATTCCACCTCCACCTTCTGCAGCTTTAGCTTCCCGGCGGTCCCTCACTTCGCGTGAGGCTGACGATGATGAGGATTGGGCTCCGACCAGGGCAGGAGCAACAGCCTCGTCAGGCTACAAGAGTCTTGCACGGCGGAGCTTGGTGCCTCGGGCCAGTGCTGGGAGATCAGGCTCCGTATCTTCTCCTCTACAGCCGACAAGCACATCCGGGGCATCACGGGCTTCTGATATAAAAGAGGCTGCTGACAAAGTGGTCGAGCATGCGGTGGATGAAGCACTCAAGCACTTCCGATACCCCACAGCCTGGGCCCTGAGGACCCTGTATGACGAAAATTCATCAAATCCCGAGTTTCTCACAATGGTCGAAGAGGTCTATTCGCAAACCGCTGACCCTGGCACCCTCGAAGAATTTGCCCGCCTTGTCCACGAGAAAAAAAAGGAAGGCAAGAAAGACAACAAAGGCTGCTACTACTTCGTCCCTCCCTCAACAAACAATCGCTTCATCCCCCACAAGCCGAAGCGAGCGCCATACTCGGATCTAGTCCGGCTTGAATTGCCCAACCTTGAAGAAGTTGATGGTGATCAAAAACAACCTGATCAAGAAGCTGATCAAAACCTCGGCCACCAAGTGCACCCGGGCGACTCTCAGCTGAGGATGAATCGCCGGTCAGCCAAGCATCCTGACTCACCTTCCAAGATGGCTTCCAAAACGGCGGCCAACGGAATGAACGGCACGGCCAAGACAGCGACACCGCGCAAGACCCGGGCCAATTCAGGCTCTAGCTCGTCATCACTCTCTTCAGCCCGCTCCATGACCCCACCAGATAGTATTGAGCACGGCGACATCTTTGATGTGCCACCCTCGCGGGCGAGCCCAGCTGCCGAGACCAGCAACAATGTGCCCACCCCCGCGCCCCAGCCAATCGTGGGCCGACGGCGATCCAACCAAGCAAAAAAGACTGAGAACGTGTCACCCACCCCCCAAGCTGCCTCTTCTTCCACTACCACTACTGCCGCAACCACCACTATTACCACGCGCCGCCAGCAGCAACGTTCTTCTTCCGCCACAGCTGCCACCCCCAGCATGCCTGCCGCAGTTGAGCCTCCTCTCTTCCCCAACCTGTCATCCAAGAAGGGCACTCAGAAACCGGCCCGCGGTCCTATCTTCCCAAGCAAGGTTGGGACTCTTGATGAAAACGACGCGAAGCTGCGTTTGAAACTGAAGGCCAGAAATGTCACCAATGGCTCGGGGCCCGTACCGGAGAGCTACAGCCGGGAAGGGACCCCGAGAGAGGCACTTCGCCCAGACGTGTCTCGCCCGCAGATGCCTCGTCTGCGAATTCCTGCCACTGATGCGCCGCGTCCCACCGATGCACCTCGTTCCACTACGCGAGCTCGTACATCGCTCCCGGCAACGAGCTCATCGGCCGCGGGCCTGAACTTGAGGAGCACACGATCTTCCCGCAAGCGATCCCACGACGAGATGGACGGGCCGGTGTCTCCCGCCACTGCGCAGTTCCCCCAATCCGAGGCTGCTTCTACCGCCGCGAATTCTCGGGCTGGCACTCCTGCATTACGGCCAGCAAAGAAGACGAGGACCGGCCTCCGAGTCAAGTCTTCGTGAGTTCTCTCTACCTCTTGTTTCTGTCCCTCCTATTGTTCCTCGGTCTATTGTTCAGTCCCAGTCTATTGGCTATTGTTCAGTCCCCGCTTGCCACGATCGGTCTTGCAGGCGGACGCTTTTCTGGTGAAAGAGTGATGTGACAAGGCCAAGCCATGCTCATTCACCTGTCCCCAAATTTTCACCTCGTCCAAGTCCACGACAAAAGCAATATAACAACAATCTTGCAAATTGATCGTCCCTGCTAATTATCCCACCTCTCCATCTAGGCCCATGAAGAAGAAAACAGGCACATCTGCCGGAATCCCTCGCGCCAGCGGAGAGAGAAGCAGCCCGATGGCCAACGGCACAGCCACCAAAGAGGTAAGATTGACACCGAGCACTCTCGAAGAAGTCCACCAGGACAGGGCATCCATCACGGGCATCTACTTCCATCATCGGGGCATAACTGGGACATGCGAAGCTGCAAGCGCAGTTATCTCGCTCGCCCTGGTGGCCCGAAGCCTAGGTCCATTTCTCCCAAGGCAAAAAAAAAAAGAAAAAGCCCACTTCCGGTCGCCCCAAAACCGAAAAAAAAAGCCCTCCCCAAATGTGCCCAGTCCCACCAGCTGCCGGCTGCCCGGCCATCCTTAGTGGCAGTCAAGGATCTCTGTCATTTCCTTCCCTTTTTTTGCCGAATTATCCCGCACAAGCCAGTGTGGCTCCCTGTGAGTTCGCCACTGACATCTTGGCCTTCCTCAGGACGACAACGATGACTACTGCTCATCTTGTGGCGGAAATGGTGATCTGGTATGCTGCGACGGCTGCACACGTTCATTCCATCTGAGCTGCGTCGACCCACCTCTTATCGAGGACCGGATGCCTGCCGAGTGGTTCTGCAATGTGTGTCGGAGCACCCGCGACCCCGCCAGCTTTCCCGCTCACTCTGGTGCCTTCGGCACTCTCCTGGAAACTCTCGATGCGAAGAACTCGAGCGCCTTCCGCCTCCCCGGCTCTGTTCGCGAGTATTTTGACGGTGCACGAACCGGCGTCGATGGAGAATATGAGGAGATTGTGCCTGTGCCAAAGGTGACCCGGTTAGTTTGATGATCCCCGTTATTCCCGCCTCACGTGTCTTGTTTACAGACCGGGCTGACACACATTGCAGGAAGAGGAAGAGCGATGAGGACCAGGTTCCCGACTTTTTCAGGCTGCGGGATAACGATGGTGGCGCCGCCCTCTGCCACGCCTGCCAGAAGGCAACGTCGGACAACCGAGCCATCATTCCCTGCAGTCACTGCCCTCTTTGGTGGCACCTCGATTGCCTTGATCCGCCCATGGCTAACCCACCCGTGCTCCGCACCTGGCGTTGCCCTTGTCACGTAGATGACATTCTCGCCAAGTTCCCTGGGGCTCTTGGCCCAGCCCACAAGTTCCGCAAGATCAAGCATGCTCCGGCTATAAGCCCCATCTTTTCACGTGGAAACGTCAACAATGGCTTTATCGAAATTGAGCCCGAAGAGAGCGAAGACGAGAGCGGCTGGAAGGACGTAAACACCTTTGGCAAAACTTATCGGCTACCCGAGACAGGCATCAAGCTCGATTTCTTCTCACGGTAAGTTTTTGGATCATCTACCCGCGCCATCTGTCGTGATTGCTGACAAACCAGTCGCAGGGCTCGTGAGAACCGCAAAGGCAAACCTATCGCGCCGCTTGCGGCCAGCATTCCGCGAGCACCCACGCCCTTACCCCTTGCCAGCCGCAGCCTAGAAGAACAACAAGCTGCTCTCAACCTCGCCCGGCTTAGTAGCCAGAGCTCCACCGGTGTTAACACCCTGGTTGACGCCCTCCTGGTAAGATCTCTCTCTCATTTTCCCTCCTCTCCCGTTTTGCCTCGACCTATTAATCTGACATTTATCGCAGGCTGAGGCCGATCCAGCTGTGGTCTCGCTCATTGCCCGTGGAAATCCCGATCGAATCGAAAACAACAACCTGGATCGATTTGATAGACAGAGCCTTCACGCCATGCTTGCTCAGATAGAACAAATGACGAGCCGTATCAGGGGCGCGCTTCTTCCCCCGGCCGAGGAGCAGCACGCCTCGCCTGCCGAGGGTGATGCTACCGCGGTAAACTCGGAGGCAACACAAGTCGAGTCCGAGCATACCGCCTCTGGAGCTCACGATAAGAACCTCCCTTCCCCTGCGGCAACCGAATACGTCACCACCGGCACTCAGCCGAAGGAGGAAAAAGCCTCCAACGACGTGGCCTTGCCCCAGACACCCATCAACGATATGATGTCTCGGGACGGAGACGTCGCCTTGGAACCCCCAAGTGATGACCAAACCGCCGTCGAGGATTAAGCGATGGGACATCAGTGGAACCGGCCCACTGCCCGCTCCTCCCCCCCCCCATATCCCCCGCCATCTTCGTCCCCATCCTCGCATTAATCCCTCAACCCCGGTTCACGACACCCCAAACAATACACGTCGATCGCCTGCATCATAGAATTAGCGTTGCATTTCCAGACAGGGAAGCAGGAAATTTTGCTTTCCGTCAAGAGAGTTAGCAGGGTCCCTTCTTCCTCCTGTTTTTACGACGGACACTGCCTCTCTCTATATATCCCTTCCAACATTATCAGGGGGGGAATTATGCCAGGCCATGTACAAATTTTGCGAGAGACGTCTTTCTTTTAATTTCTTTTCCTTTTCCCCCTTTTTCCTCCCTCATTCACAAATTTGATTTCTTTGTTTTCGGAACGTGAATGAGGAGAGTAGACACAAGGAAGGGCGCAGCTAATGGGAGCGGATCTTTTTAGATTGAATTGCTTTTTTTTCGGCCTTTGTTTTCCTCGTTTTCCTTTTTCTTTGCTGGGAAACCTCCCGCTTACATGGCTTTCCCTTTGCTTTTTTTTCCCCCTCCCCACCCATCTCGGTGGCTTTCCAGGACTATTTCTGCGAAAGAAGCCCTCTTAGCTTTTGCTCGGGCGGCAATACAGGGTCGGCGGGAAGGGGGGGGGGACAGCAGCCTCTTTTGGCTCGGATAGGATTCGGTCTGTACATGTAGGAATAGGATCAGATGGCGGTCAACGGGGACCAAGTGCGCCACCTCCTGCTCGCCCCTTTTGGGGAGCAATTGGGAAAGAGAAAGGCCACCTCCTGCTTGCCAGAGGCAAGCAATTGGGAGATAATGGCAGCTTTCGACTACCTACACAAACAAGAAACTCTGAAATCCACACAATTTTCCCAAGCATGATACAATGATAGTGATGTGATCAAGTAATTTGGGATCCTTTCCAGGTGTTTCTTTTATGTCTCTGTAATTCATGTCTAAAAGTATAAGTACTGCCGCGCAATGATCTTCGTAACCTTTTGAAATGGCACGGCAAGCAAAGAAGGTTTGTTTGTGAGGGGAGGTGGGGAGGTCAGAATGGAAGAGCTCTCTCTCCCCTCTTACACCTCCCCCCATCCTACTCCCCAAAACAGCTCACTGTTCGGCCGGCACAAAGAATGAGACCCTGCCCGAGTCCCTAGAGAAGAGAATAATAGGGACCCCCTTCCCTATTCTTAGCCTAGTCCCATCTCCCTGCCCCAAGTCGCCCGCCCAGATACCGTTGGGCGGAGGGAGGTACCGAGACAGGCCATCCTGCCTCTGTTGCAGGATTTTTTTTCTTTTGGCCGAACCAAAACCTCATCCACAAGAAAGGAAATCGTTATACGCACAGGCCTGGCCGAGAATCGCCTTCCCAAGGTTCCCTTCTTTGCTCCCGAGAAAGACCCCCCCTTTTGGGATGCATTTTTCTCCTCCTTTCTTCCCCCTCTGGCCAGCCGCACGGAGGAACCTAGAAAAGGGAGGGAAACGAAGGTCTATATACCGTAGCCGTCCTGGTCAACAAGAAAGTCGAGCAGAGAGAAGATATGGTACCGACGCGGAAACAACGAGCGGATGGTTTCCGAACCGGGAAAGCCAAAAACAAAAATAAAAAAATCCAACGCCTGAAGATCGAGGAGCTAGCTAGGTGTGTAGGTAGCTCTCCACTAGGTCCGGGGTAGTAACAAACCCCCTCAAGAGTCCCAAGCTCTAAATAATATCTGCATGGGTGAAGCTTCGGGATCCTGTACAAGGTCATCACTTGAACCAAGCTCCTGAGAAGCCGGTTGAAAATATCGTACAATGAAGAAGACATCTCTCTAGGTAGAATGGGAATGTAATCTCTGGAACGATGTGGTGGAAGCGAGTGGTTTCGTCAAATCCCCGGTTTCAGATTCATCTCTGTATTTTTCGAAGCGACGAAGCAATGGAAGATCAGCCTCCCTCCTAGCGCATTTGTCTCTCGGGCTGCGGGCTGCGACCTACACGTCCTCGTCTGGTGTTGACCTGCTCCTGCATGTATGGCACGTTCTGCATTCCACCCATGCCCCCATATCCAAAGCCTCCAATGCCCATGCCCATTCCGAAATTGGGAGCTCCGTAGGGAGCCTGCCCAGCCGGCATGTTGGGGATGTGCGCGCCGGGCGGCTGGATCGGACTGCCATTTGCGAGGTTCTGGCTCCGATAATGCTCGACCGGCTGGCTTGGGCTGTTGAAGCCACCATAACCCGCCTGCATTGCGGGGAAGTAGTTGCTTATCGGAGGTGTGGCGCGGGACATCATGCTCTGCTGGAACTGCATTTGTTGAATGGTAGCGGGCGGGAGAGGGGAGCTCGAGGCATTAAACAGAGGCCCTTGGGGTCCGAAGCCTGGGAACTGTTGCGGCAGCTGAGGTTCAACGCTCTCGCTTCGCGGGATGCCAAAGCCCATCTCGAAATTTGACACGTTGACGGCCGGATTGAGGGGGTTATAGAACTGGCTGCCGTTGGAAGGGAACTGGGCGGCTTGATGCTGCTGCTGCTGTTGCACTTGAACAGCTTGCTGCTGCTGCTGCTGCTGATGTTGTTGAGGGTTCAAGTTGGCTTGCCGTGACGTCGGACGTTGTCGCTCGTTCGGGTTGCTTCCATGCTCTCGCGAGCTACCGCCGCCGCCGCCACCACCACCACCACTCCGAGTTGAAAGGCCAACCTCGTCCATCAGCCGCTTATACCCCTGTCCAGGTTGGGCCTTGATCCGAAGCAACACATTCTTTACCGTCTCGATGACCTGGCCTCGAATAGCCTCATCGAAGAAAGGGGTCGTCAGCACCTTGAAGATCAAGGTGGCGCCGCAGGCGTGGTCACTGAGAATGGCCTCCAAGATGTGGTCGTTCTGGGTGAAGAAGAGTGCCCTGAGCACGTTGTCCCTCGCATCACCCTCCGCCTTCTGGTTGATGACCTTCAACACCGTAAGGTAGGCGACCTTGTGAGTGCACAAGTGGACGAGGTATGGCACCAGCTGAGGCGACAGCACAGTCCGGCGGTGCGGGAAAGTGCAAGTGTCGAGGAACCAGGTGAGGAGCAGCGCCCCGTTCGCGTTGGTGGCAAGTTGCACGCTGTGCAGGGCAATTGCCGCGGCCAGGATCCGCTGTTGGTCCTTGGTGGCATGGTGGCTCTCGAGGCATGCTCGCATGGCACGAGCACCATAGCGGCCCTGTGCGACCTCCCACATCTTGCTCAGCATAGACTCAAAGATGAAGTCATTGTAGGGTGACCCAAACTTCAGGCAGCCCTGCAAGACATAGTTGCCGTATTGGTCGAGGTATAGGGGGACGGCATATGGCCGCAGGTGATCCACGATCAGTGTCATCTGATGCGGAGTCTTGCAAACGTCAATGATCTTCTGTGCAGCCCAGGTACCATTCTTGTGCACGCCAATCTCTGCCATGTGTGGCGCAATCTCCTCAAGCATGGAGTCTCGAAGATCGTCGGAGCAGTGCTCAAAGAGCTTCTGTACCACCGTGTTCCCAAGATAGTCCGACGCGAGCTCGGCAATCTCCGGGAGCATGTCAACGGCAATGTTCTCGATCTCCGCCTGAGACAAGGTCTGGTTGTCGATCCGCTTGCGAATGTCGCGCAGCTTAGGGGCATCGTAGATCCTGGTATGGGCAGGCTCCTTAATAGGTGGGATCTCGTCGGCAAAGCCATTATACTGAATTGCCTTCTGGAGAGTCATGGAAATCCGATATCTTTCCTCATCCGTGGCTCCAAATTGCTTGACGATTTCCATTATATCCGCCGTCATCTCATGCAGTGGGGGGACAGTTGGCGTGGAGCTGGTCCCGACCAACGTCGATGCGCCCTCGCCAATGCCGCCAGCTCCAGTCGCACTAGGCTTCGCGCCATCATAGCCCTTGGAGAACGGATCGGGACTCGGCGAGGGGAATGCTCCGTCGTGTCCTGGAGTGTTCGATGCAGAAGGAGGTTTTGCGAAATTGATACGAATGGGACCCGCGCCTGGAAAGATTTCCTTGCCATTCATGCTTGCCTTGGCCGACATGGCACTGTCAAGCCTCTCAAAGTTAACGAAGCCACAGTTTTTGTGGGTGAGTACCCTGGCAGAGAGGATCGGGCCATAAGATTTGAACATCTCCGTCAGGGTCGACGTCGTGGTTGATGTCGGGATGCTTCCGAGCCACAGGGCGCTGGTCGGTCCTTCCAGTCCTTGCTCCTCCACGCCGAGCAAGCCGTTGTTGCGACTGTTTGACCTGCCGAGGGACATGGCGGCCACGGCTTGTGGGAGCTCCTCATATTCCTTCTCGTCGGGCAGTCGAATCTCGGCGGCCGTGATGGAACTGTCGAGCCTCGAAGGCGTTGGGTAGTAGCTTCGGAGGACGCGCGACGGGGGTGTGTCCAACACGCCAGCAGTCCGCGCTCGTGGCCGGTTTACGGCAGCTTGACTTGCCAGTGCATGAACGGCGAGGTTGTGGTTGTGGATAGCAGCGTTTGTCGCTGCGAGTTGATCCTGGAGGTGCGCATATTGGTTCTCCATCATAGAGATACCGTGCTCGTTATACTCGGCTTCCTCCTCATCTGCGTATTTATCCTTGTTATTCACAGAATAAGACCGGAACCGGTTTGCTGCCTTTGTAAAGTCGGCATAGTTCGGGATGTAAGGGGTGGCTAGCTGGGCTCTCGGGGGTTGCGGCGTCTCCGCTAGACCCAGATAGTCGAGTGTCCGCATGTGGACATCGTTTTCTCCAGTTCCCTCCCGCGAGAAATGGGACTGGGTAGGTGAACTGGGGCCATTAGAGCCGATGCTGGCGATGCTGGCCAAGGTGGATCCTCGTTCGCGACCGGTTGGGTTCCAGCTGCTGAAGATGGAGGGGCCGAACGGCGAGTTGGAGGTGGGGGTGTGGCCAAAGGGGCTCCGCTGAGGCATTGAACCAGCTCGCAACCTTGAGAGCAGAGTCGAGGAGCCGGAAATATTATCGGATGGCTCAAGCCCAGGCGAAGGAGACTTGAATGGGGTGTGGGATGGGGAGGGTCTGGAGGTCTTGGAGGCCAGGGTCGGAATGCTGAGCAATCCATTGGCAGCGCCGCCCGGGGAGAATCTGGACGGCACTGTGCCGGCACGGGCACGGCGAGTATGTGGCAAACTGTCGGTTGAAGGTAATTGGGCAAAGTCGGGAAAGCCATCGGTCGGCGACTCTGGGATGTTCTCACGGAGGGGCGTCGAGTTCCCGCTAGTCGGCGGTCCGCCCCAAGGGTTCACAGGGATGCCTGGAACGCCTTCCTGGGCTTGGATTTCTCTGGCCCTGCAAGATAGCGGGTTTAGCTGTGGAAAGGCGAGAAAATAGTTCGGATCGGAGCATACCTTTTCGAGAAGAGCCTGCTGGAAGCACCCATGTCGTGCGACGGAGAGCCAGCACCGGAACGAGAGGCACCGGACATCTTGTTAGGAGGATTAAGGCCCGGTGGTAGACCGAAAGGGGATCTGGCAATGCCTCCGGAAGAGGGATCTAGAGGAGATGAACTCGCCGTGGGCGAGGTGGAACGATTCTGACCGGCGGCAGTCTGAGGGGGATAGCCAATTGTCAGGTGTTCGTTTGGTCTAGCAGTTGACATTATTGATTATCTTATCCGACCCTCATCAGATATAGCCAGGAGATATCACTTTTTCTTCAGATGAAGCATGTAATATCACCCTATCTGGTGGAGAGTGTATCCGAGGGGCCGGCGGTACGACGAAGGCTGGTATTCGAGATGGAGAACCGATGTCCTGCTAGCGGGTTTGCGCACTGAGTGGAAACGGCAAGAGATGGAATCGCGAACGGCCTCAAGCTTGTCCAATTAAGCGGCAAGGGGTAACAGATAATGGGTCGAAGGAGCGATGCTCGAATGAATAGTCAGGCTGGGGGGGGAGAAAGGTCTATTACAACAAAGGTTGAAGTGAGGAGAACCTCGAAGACTTCTCCTCAATGGCTTAGAATAAAAGGTCGTCAGACGGTGCGCCGAGAGAGTCGTGTAGTCGAGCAAGGAATGGCAGGCAAGGGGCAGTCCACAGGTGTTATCGCTCTCAACCGGTGGTCGCCGACGCTCTTGACTTTTTTCGTTTTCGGTTGCGGGCTCGACCTGGGCGGCTCCTCGTCGTAAACAGGAAGGGGGTTAAGAATCAGAAAGACAATCAATATACAGGCATCATTAATAGGTGTTGAGCCTGGAGAAGAGGACCACAAAGTCGAAAGGGGAAGGGAAGTTGGTGGGGGCCGAGTTAAGACGACGGTATTGGGTTGGGGTTTGAGGGTTATGGAGGATGAGGAAAAGAGATGTGGATGGGCGGAGCAAGAGACGGGGCGGCCAAGAGGGATGAAACAAATCGATCGCCCATTTAGTTAGGGGGCCAGCTTGACCACCAAGTGCTCAAGCGCTCTTTCTTTCTTTTTTTTCCCTCCTACTCTTTTTTATGTCCCTGTCCCTTCCCCATTTAGTTAGTCAACCCTAGCTGCCAGTCAAGCACGTCCCTTGCCAGCTGCTAGGGCGAAACTTGGAGCTCCTAGCATCCACCTCACCTGAACACCATGTCACTATCATATCATATCATCACCGACAGCTGTGTCCTGCAGCGTGTAGGGTGGTTGTTGTGAAGTCTCTTGAAATATTGGTGCTCCTCACTGTCTGAATTTTTTCATGGTGCAAATTTGCCGGGTGTCTCTGAGGCAAAGGCACCATGGAAGCCTTTACCCTAGGAGGGTTCTAGGCATCAGAGCGATTCCTTTCTAGGTACCAAACATATGGCCTCTGACACATCACGGGGGCTTTGATGCTGTTGAATTGAGGAGCACTGTCTGTCCACATAATTAGGTGGGGACACAAGCAATCAGGAGTCAGGACTTTATGGCCATCGCCAACGTACAAATATTGCTCTTCTGCCTGTTGCCCTGCTGCTCAAACTGCGGAAGTACGTGTGCACTATAATTACGATATTGTATTGAGCTATCATATACATAGGTACCTATGCTTCGGCCCCCATGCTTCTCGAACCTTTCCCCTTGTCTTGCCGGGGATACCAGGGAATGCCAGCGCCAAGCATGGGGAAAGAGGAGCTACTCTGCGGTACACGCGTACCTTCCAAGGAGGTAAGCAGCCCTAGAGTGTGCCAGCAGTGTGCTGTGTGTGTGTGTGTGTGTGTGTGTGTGTGTGTGTGTGTTAGTGTTATGTACCAGGTAGTGCGGGTTAAGACAGATTCATGCTTGCCAACGGTACCCGCCTACCACCCATAACGGCGCCAATTACCGATGCCGTTGGAGAGATCTACTAAAAACTCTGAAACATCGCGTCAAGTTGCCCTGCGTGTGATCCATACCGCAGTATGCAAGCAGTTCCCAATGATCGTCACAGCGGCTCTCCGACTAACTGCTCGCAGCTCCGATTTGTCCAGCAGTGAGAATCTAGCACTGCGTGGCCAAGCACTCTCCTGCTCGACTTATCATCCTGCAGCTCCTATTTAATTACCTAGGCGCCAGACCGGGACCAAGCAGCCACCTGCACTCCCGTCACTTTGCGAAGTGAAAGGACCAGGACTGTGGGTATTCCCTCCGCCAACCAGGTGCTCCATCGTCCCATCAATGCGTTCAGCTGCCCCTAGGTTGTCGTGAATGAGGGTTGAACCGGGTGGATGGCAAGGTCAAGCCAAGTGCTGAATACGGATTCACACTAGTTACGGATTACGTTAGCTCAGATCACGGTTTCATCCCTTGCTTCCTCCTCCCTACTGAGTACAACGTACCTAGTGGGGCAGCCACAGCCCTGCCAGATCAGGCCCATCTTTTGGCTCCCGCTTTCTTGGCGATTCCAGCGAGGAGGAGCTCTTCGATTTCAATAATGCGTCCCCTGAACAGCTTACTACACAGTAGAGACACTAGCAGCGTCAGAACTTAGCTATGGGGGTCCTGATAGTTTCCAGTGCCCGCTGGTTCGCCTTAACCATTGCTGTTGTCATTGCGCCTGGATATTCTTGTTACCGCTAACCCTTAGCTGCTAGAACTTTGCTGTGATTATCAACCGTGTCTGTAACTTGTAGAAGAAGAAAGAGCTTAAGAAACTATGGCTCTGCTCGGTTGATTCTATACTTACCATTAAGTAGAGGCTCCCTGGCCGATCTGAAGAGCTTGTGCCGCAATGATGCAGTCAATGCATGGACGGAGGTAGCAACTTGTCCCGGATCGGCAATGGCAGGGTAACCAGTTTTGGCTGGCACCATCTGATTTCCTCATTCACCGACCTGGCAACCATATTCTTCGTCTGAGGGGGTTACAAGTCTTTTCCATACAAGTCTCTGCCATATAAGTCTCCAGTCTGTGCCTTGGTTTATCATTCTCCCAACCACGCCCTCTCAATCCTGGGATGCTGGGACGGCAATGCCGGACGCTTTAGAGGCGCAGGCCCAGAAGACTGTATTCACCGCTGTCGAAGCCGTTATCCTTCACTGGAGAGCCGCATAGATTAGAGAACCACGTGGAGAAGTTGCCCGAGTAGCGATAGCTTCATGGGATGCTGTCCAGCCGGGGCCTTCACTAGCGAGACAGGGCACACACAAATATTGCACCTCCTAAAGGATGAGACAACGTAGGGAGTCCCCTCTGGCCTTCTCCTTTTCTTTCTTTCTTTGAAAAACCACCATTAAATAGCGTACACACATGTCACAGCGGACGAACCCCCCCCCCCCAAATCTTTTAATCAAGTAGCCGGCGGCGGCAACCACCCCATCTCCTCGATCGGCCAACGTATCCACAAGCGGTGCTCCTCATCGAGCAACCCGTACGCCTTGGAGATGAGGTGATCCGCCCAGCCCTCAAGCCACCACTGGTTCCGTATCCTCTTGAACAGGACGCAAAAGTGCGCAAAGATGGCAATCGCCTCCTGCGTCGGCACCCTGAGGAACGGCAGGAAGCTGTCGGCCACCCGGTAGATCCACATGAACACGTCCGTCGTCTCCACCTCCACCGCCGCCGCCACCCCGTCCCCATCCCCGTCTCCGCCGCGCCCCAGGAACACCCGGTACGGCGGGTGCAGCGCCCGGATGGCGTGCCGGTACGCCCGCCCGGGCCCCTCGTCGTCGGCGGCGGCGGCGACCGAGTCCTCCACGAGGGCCTGCAGGCGCTCCAGCGCTTCGATCCCGGGCGACGGCGAGAGCTCCCGGCCGTTGTTGTTGTTGTTGTTGTTACTGTTGTTGTCGTTGTCGTCGTCGTCGGGCCGCTGGAGAAGGCTCCTCCTGAAGCCATGCTGGAACATGGGGCCCAGCGGGCCGGTGAAGGTGTCGTCCTGCAGTATCTCCGAGAACCGCCGCGTCCCCGACAGGAGGAACATCCAGTCGGGGAAGCTGCTCTCGCCGATGAGTAGGAAGCCGTCCGGCCGTCGTGGGCTTCCTAGTGCTGCGAGGTTTTTATTTTTGTTATCATGGGTGCATCGACAGGGTTAAGAGGGCGAGCCAACCAACCGAAGATAATCGTCAATATGGAGAACATTTGGAGAGGCCGCACGTTCTCTCTCGTGACGTTTGATAGCTCGGCCATGGCTGCCCTGGAGGCGATCTGGTGATGAAGGAGCGCGTGGGATGTGTAGTAGTCTCTCTTATCCGGCCGGTGACGGGCCAGGTGCAAGGCCGACACGGCCAGAACACATCTCAGGACATAGTCACAGTTCAGTGCAAGTTGGACGGCGGAGACTCTCCACATGTCCCTCAGTAGGGTGTCATTGGACAGGGTGGCATATGTCGACGTAGAGAAGTTGTGCATGAGCTCGAGATCAAGCACATTCAACCCGTTGGAGGGATTCTCATCGGTCAGGCTTCTGGGTGAGGCTGCTTCGGCCAGAGCCAGAAAATCGCATTTCACGCCATGCTTAGTACAGTTGCGACAGGAGGGTCGTTGTTCGTCGCACTGCAACGGCCAATTAGCATGTTTGCTGTCTCGAAATCAAGCAAACTAGCAAAGCAGAGCGGATTCATAACCAGAATAGGTACGCAGCGAAGAGACTGACGAACGAACTTTGATCTTCCTGACTTTGCAGGTCTTGCAGCCGGTCCGCGACTTTGGGTGAGAGCGTCTTGGCCTCGCCGCATTCCGCGTTGAGTGTTCCATGAGATTTTCGTAATTCTCGGCTCGGTACGAGAAAGTGCGAGCAACTCCCAATTTAACTGACTTTTACAACAACGTCGCGCGCACTTACCTCTAGCGACGGGACCTAGAAAAGAACAACCTAGACTTGCCAGATGATGCAGGCAAAATGAGGTGCTCCACAACGCTCGCCGGGAGAGGGAGTCAGGCATACAGAGCATCCAGATGCTCGGGTTTAACCCGAGACCAGCGGGCCCTTACCTCGGAAGGCCAAGTCCACCACGGCCCGAGACGCACCAAGCTATGACGCGGCCGATAATAATGGGTCCTCCTGGGCGGCTTACCAGAGGCCGTACGGAGAAACCTCTTGGTCAAGGTCAAGAGGGATATAATTACTACACTTGGCCATGTCTCCTCATTGAACCACTTGTCTGTCTTCGAAGACCATAGGGTAGCAAGCCACACCCCTACTACATCCGCCCCTAGTAGCGGCCCATCACCTTCCTCGGCCCACCTTGCATCGGTGAGCGTCCTGCTGGTCCGGGAAGCTGCTGATGTACTTGCGTTCCCCCCTTTTCACGACAGCCTCGACCACGCAGGCACCCGACGCATACACCAGGAAGACCCGATGAGTGGTACAAACTGTTGTATGTGGTGTCCATTTACCGGTCGTCGGGAGGGATGGGTGGGTGAGTATTCCTCTTTCGCAAGCCTCATGGCAGAAAATTCACCCTCGATGCTCACCCACGATGCCACACAACCGTGAAGTTCAATTTTTTTCCCATTCCTGGTATGACTCTCTATCGCTGACTATCCCGAGGCCCCCTAACCAAACCGTTCCCCATCATCCCTCGCCGAATGTGCACGTTAGCACCCGCTTCCGCCCAACATATGTCGTGCGAGCTCCCGCCTCGGTAGGCTCCGTTTTCCGCAAGGTACGATTAAAGTGTGCGAGTGAAGACAGGAAGAAGCAGACTCGGCCCCTCTAATTACACTGCCCACCAATGAAAGGGGCAGGCAGCCTAGGGCATTGCCCGACCCGTCAACCATGACTTTCTCGACCAACCGATATGAGACCCCCTGCTCAGCGCAAGGAACCAGTCGATACTATCTCCAAACGCTGAATGACCTGAATAGCAAGAGGCGACCGGGGGATGATATATGCCCAAAGCCACACTGGAAATCCATGCCACCCATGCTAATAAGGTTTTGCCGTCGAATTGTGTAGTGATCCATTTGACCGGGGGAATGAATATCCTTCCATGCTGATCCGAGAAATCCGAAGGGGAAAAGAGAAGAGAAAAAAAAGCAGAAAGGGGAAAAAAGGGTTGTCCATTACCACCCCGCGCGCCGAAGATTTCATTCGTTAAAAAATAGGTATATGCACGGCTTGCCTGCAGAAATCATCATGACTCTCCTCCAAAAGGGGCATTTCAAGGCATCGCGATTCTCATATTTCATTCATAAGGGGAAAGATGGAACGTTCCCCCCAACTCATTTGGCGTGCTTCTTGAAGGCTAGAAGCTCAGCCAAACTCGGCAGTGGGCAGCCGTGCTTCAAGAAATCGTGTTCTAGAAGCTCACGAGCAGATGCGCGGCTCTTAACGTCGACGCATAAGCAGACTGAGAGGAAGGCCTTGAGTTCCTTGCTGAGCCTCTCCGGCTTCTTAAGCCGGGGAGTGCCGTTGGTGGCAATGAGATAGAGGGCCTTCAGCGGTTCTTCGTTGAGGTAGGGGGGTTCGGATTCGATCATCTCGATAGCCATGATGCCGAGAGACCAGATATCGACCTTCGGGCCATACTCCTTTTGCTTGACGACTTCGGGAGCCATCCAGTAAGGAGTGCCAACCATAGTGGCTCGCTTGTTTTTCGTTTCCGTAAGCTTGGCACAGAAGCCAAAATCAGCTGGAACGGGTTGTGTTAGCTGGCGAGGTCCTATGAAGGCTGTTAAAGGAAGGATATTGCTTACTGATCTTAACGTTACCACGGGCATCCAAGAGGACATTGTCACTCTTGATATCGCGGTGAATGATGTTCTGCGAGTGGAGGTGCTGGAGGCCTCGGCATGCCTGACAGGCCATGTTAGTATGTTACCTAACGCATTCACGAGCCACACGCCATTAACAACATACCTCGAGACAGATGGTCGAGATCTGCTCCTCGGTGATGACCGGGTTGTTGTCAATGACATCAGTCAGTGCACCACCTTCCATAAACTCCATGACAACCCACAGCTCCGAGTTGTTATTGCGGAGGAAGGCGTCGAGGAAGTTCACAATGTTCCGATGCTTGCTGTCCTTCATGACCATGATCTCGTTCACAATCAGCTCCTTGCGGGGTTGGTGAGCAAGATCCATCTGCTTGATGGCGACCTGGGCCTTGATGCCCTGCTGGCGCAGGATCTCGCGAGCCACAGGAGAGGGAGCCGTCTCTTTGACCTTAGCAACGTAGACGGACCCAGACGCGCCCTGGCCAATCTTCTTCTGCTTTGAGTAAGACAGGTTGGGGTCGTCCTTGGAGACGGCCTCCTTGAGTTTTGCCATGACCTCTCCCTCCGACATGGTAGACATGCGTACATCCTGCTTGCGCTCTGCTGCAGTCGGCTTGGCCGTGAGAGCAGCCTCTGCGGCCTTGACCGCATCCTGGCCAGTTGTCTTGGGACCAACGTTGAGGGGCTTGACGGGTGCCGGCAGTCGCGAGGGGGGCTGTGCCTGTGCCTGTCCTTGGCCGTTGGCTCGTGCCTGGGCGGTCATAGCACCATTGGGGTACCGTTGGGCAGGGCTTTGGGAGCCCTGCTGGTCGGGCCGTGGGATTCTCTGTGCCTGCAACTGCGGATCACGGGTAGATGACGAGCTGGACTGCTGGCTGACGGGCGGGCGTGAAGCGCCAGCAGTCGGCGGCGAGGGTGCCGGTCGTTGGGCACGGAGGCTGGCAGCTTGTGGGCTTGCCTTTGGCGCGGTGGGTGCAGCTCGGCTGGGATTGAACCGATCGGGACCAGAAGTCGGGGCTCCTCCATAGCCTCCCAGCTCCTGTTGGGCAGCCGGGGTCTTCGCTTTGGGGATCGAGGCATTGTATGCCTCCATATCTCGGCGGTTCTGCTCCTCCATTTCCATCATCTTCTGCCGCTGGGCAGCCTCGGCATCCCTCACGCGCTGCTCTTCACGGCTGCGATCATTGTTCACATAGTTGGGGGCCATGTTCTGCATCTGCATGCGCTGCTGGTTTTGGGATTCTGTTGGAGAAGGCCGGCGTTGTCCCCCGACACCTTGCTGGGATCCGTAAGTCGAACTGGGATTGCGCTGCATTGGCTGCATTGGGCGTGGCGGCGCAACAGAGCTACCACTGGCGTAGCCCAACTGCCTGTTCTGCATGCTCCCTGGGGGCGGGGTAGGGGTCAGGCTGGGGTACTGGTTGGGGTTTTGGGCGCGCTTGGTCAGATCCGAGTAGAAGTCCAAGACCTCGAAGACAGCTTGCGGGTCTCGCTCGTAGTCTTCCTTTGTGATGGCTGACGAGTTGAGCAACTTGGACCACTCAGGGGGCAGCCCGACGAATTCACCGCTCTGGGGGTCAAAACCGACGTGGACGGCGTGTGAGAAGTTGGTGGGATTGCTCACTCCACCCATGCCCGGGCAGCGGCCATATATGAAGTCAATCCACTCATAGAGATCGTCGTCACCCTTGACCTTGATATGGAGGGTTCGGAGAGTGCCGTCATCATCGCCAGGGCTTGTTGAGGAGCCGCTGGTGTTTCTCTTGATCTCAAAGATGGTACCGGCTGCCTCAACCCGGCCGACGTTAATGACATCCTTTAGAAACAAGGTATAGGCAACCTTGCTACCCTCAGCTTTGTGGAAGTCGAGGCACTCCTTGCGGAGAATTAGGTACTTCTGTTTCCAGGGATTGATGAAGTTTCTATTCTCCTTCACCGAAGCCCAGCCTTGCTTGATGATGCCCAGCCCTCCTGAGCCATCAGTGTTAGATGACTGGCGTCCTAACGGAAGCGAGATGGTAGAGCCGCTATACTGGGAGGGCACAGTCCTCATTGGGGAAGAAAGGCTCATGTTACCCATGCTCCCGGGGAGATTGGTGTTGGGTGTCAGATTAAGGCGGGGTCTGTCGGTCGGAGGCCGTGGTGCTGGGCCAGGGTTCAGGAACTGGCCTGTGGCATAGGTACTGTTGTTCATGGTTGTCAGTACCGAGGAGACTGGCACAGAATTGCAAACGCAAACGCCATAGAGACTGAGGAGTTGGGGTTGTCGTCGGTATTCCACGGTGTGCTTGGGATAGATGGCTTCAAGAACGGTGGAATGGGGGTGGTGGGAATGTGCAAACAAAGGCCAGGCCAGGGGAGATTGAAGGGCAAAAAAGATGAGGCAGATGTGAGAGAAAGAATATCCTATTCATACCTGTTTTGAGTAGCCATGTTGTCGAGTTCTCAATGTAGGGTTAAGTTGGCGACCAGATGAGGAGTGGCACTGGAGTGCCTATTTGTGGTATTCGGGTGGAAGGAGGTAGAGGATTCTGAGGAGGACGGGATTCGCTGCCAGCCTTTGATGTCGAATGTAAGCGCAGGTGATTGGTGTTGGGCATGAATAAAGGACTCACAAAGAGGAGCAGGGAAACCGAGTAATCACCCAAGAAAACACTCGAGAGATGAGAGGTGCCTCTTAGAGCCTAGGTTGAGAGGATCCAATTGGAAATGTGAGTGGCCGTGCAGATTAGTAGCAATCAAGTCGATCGCCAAAGTGAAGCGACCGCTGGTCGGTTCAAGTGCTGTCGAGCGGCTCACAAGAGAATGATGGCAACATAGGGATATTGTGTGGATTTTGCGAGGTGCGACGGCTTGGCTTGAGGGTGGACAGAGGTGGGAGCTTGTGGGTGGTCAAGTCGAGCAGTCGCCTTTGGCTGTTACTTGGGTCGGCCTTGTTTGCGGCACACGCAGGGCAGGGAGGGAGCGAGGGAGGGGAAGGGTCGGTGAGGAAGTGAGTGAAGCAAAGTGAGGAAAGCGAGAAAGTACACTGAGATGTGTGGAATAGGTAGGTGTTGTTGTTTTGTCCTTTTCCCAAGGCAAAGCAGGCTTGGAAACAGTGTCGGGAAAAGAAACAACCGGCGATAATGAGGCAGGTCGCAGGTAGTCTGGGTGGTAGTAGGGGAGGCCGAAAATAAGGGTGATGTAGCCGGGAGGTCGCCTGTGGGCTAGTGACTGTGGATCAAAAGGAGCGAGTGCGGATTTTTGGAGGTGGTGGGAATGGCGACAAGCCTGAAGACACCCCTCTGTGTGGAGGGGTAAGTGCGACCGCCCAGCCAATGGTCTTTGAGATAGAGGGAGACCCTGCACCAAAACTGGAGGGCAACCGGCGGGTGTAATATGCGGGTGTGTACAGATTCATACAGGTGCACCCAATCTCATGTGCCCCCCGCCGTCCTTTGCCAAGCGCCTCTCCACATCCAAAAAGGGGTTGGGTTTGACCTTGGCGCACGACCACAAACATCTACCTTATCCGTACATCCATTTCTAGCCTTGCATGACACTGAGCGAGTGTGGGTTTCTAGTAAATGTTGTATTCTATATAGGTGCGGTGTATTGTTGGCTCTGTAACCCCTATTCAAATCTTGAACCTACTGAAGCAGACCTTAGAGTCGGCACTTACGTCGAGATGCCCCGCCACCGAGCCCAAAACACTCTCCAGCACCAGGATGGGATGTGGCCATCTTTTTCTTCCGCTATCAATTCGTGTTTCCACCAGCGTGGCATGCTCGGAGAAGCCCTGATCATGCCCTCGATTGCCAGCTAAGAGATGGATCGCTGGAACTCTTTGTCTTCAGGATTTCCCAGCACCAAGCCTGAGCATTGAAGCATCATTCAACCCCATCTGCCTCTGCAATGTCGAGTCACGATCTCTGGAGCCGTTGACACTGCATGTTGCGGCGGCGGATTCGGGGCGTTCCGATCACTTATCAACAGTGTGTGCGACTGTGCTGTGTTCTTGCTCTGCCCTGTTGGAGTTAATCATTCCTCGAGCGTCTATTAAACATTCCAGGGAGGGTCTACGGAGTACGTCCGTAAGTGAGGTAGGAAGGAAGTTCTTCGGGCCGGCCGGTGTGCTGCGACCACCGACTTCTTGTACCACCCCATCTTCATGCCTTTCCAAGACGCGTACGTTTCATGTAGAGCCTCACGACAGGTTTGTCTCGATGAGGGTCCTCCTGCGCAGAAAAGTCCATTGGTGCGAAATTATGGGGGGAGAAATGTCCAGTACTCCAACATAATTGCCGCCGGAGGCCGTGGTGGGCAGGAGGAAAGACTGGGCAAGAGAACGGGGACGAGCGCGAGGGAAAGGAGTGCCAGCCGGAGACTTCGCGGACCAGATTCGGGTTACGGAAGGATTGGGGTTCGCTGGGCGTGGTCGATTCGGTTATTAGCCGCGCATCAAAATGTGGCAAGGGGGATTGGCAAGCCTGCAGGACGCAGTCATTCGGCTCGCTATGGTTGGTCGGGCTTTGGAATTTGAGCGAAAGACCTGAAACGGGGAGGGAGAGACACTAGAATTGCTGTTTTGTTTCCAATCTGCGGATCTGTCACAGGATAATAGTGCTGTGCCAAATACCTACCGGCAAGCAGATCTCAGGTTGAGGCTCCGCCACAAATGTTGCATGCATACAGCATGCTAGCAGCTATGTCCTGCTTCTGGAACATGTTAGCGCAGCAAGCGAGCGCCGCCACATCTCTATTTTTACGAAATGAGACAGTTTCAACTCTTCAAGACATGTGGCTGCTTAGCCTTGGCTGATCGACGAGGATGATATAAAGTAGGGATGGCGAGTCAAGCCATTGCCCTTGTCCTTGGGATGTTTGGCACTCTTTTCAAGATTCATGGTTCCGGAACATCCCTTCAAGAGGAGTTGGCTCAAAAGTATCGCGCATCTCGAGCTGAGTAGCACGGTAAATCCCTTCTGAGTAAACCAGTCCAAACCATCTGTCGAACACAGCCTTCAAGAGGTTGGGCTTGTCTGCTCTTCCGGCCGATAGGCTCAGCCTTATTCACCATATCTCTCCTCACGCATGTGCGTAGGACAATTCAAGGTCATGGCATAGGGAAACCCGTTATCTTGCTGCAATCCAAGACGGTACACAATATCCGGATCCGGCGATCAACGGCCTTCAAGATCCTGACCTTTAAATGATGGCTCCATGACGTTGGGTGTGTATTCCCATAGGTTTACAGTTTACCTCCTGTAGAGACATTCAAGATAATCTTGCCATTCTCGGCCAGCTACTTGAGCTTCTCCCTTTCCTCCTATGTCATGACGTCAAGAAGTGCAAGAATATCACTGATGGCCTTGTTATCTTGGAATGCAGACCGAATTCTTCTTGTCGATCTCGACTCTCCACAGCTCCCTTATATGAGGCTCATCCTGGGAGTGTCGGACAAGGGTGTGGCGGTCTCTTGGGCATGAAGGCTCAGGTCGTAGATACTTCTATCCGCACAGCCCACACATGCGGCCTAGCGAGAAACTGCAAGCAACTCAGCGTCCCAACGGTCCCAGGCCTAGGGGGCCATCTCATTGGTCATGTGCTAGAGGAAGAGAACCCTGGGTCAACGCCGATATTTCCAGGACAGTATGAGCTCTCGCTAGGAAGTAGCTAAATGTCCCATTCTCAACAACACTGTCGTTGACTACCAAGCGGTGGAAAGAAAAATCGGTCCATTTGTTACCTTGCATAAAAACTAAGATAAGTTACTCCTTAACAACATCAGAGAGGACTGTAGGATAAATTGTTAGTGGATACCTGGGTGTAGTTAGTAAACAGAGTAACACATGGACCGATTTTTCTTTCCACCACTTGACTACCTACCTTGCCAATGGGGACTCTCTGGACAGTGGTCTGGCTACATAATTGGGCATGCCATTCAAGCAGGGCAAGCTAAATTTCCTCAAGCCTCGTGGAACCGCTAGAGTTGGTTGCCGCCCTCCAGGTCCATAAAGTGCTCAATCTCGGCCACGCCATGAACTCATAGACACGGAGCAGGCCTGCCTTCGGGGGGGTTTCATTCTCGGAGGATTTCGTTCAGGACGAAAGGGTTTTCCCTTGGTCAAGGATTCTGGTTGGAGGGCGCAGCCAGACGAACCGTAGTCGCAGAACGGACCAGACACGCCGAAGGAAGGCGTGTAGAACACGCGCCTGCGCAGCATCGATCTAGGAACAACCTTGCCCAGGGGATGCCCCTTCCAGAATGGTAGCCGTGGTCATCTTCTTATTGTCCTGCTGCTTCTTCGGCCAGGTAGCTACGCAGAACTGCCGAGATTGTTGCGAAGTGGTAAGGATGCGAATAGTGCCTTGGAGAAACAAAGTTGTTCACCGCTCACCGGTCAAGAACCCCACACCAATTGGCCAGGTCCAGGGTGGCTCGGGTGGTACCTTGGGCGGAATTTCCCGTTGCGGCTGCAAATGCCCCGCACACCTGCACCGTGCACCCGGTATAACTTTTTTTTATCTATCTTTTCTCCTCCCACCCAGACTAATAAGCACATCTGCCATCTAATCCTGGAATTGACGGTCCTGAAGACACAACCATGGGCTCTCAAAAGGGAAACAAGCCCTCCGGGCGTACGCTTTCCTTAAAGACAAATAACAAGCTCCGGAGGCAGGCACTTTACGTTGAGAACAAGAAAGCCGCCGACAAATCTCGCCATGAGGAACGGCATAGGCGCAGGAAGGAGGAGGAGAAGGATCCCGAGTTACGGCGGGCGCGGTTGGAGCGGAACCAACCCGTCAGCCTTGATATGAAGCGCGTATGGGATGAGGGCGATGGCGAAACCCTAGGCACAGCAGTGGACATTGCTCAAGCGAAGCGACGCCGGCTCGAGGAGGAAGAGGCAGAATCCGCCCAGCAGGCAGACGGAGACGCCGACGAAGACGACGAACTGGACAGCATGCTCGGGTCCGGCGACGAGGGTCAGGACGAGGACGAGGACGAGGATGAGGACGAAGACGAGCGCATGGAGAGGATACGACGAAAACGGCTGGCTCGTGACACCAGTGTTGCGCCGTCAACTACGAGTACGAATCTCGACATCACCCCGGCTTTCTTGGCTGCGAAGTTTCCGAATCTCTTTACCGAAGACCCTGTACCACCTCCGAAGATTCTTATCACGACCTCCCTGAATGCAACTATACACCATGAAGCCCAAGACATAGGCAGCATCTTCCCGAACAGCAAGTATATTCCACGCTCGGCCCACCGGTACGGGCACAAGTATTCAGTCAGGGAGATTTGCAAGTTTGCTGCCAACCGTGGATACACGGCTGTGGTAGTGATAAAGGAAGACCAAAAGAAGCCCACGGCCATGTCGGTTGTGCACTTGCCCCACGGACCGACCCTTACCTACAGCCTCACACGCTACATGCCGGGGAAGAAGATTCCCGGCCACGGAAATCCCACGAACCACTTTGTAAATCCGCACTCCCCTTCTGCCACTGCGCGTGAACTGAACAGGAGCGCTAACCCATTCACAGCCGGAACTGCTGCTCAACAACTTCAAGACGGGCCTGGGCATATTAGTAGCAAAGTCGTTCTGGACGCTCTTCCCGCCGCAGCCCGAGATTGTCGGCCGCCAAGTCCTCACAGTGCATAACCAGCGAGATTATCTTTTCGTTCGCTACTCACGTTATGTTGTGCGTGACCGCAAACCGACGGAGCGGAGCGTTACCGGCGTCGATGGAAAGGACATCAAGGGTTTCGAAGACATCCGCGTGGGGTTGCAGGTAAGCGGGGTCTTATATCGATCATCATTCCCCATTCTCCTCCACCTGAATTTTGCTGACCGCCTATCAAAGGAACTCGGGCCCAGATTCACAATGGTATGCATAGACTCCCGCGCCGGAGGATCCCCTCCCCCCTCCCTCTTTACCTTCGCCCACGCTAACAATTTACTAGAAACTTCGCAGGGTAGACAAGGGCGTTGGCCGAGCTGGCAGCGAGGGAGAAGATGCGCAGCCGTGGGAGTGGAAGGGGAAGATGGAGAAGAAGCGTACTCACTTCAACTTGTAAGACGCGACCGGACACGTTCCAGTGGGGCCTGGGCTGGGCGAGCCGGGAGGGACGGAGTATGGAGTGTCAAGCTCGATCTGCACAGGGCGCCCCGATATCTAGAAGCTGTCTCGCAAATAGAATGCGCGAGGCTGTTGGGAACACGCATTGATACCCTGAAAGTTGTCGCATGGGCCTCGGGCGACCCGTATCGAACCTTGTATCGAGAATGTCGAAATCTCTGAGGCGACAATCTCCCTTACCCGCCGCGGTGTATGTCGCTGACAAGAGATTGTATGAAGATGAAGTCATGCTCGGCACATAATTTCTGCAGATTTGATTCCGAGGTATCGCTTAAACCTATTTTGAAATGCAACATGGAATCATACCCTCGTCCCTGAGGAAGCTTTGACCCCGTGCTCGACCAAACGCCGTTCGCCTACCCCTATTCCAAGACTCCAAAATAAAATACATAAACTAGAGGTATAGACTGTGTCTATACATCAGGGCCAGCGTACTCGGCAAATAGAAATGCTTTTCTCATTTCCTCGCCTGGCGTGCCTTTTCCCTGAGCATGATCATGGAATAGCTGTTGATGCGTTAGCAAAAGTAGAATCGCTGGCAAGGGTTTGTACGCACCCAATGATACCGCCAATGGCAACGAAGACGCCAAGGACTGACTTGTCTCCAATGGCCCTGCCAGATGTCATCCAGCCAAGCCCCACGATGGTGCAGGTCTTCACGTGGCCGACTACGGTGCTAGAGACAGGACCGGTCTGGGCGATGATGAAGAACTGCGAGATGTTGATCATGGACGCGAACAGGCCTGACATGAGGATCATGACCCAGCGGTTGACCGGAACCTCGGTCCAGACGGGGAAGGTGTCGACGAAGGGGATGACGTAAAGCAGGAGGAAGGCCGAGATGGGCGCCTGGTTGAAGAGCAGCTGCATGCTTGTCAGCTTGAGTTTCCGGTGGTAGCTGGCGATCCAGACGGTGTACAGCGAGGACGCGAAGATGCCGGAAAAGGCGAAGATGACGCCCAGGCCGGAAGTGGTCTTGACGTTGGCGTCGCCGCTGGGCAGCGAATCATAGTACGACACCATGCCGACGCCGGCACAGGCGGGGACCAGGGCAAAGACGGCGTCTCTCGGGAGAGTCGCCCCGTAGAGGACGAAATTCATGAGCGCGACGGTGGGCGTGAGGAGAATGCGGGCGACCTGGTAGAAGGTGACGGTGGAGAAGGCGAGGGAAAGATTAGGCAAGATGACGTTGAGAGACATGGCCACCGAGAGGGGGATCATGTCGCGGATCGAGGTCCTCCGGGGCACAAAGAAGCCGAAGCGAGGCCGCGAAATGGTAAATAAGGTGAGCCATGTGATGAAGAAGTGGAAGGCGGCGAAGGTGAGCTGGGCCAGCTTGAGAGAAGGTTCTGAGAAGATGGCCTTGTTTGTGAATACCTGGAAAAGCTTGTCAGTGACCGAGACTTGCGAGGGAGTCCTTCAAACGCAACGCACGATTCCAATGGTGGCGAGAGTGTTGACCACCATCCAGGTCAGCGACGAGGCGAAGGTGCTCTTTGGCGGCTTGGGCTTCTCGTCCTGCTGCGGTAGAAGCCCGTCGTCCTCATGGTCATCTCCAATCTCCATATCATCAGGCGACTTGAGCTCCTCCAGGTTGTGGTCTCTGTGATCGAGACGGGCGGCGAGCTTCTCGTTGTCTTCCGGAATCGCCGTCTCTGCCGATGATGAAGAGACCGAGACTGGCCTGTCGGGCCGCTCGCTGTTTTCGCCGGACATGGTCGGACGTTGATTGGTTCCTTATGAGTTTGGGGATTGGGGCGGAAGTAGCCTAGATTGCTGGTCGTTTGGAAGCTCTCGACCGATGAGTTGGGCGAAGGTGAGGCGGTATAATACGGTGCGGCGGGAACCGCAACCGTTAAGAGCTACTTGGTGTTGGAATGGGAGGGAGACGCTGGTATGTTGAATGGCTCGTATTGACCATTAGTTGAGTACAGGAGGCGGGTGGTGCGCCATCTAGCCCATCGCCCATAGCAGACCATCTCCTCGTACGAATTCCTGGAGGGGGGTTCAAGGGACCGGTTAAGAGCTGGTGAGGTACTGGTACTTCAAGGTCGTGCACCGTGGCTGTTTTCGTCCCGATGCAAGGGACGCATGGGCAAGAGTGAAGATGTGATTTGCCGGGTTGACCCACTACCCTGGCATGGGACTGCGTGCCCAAATTCCGCAAACGGTAATCAAATTCAAGGCACCCACCGAGAGGAACCTCAGGCGTGCATTCATTATGGGGAAAGCGAGATGGGATGGAGACGGGTTGAACCTCCGCATCGTCAAAAGAAGCGCAGCAGCGCATTGCTGAGGGCCTAATAACAGCAATAACCTTAGATAGCAGCTATCAGGCACCTAGGTTTGCACGGACAATGTAAATGGGGATTTGACGGCTCATGCTTGGCAGCTGAGCAGGTCAGCATGGGAACTATTGAACCAGGTAGTTTGCCGGCCACTGCTGCCAGGGAGAGTCGGGTTCAGGTACGGAGTACACACGCATTCTCATGGAACTTGGTTATTAGTCGCCCTGCCAAAAGTATGTACCTAGCTAGCTCCTGCTAGGGGTATGAACCTAGCTGAAGGATTGAGTTCATACCAGTAGAATCCTTGGCCAGGGTGGGTGAATTTATGTACACTACTTCTAGATCTCCAGTGATCAGCCAGGGATCTTGCATACGGGCAGGCAATAATATGGACGTTACCATGTTTCAGAATTTGCAATCTTGCAATCTTCAAGTCCGCAACGAAATGCCACCAATGTACATGCATACTTCCTAGTTGCCTACCAGGTAATCTGATCAGCTACATGTATGCAAGGGCATACTATAGTAGTCGACCCTCGTGTCTCGTGTCTCCTGTGGTGACAGCATGACATCAGACAAACACGGGGAGACGAGTGTCATGGTCGACGATATTCCTGGAGATCAGGATGTTGGTACGAGAGAAACGTGTGTCTGTGTGTGCTATTCTTGGAGACCACTGGATCGAATTCTCGTGTTTTCTTCGCCTAGACCCAGTACCATTGGCCAATGCAGGCTGGGGTGCTGGGGTGGTAGTAACAATACGGGGTGCCCCGCGATTGCGCCAAATTCTGGGGGTCCGAGCTCCAATTGACTTCATTGAACGGGATGGTTTATCTGAGCCGCTGAGCGCATCGAATGATCGACCCCCACGGGCAGTGGTTTACTGCGTACATGGGGCATGTGGCATCACTTGCATATGAGTTAAGGGGTGTGGTTTGCCCCATACTGATTGATAGAGACTCACTCAACCCACCACCCTTGGACTTCCCTTCGCTGCCACATATGCCGTGGCTGGCTGATGTTGCAGCAACCGGGTCTTCAATGGCAACCCCAGGGCAAGCGGATCAGCATGGTCTGCGGTCTACTTCCGAACCCGACTATGTGGGTTGCTCTCCGGAACACAGGCGAGGAATGGTCAATCATCAGCAGGAAAAGGGCTCTAGATAGGGCAAGGGATCCAGAAGGGAGAGGAGTCTCGCTGGGCAACCATTGTGGAGTCTCCGGAACGAAATAACCATCATAATGGAAGAGGATAGAGGATGACATGTGTAATAATAAGCAACCTACCTCTCGCAGTATTCCTCCGTCGTCTCATGTTACACATATCGAGTTATGCGGGTATCGGGGCCGGCTAACTGCTTGTATGTATGTACCAATACATTCCATCCTCTCCAAGCCGCCTCGGGCTGCCAATCCCACGGGTCCAATCCTTTCCGTATAAATCCTCTATCCCTGCTGGTAGCGGTGGCTGCTGGTTCGTACGGTACATGACTATGAAGTGCGAACGAACGAAAATGTAATGTGTCTTTCCATTCCGAGTAGGTTTCTGATTCATGGCACGCAGTTGAATTTGTTCCCTCTGCCATCCAGGTGGGGATTTCTCATAACCACTGTCTCCCTGCTTTATTCACTGTCTAAGACAGCGAGCCTTCTTGGAATCTTGAAGCTAACAGTTTCGCGACAAAGTTCTCGCGTTCAGAGGGTCTCAGTATGTTTGCTATCCCATGTTTCGGCCATGTCGCTGCCCTGTAGAAATCATCTAATGCGAGGGGGTCGTTCCAGGGTTCTACATTCGCATCTGTCGAGGGGCCAATATCCGCCCACACGAGGGCATATAAGCCTGGTCCCAGCACTCTCGCTTCAGCAAGCAAGGCGTATGTGTAGGGATCAAGACTAACCAAATTTCAACCATCGATTTTTCGGGCCTGGCCCTGTCATCACCATAATGACTCGCCAATACACAAACAGTAGGTCGTCGTCGCCGCCTCGCCCTTGTCCTCGTACCGTCGATTTTGCTGACTGGGACATACGTGCTTACACAGGCACTAATGGCCATCACCCCAGCTTCTTCGAAGACTATGGCGTCTGGAAAGATGCGCCGGTGCTGACTGGCACCACAAGATTTGAGCCGTTGCCGGGGGTCAAGAACATCATGATCACTGGGGGAGCAGGCTTCATGTACGCACGCACCTACCCACCCCACGCGCCTTGCTATAGAATAGGGGCGTTTCCGGCATGCCCGATCCGTTAACACCAGGAAACAGCGCATGCTGGCTTGTCCGGCACCTTACGCTGACCTACCCACACGCATACAACATCGTCTCTTTCGACAAGTTGGACTACTGCGCCTCGCTCAACAACACGCGGGTTCTAAACGACAAGCGGAACTTCACCTTCTACCAGGGCGACATCACCAATCCTTCCGAGGTTGTCGACTGCCTGGAACGGTACAACATTGACACGATATTCCATTTTGCCGCACAGTCACACGTTGACCTCAGCTTCGGCAACTCGTACGGATTTACGCACACGAACGTGTATGGCACCCATGTCCTCCTTGAGAGCGCCAAGAAGGTCGGCATCGGGAGATTTATCCACATCTCGACTGACGAGGTCTACGGCGAGGTTGGTGATGAAGATGACGATCTGTTGGAAACGAGCATCCTAGCTCCCACCAATCCCTATGCTGCAAGCAAGGCGGCTGCCGAGATGTTGGTCCATTCGTATCAGAAGAGCTTCAAGCTCCCGGTGATCATCGTTCGGAGTAACAATGTCTACGGACCGCATCAATATCCGGAGAGTGAGTGCTTCCTACCGTCCATGCCTGATGGCCAATGCCTCGGTCCCGGTGAGTGCTGACCAAACCCGCGCACAGAGATCATCCCAAAGTTCACCTGCTTGCTCAACCGGGGACAACCGGTCGTATTGCACGGCGACGGCTCGCCGACGCGCAGATACTTGTTTGCCGGTGATGCTGCCGATGCCTTCGACACCATCCTACACAAGGGGCAGCTCGGCCAGATCTACAACGTCGGCTCCTACGACGAGATCAGCAACCTATCCCTGTGCGGCAAGCTTCTCAGCGAGTTGGGTATTCCGCATGATACCCAAGAGGCGTTTACCAAGTGGGTCAAGTACACGCACGATCGGCCGTTCAACGACCATCGGTACGCGGTCGACGGCACGAAGCTGCGACAACTGGGCTGGGAACAGAAGACTAGCTTTGCCGACGGACTGCGGATCACGGCCGACTGGTATCGCCGCTTCGGCGAGAAATGGTGGGGCGACATTAGCAAGGTGCTCAGCCCTTTCCCCATCGTCGCCGGCGTCGAGGTCCTGTCCGACAAGGAGCCCGTCACGGATTCGCCGCAGCCCATTGGTGGCCTGGTCAAGAAGCGGAAGCTTGTGCAGGCCAACGGCAATAGCAACGGCAACGGCAACGGCAAGGGCAACAGCACGGCGCATGCAGTCCAGGTGTAGATGTTGTATTCTACTACCTGGGATAGCGACTCGAATCCTCAGTGACGAGTTCTACACGGCTTGTCACTGTTCAATCCTTTTCCTTGCTTAGCTACCCGAGGCAGAAGGGGTGCCTTGAAAGCCAAGCTATGTTGTTGTCAGCACCTGGAGGGATAGAATCCTTCTTTCATCTTCTCCCCCTTTTCACTCCCTATCTTGGACTGGCGTTTACGGACAGGAGTTTGTGTGGAACTCCGAAGCCATTTATTGGGCCTGGGATACGAGGGCGGTGAAAAGGCTGGGGTTATGCTTGCATGGCCTCTGAAGCTTGTTTGTCACAAGGGCTGTTGAACCCTGGTGCTGAACCCTGCTGCAGAGCTTAGCCAACGAAGTGTTGGTTGGTGGATGGGTCATTAACGGAATGGACGAATACTACGAATCGTAATCCGTACCTGTTTCCATTGAGATGCTTTTTGCCCCACTGCCACAGAGATCAAATGGAATGATCTGCAATGATAGAAAGGATTGTTGTTTCTTTTGCCAGCTAGGCGATCCATCCGGTCGATCCATGGCACTGGGTGCTTGCCGAGACCGCTGGCCGCCCAACCCTGCATTTGAACTCCGGGACCCCATTCGGCCTCGTTCCCGGAGGCGTCACTTCCGGTAGCCGATATCCATCCGGGTGGATTGATGGAGGCTGCAGGGTGAGTCGCGCTGATGCAAGTCCCGTCCCGTCCCGTAGCCTTCGAACTTCGAAATCCTCATGTGTCACATCGTCGACCTATCGTTCGATCCAGGCACTCGCAGGCACATACATACAACACGGTACCTACATGCAGTAGGTAGCCCTGCTGGATTTACAAATCCAAACTAAAATATGATTGCGCTGCAGGACCAACGCCTCGGGCACGCCGCAACCAGTTTAGGCTGTTTGCTCAACCGCTCTCTCGTTGGATACCGACGCCAAGTGTTTTTCAAAATCTAGATGCAGCAGGACCGAATGGGCGACGTGACAGCCGTGTATTCGCAGAGGGCGAAGCCCAGTGGGTTGGGTCGACTTACGGGGGGACCGGAAGGTTTCCGGCATCTGCCAACATACTGCAACGTCGTTCTGTGGATGCAGATGGGATGTCTCGGTGGTGAGGAGTGTACGTACGTCCCTACCTGCGCTATATGCACAGCACCTCCTGCCTGCTTTGTCAGTGGGCAGATTGGCCGGTGTCCACTTCGGCGAACCTACTTCTGTCGTATAACCCGATGGATAGTATCAGCAATTTGGTTTCTCCCCCCACGGGGATGATACGGCGAGGGTTGTCAATGCTTGATAAGCCTGGAAAGATATAGACAGTGGAATGGGGCCATTCAATTCTCGGGTTATTGAGCGCAGCATCGGTACCAGATTCGCTCGGTACCTGATCCGGGGCCCACTGACAGGTGCCGCTGCCTCTGCTGATAGGCCGGTATAGGTACTTGCACTAGTTTCACCAGTGGGCCGTACATCGGCTTTGAAGACGGGGATTTGTTCCGGCTCGCTGGTTGTGCTGGTTGTGCATTATTATTAGATCAGGAGTTGAGAGATAGAGCACTGGGAATTCCTCATCTCCATACCCACCCTGCCACCCACCCTTTTGGCTCTTATTAGCACCGTGACTAGTCAGCTGCTAGCACCTTACTGTCTGACACTATCATGTACGCTAAGTAGGTATCTCAGCCAACTGGTAGGGCAACCATTGATTACCTCCTTGCCCCCTACCTCCCCTTAAATGTGCTCGGGATGCGTGCGGCCTTGACCCGGGTTCGCGATTTTGCCCACTCAGACACGCACACACAACCAACAGGAGCGTCCATCCTACTGCATCTTCAAGACTGGCACGCCCGTTGGCAGCCGCAATCCGCTTTTTCGTGGACTCTCAACAACGAGGCTGCCCCGAAGCCTTCGCCCGGATCTGAAAGCCCATTTAAGAAAAGCCGAATCGCACTCCGTCGGTGTCAATGCGCCGAAGCACCAAGAAGTCATCACCAACTCTCCTGCAGCGAAGGACAACCTTGAGTAGCAGCGCATGACATGGATGCATAGCCTTTTTTAAACCCCCTCGACTACTTGCGAAGAACCATCCTGATGGGGAGAAGGCGACGTCGTTCGGTCCAATTCAGATCTGGAAGGCATCAATTATAGTAGGATGGAAGCTATGCAATCGTCCAAACAAATAAACCACGAGCCAGGCACAGCGCGGGGACAGGACCCGGTTCCTAGCGTCAACAATCCCCTCTCGCCTCCAGAATTCGGGTCCGAGGGCGCAGCAGAGGGGTCGCTCGAACCAACATCCGAATCCGGGGAGGACGACATGTCGGCCGAGCTGGAGAGCATTCTGGAGCCGGATCCCAGCCTCGTTGCCGGGCTGGAGGTCGATATGAACGGCAACAATGATGGCATTAATGGCAGCGATGCCAATGCCATACCAAACTACGGTACAAGCATATACCCAAGAGTGCAATTAGCCTACCAAGTCGAACATCCCTTCGGCAACGCCGGAGACTCGGCAACCATGTACGTCGGCTTACAACACCCGAGTGCGAAATTGCAACTGGTAGCAAAGGCTAACTAACACGCTCTTCTCTAGTGACTCTTCGCGAACCCTCTACGCTGAGGATATCGACTACGTCTGGGAGAACGGGCGCCGGTACTGCGGCGACTATTGCATGCCCAACGATGCGAACGAGCAAACGCGCCAATATGTCCTCCACCAAGCCTACCTCAAGCTCCTCGATCTAGAGTTGACGACGGTGCAGCTCCACAACCCAGAGCACATCTTGGACATAGGGACAGGCATCGGGGAGTGGGCAATAGGCGTGGCCGAGAAGTATCCGAATTGCGAGGTGTTCGGGACGGACATCGCTGCGATTCAACCTACCGACCAGGTGCCGTTCAACGTCGAGTTCCAGATCGAGGACGCGCGGGAAGAATGGATTCGGCCCGCCGATTCCTTCGACTTGGTCCACCTCAGGAACATGGCTGGCGCCTTCTCTGACTGGTCCTTCATCTACCAGCAAGCCTTTGCGTGTCTAAAGCCGGGCGGCTACATCGAGATCATGGACTTTGACGACCACTGGGGATCCGAGAATTTCCTGGACTGGTTTCCGGAGGGCTCCCCCGTCGAGGTCATGGCAACGGCGCTGCGGGAAGCCGCCATCTTGGACGGGCGGCCCAAGGGCGTCAGCCACATGGACCAGCAGCTGCTCATGGACGTGGGCTTCGTCGACATACACCAGTCGCGGCACGACCTGCCCGTCGGCAGGAGGGAGAACAGCAAGTTCGGAGACGACTGGCTCTTTGCGCTCGTGACGGGCGTCGAGGCCACGTGCTTCCGGCTTCTCACAAAGTACAAGGGGTGGGACGCGGAGTCGGTCCGGGACCTCTGCGACAGGGTCTCGCGCGACCTGATGAAGATGGCCGAGGACCCGAAGCGGGCAAAGGGCTTCGTTGTCAAGATCAGGGTGCTCGTCGGCAGGAAGCCCGAGATGCCGGGCCAGTGGACCGCCCAGGCCCTCGGCGAGCATGGCGAGATCAGGGACTATAGCGGGGACGAGAGCACCATCGAGAGCCTGTCTCGCTGCAGGTCGTATGCCACGGAGACGGAGAGGGAGGCGAAGTCGGAGACAGAGGTGGAGATGGAGCCGGCACCTCCAACATGAGCGGCCAGCGACCAAGTTGGTAGTTGGAAATTGGAAATTGGGAGCTGGGAACTTGGAGCTGGCCACGACCGGAGTTTGGATACGAGGTTTGAAGGCGGCCGGTCGCTTCTTTTTGTAAATGGTAGATACCCCCTTTTTATGTATGTACCCGGTGGGCTCTCTGAGCCGCTGATGGTGGGTGCTTTTTTGGATGAACAATGGCCATCACCTGTGCCGCAGACGACAGACAAACCTGTCGCTTCGGTGGAGATGCCAGCTGGGGGCCGTGGGAGACAGATTCTACACCTGTGGATTTTTTTTGGTTTCCAAGTTGCGTTGATTCTGCTCTCTCTAGCTTAGACCTCGATATTCTTGTATCGGAATGAAAGGTATTATCTTATCCACTGAGTGATGCCAATGTCGGGGTACACTGACGTCGACCTTCTTGGGGACATTAGAAGCTTAGACCTCGAAACACGGGAGCTCCAAATCGCTGCCTGGTAACTCCACAGCCAGACGCCGGCAACCCCACACGAGGATGCGCCTTCAAGACCATGAATAAAGGCTGAGTAGAACTGATATTCCAAGATGGCGTTCGACCCGTCGTCCAACGGGTTTCCGGCGGCCGACAACGTCAACGGCCTTGCCGACGGGGCGCTGCCAATATTTGACGTCGAGAGCGTCCAGCTTCAGTTCTCCATTGCTGCCGACTTCGTCGCCGCCCAGGTCGCCAACAATGTCCTTGTGCTGGCCCTTTCCAACGGGCGCATCCTCCGCATAGACCTGAACCGGCCTGAGGACATCGATGGTAAGTCGAGCTCGAGTGCTATTGTGGATGGGCTGAGAGCCTGGGTCGCAAGCCCCCCCCCAGCTGACAGTCTGGATCTAGACATCGACCTCCCGAAGAAGCCGTCTGAAATCGGAGTCATACGGCGCATGTTCCTCGACCCAACCGCCTCTCATCTCATAGTGTGCACATCGCTCGGCGAGAATTACTATCTCAACTCCCAGTCGCGCCACCCACGCCCTCTTGCGCGACTCCGCAATGTCTCCATCGAGAGCATCGCCTGGAACCCAGCCCTGCCCACGGCCTCGACGCGGGAGATCCTGCTGGGCGCATCGGACGGTAACGTGTACGAGAGCTATATCGAGACGTCGAACGAGTTCTACAGGAAGGAAGACAAGTACCTCAAGGTCTTACAGAAGCTCCCCGACGGGCCGGTGACGGGCCTCTGGGTCGACAACTTGCCCGGTAGGGCAGATACGCGACGAGTGCTCATTGGAACCCAGAGCAGGCTGTTCCATCTGGTGGGCAAGGTTGGGCGCGGTCATGATGGGAGCGGCTCCATCTACACAAAGCTCTTCGAATCCGAACAGCCCGTGATCCACGAGCTTTCGAGGTCTTCCGCGGCGGCAACATCGGCTCTAGTCATCTCGCCGGACGCCCAAGATCCTTCCAGGCCATACGAGGGCGTTGCTCCGGAGCGCGCGTTCGCCTGGCTCTCGTCCCACGGCGTCTATCACGGCACCCTGCTCGACAACCCCTCCGGGCCGGAGCTGGGGAACAAAGTGTTCTCGGAGTCGAAGCTCCTAGCCAAGTCGCAACTGGCTGCGGCAGATGGCTCGGGAAGGCGGAAGTCGTCGGTGGATAACATCGACGCCGTCGCTCTGACCCAATGGCACATCGTCACCTTGATCGGGAGCCGAATCGTTGCGGCCAACAGGTTGACGGGCTCGACGGTCTACGACCAGGCGGTCTTGGATCCTGGGCAGAAAGCTCTGGGCCTCTGTGTCGACCAGCAGAAGAATACGTTCTGGCTGTTCACCGCACAAGATATATTTGAGATTGTCGTCCGCGACGAAGACCGGGACGTGTGGAAGATCATGCTCGGCATGCAGAAGTTCGATGCCGCACTTCGATATGCCCGTTCACCCTCCCAGAGAGACGCTGTGGCAACGGCATCAGGAGACTATCTGGTCAGCAAGGGCCTGTTCAACGAGGCTGCTGGTGTTTACGGGAAGAGCAGCAAGGCGTTTGAAGAAGTCGCGCTCACCTTCATCGACAACAATCAACCCGATGCTCTCCGGAGATACCTGTTGGCCAAGCTTGGCACTTACAAGAAGACGTCTGTCATGCAGAGGGTCATGCTTGCCAGTTGGCTGGTGGAGATATTCATGGCCAAGCTCAACTCGCTCGACGACACCATCGTCACGAGGGCGGAGTTGTCAGGACCTTCCAGCCCGTCTCAGACACAGGAGCAGCTCGACGAAGTCCGAAGCGAGTACCAGAACTTCATTACGAAGCACAAGTCTGACCTAGATCGGAAGACCATCTACGACGTCATAAGTAGCCACGGCAGGGAAGACGAGCTACTCTTCTTCGCCGACGCCGTGAACGACTACAACTACGTGCTGGCATATTGGGTACAGCGGGAAAGGTGGTCCGATGCCTTGACCGTTCTCAAACGGCAGACGGATCCCGACATCTTCTACCGATACAGCAGCGTGCTGATGACGCACGTGGCGACGGACCTGGTCGAGATCCTGATGCGGCAGTCAAATCTCAAGCCGAGGAACCTCATTCCCGCGCTGCTCGACTACGACCGAAACTACAAGGGGCCGCTGACACAGAACCAGGCGATCCGGTACCTCCAGTATGTTGTGAACCAGTTGAGCTCGACCGATTCGGCGATCCACAACACCCTGGTCTCCATGTACGCCTCGCACGCGTCCAAGGACGAGTCGGCCCTGCTTAGCTACCTCGAATCACAGGGGGATGAGCCGCGATTCGACCCGGACTTTGCCCTCCGCCTGTGCATCCAAAACAACCGCGTCCTCTCGTGCGTGCACATATACACCAACATGGGCCAGTACCTGCAGGCAGTCGACCTCGCCCTCTCTCACAACGAGATCGATCTGGCTTCCATCATCGCCGATCGGCCAATGTCGAATCCGCAGCTGCGAAAGAAGCTCTGGCTGGCGGTGGCCCGCAAGGTGATATCGCAGTCCAACGGGATCAAGACGGCGATCGAGTTCCTGAAGCGGTGCGACCTGCTCAAGATCGAGGACCTGATCCCCTTCTTCCCGGACTTTGTCGTCATCGACGATTTCAAGGAGGAGATATGCGCGGCGCTTGAGGACTACAGCCGCAACATCGACCGGCTGAGGAAGGAGATGGACGAGTCGAGCCGGACGGCGGCCAACATCAAGATGGACATTGCGGCGCTCGACCACCGGTACGCCATCGTGGAGCCCGGCGAGAGGTGCTATGCCTGCGGGCTGCCGCTGCTGAGCCGCCAATTCTTCGTCTTCCCGTGCCAGCACGCCTTCCACTCGGACTGCCTGGGGAGGAAGGTGCTGGAGCAGGCCGGCGTGAGCAAGAGCAGGAGGATAAGGGAGTGCCAGGTGCAAATCAGCAAGGGCCTCGTCAGCGGCCCCAAGCGAGACGCCATGATCGCCGAGTTGGATTCGTTGGTGGCGTCTGCATGGTGAGCCAGTCCCCCCCCCGTCCCCCTGCACTTCATAGACCGAGTCTTGGAAGCTTTTTTTTATACTGACAGTTTGATAGCATTTTATGCAGCGACTACGCTATCAGAAGGGTCGACGAGCCCTTTATCAAGGAGGGGGAGGATAAGGACGAGTGGGCTCTGTAGAATGCCACTCAGAGATGAATGAGCCAGTCGAGGGAACCACAGATAAACGAGGCTGCTGGCCCGAGACGTAGTAGATACCCCATATGCGCGTTCCAGGTTCGTAATGGGAAACCGCCCGAAACTCCATTTCGAAAAGGAAATATGGATCCAGCTCCTCCATCCGCGAGGAGGCTGAGCCTGGGGTTTTTGAAATAGATAATCAAGATCAACAAACGAATTTAAAACACACGCACCCCTTGATGCCCACAATGCTATGCTTCCCGTCCCTCCAACTCTCTTGGCCCAACGGGTGGTCGCGATACTCTGAACTCCTCCCATGATGAGGCCTGTCCATGTCCAGTCCAGCCAACGACACACAAGAGAACAGGCCACCACGCTCGGCATCCCCCTAAATCCTACCTAGTATGGACACTCCGTAACCCCCAGCGTCGACCTCGTCAACATCAGGATCGACACGATGACGCCGTAAAGGCCCAGCACCTCGGCGAAAATCAGGATCAGGACCATGCCGACGTACAGCCGGGGCTGCTGGGTGCTCGCTCGCACTACAAGAGGCCGGGTGTTGGTCAGCTGTGTCCGGCTCTTCTCCTCCCTTGAACTAGAAACGTCGCGAAGGAAACCCCATGCCCTCACTCGCTATGTCCAGTGTTGAAGGGGGTGGTGGGGGTGTGTTTGTGTTCAGGGGCGGGGGTTGAAAAGCAAGAAAAAATAAAGGCGGGGGGGGGGGGGGGGGGCCCCCCCCCCGGGGGGGCCCCCCGGCCCCCCCACCCCCCAACCGCCAGGCCCCCACCCCCCCCCCCCCGCCCCCCCCCCCGCGGGCGCACCCCCCGGGGCCGGGCCAACCC